>NC_067195.1:49004281-49610670 GCF_000699445.3 Schistosoma haematobium | reverse complement strand
TACTGATTATATCTAATTTACATTCAAAGTGTAGCTTCACTCATAAAAGTGACGCTATAGTTAATTTTGATGTTGACAGTCGACAACCATTAAAAAAACGAGATTAATATTATATAATACTAATTATGTTTTTTATCTTTTTTTTAATTAACAACAAATCATGAAGCACTAAGCATGGATACATGAATAAGTTTTCAATTATTCTCAAATCAATGATACCCCTAATAGAAAAATAGAAATGTAATCAATTTCTTTTATAGAGTTTCTTTTTCGAGATTTTCTTCTATCATGTTGTATATTGTATGTTACATTTTTAAATCATTCAAGTAATTTATATAATATAACAAATAAATGTAAATGATAAACGGTGTTTATGATGAGAAAAAAAATGATTACCGTCTTATTATTGTAATTGCCAAATGTATTTTTTACTATTTGAATGTAATATTATATAAATTTGTATGAAACAAAATATTGTTCATTAGCCGGTTACTTGTACTTATGATCAAATAGAACACTTAATAGAAACTAAAGACAAATAGGAAGGAAGTATTAGGTAACAAGGCTTATTCACAACATATAAAGAGCTTTTTTGATAATGACCTTAACATGAGAGTATATATATTTTTTTTATAAAAAAGGTGTTTATACATGTTGAATGAATGGTACAAATAAATAATATTTGTTTAACTGAAGAGATATATATATATGTTTAATAATCTCTGTCCTACGTGATATCATACATTGGGGAAAGCGCCGAACTGTGTCACAACGCAAGCTCTCACATGGACTCCTCGAGGCCAAAGGAGAAGAGGAAAACAAAAGAACACATTATACCGAGAAATAGAGACAGATATGAGAAGAATGAGCAACAGCTGAATCGAACTAGAAAGGAAGGCCAATGACAGAGTGGGACGGAGAATAGTGGTTGGCGGCCTACGCTCTATTGAGAGTAATAGGCGTAAGTAAGTAAGTAAGTAAGTACATCCTAGGTGTTATAATGACAATAATAATTTAATGGTTGGATTCATGAGTCAATTAAAGATAAATCACCAAAGAAAACCTGGAAGAACTGGATGGCTGTTCCGTTCTAGTATAAGACTTCTCAACAGTGCGTATCCACGGTCCCGCCTCACGAGATTTGAACCAAGGACCTGTCGGTCTTGCACGTGGACGCTTCATCTCTAGATCACTGAGTTGACATCCAGTGGTGTTAATGTTTAAATTCAACCAATCCACGAGGTTGTACGATCATACACCATTGTCATCAGTGAGTTACTATCTCACAACAGACCCAGTTGAAATTCACTGGTCACAGTTTCTCACTAGAACTCCAGGAAATAACTCCTAAAGACAGTCACTAATGAGTATATTATGATTATAATTAAAGAGGGATTTTGTGAATGTCTCACGGGGCTGGATCGTGGTCGTGCACTGTTGAGCGATTCCATACTAGGACGAAATTGCCGTCCAGTGCTTCCAGGTTTCCATGGTGACCTAGCTTCAATTGACTCATGAATTCAACCATCAAATTACTAAAATTTCCACGAAACCTTCTGATAATAAATATTCATATTTTTATTTAATTTATTGTTTTACCTTTCTTATTGTTTTTAACTGTTGTCTTTATTTTTTATTGTCATAATTTGTAATTCTGTGTAAATATTGCTATAGTTAAGTGATTTTTATTGCTATGTTACTTTGTTTGCACATAGTTTTTGTTTAAAGATATTCTCTTCATGATTACCTCATGTATGATATATTCATATGACACTATCACATAATAGAATATGTAGTTAAATAAATAGTATATACAACTAATTTATGTATAAATAATTTCAACTTTCGGAGAAATAATAATGAAAATAGAAAAGTATCATGGATAGATGAATGTAAGATCACTATCAAAAACCTGAAAGCACTGGATGGCCGTTTCGTCCTAGTATGAGACTCCTCAGAAATAAGCATCCACGATCCCGCCTCGCGAGATTCCAACCCACGACCTATTAGTCTTGCACACAAACGCTTAACCTCTAAACCACTGAGCTGGCATCAAACGATGTTAATGTCTAACTTCAACCGATTCACGATATTGCGAAACCGTCCACTATTGTCTTCAGTGAGTCACTGCCTCACAAGAGATATACTTTTTAGTCTATTCAAATATTCATTTTCTTCTTTTATTGAACGTGAAACAGGTTTACAGCTGTTGCCTCATTAAATTAAGGATAAGAATCAAAATAATAGTACATTATTATTAATTAATATATTTATATACATTAATCATAAATACATTAAAACATTTAACGGACAGAGGCTAGAATTAGATATTTTGAATTATAAATGTGTTATATATAATAGTCAGTGATTATAAGGTGAGAAAAGAACTACATATGAGAAATGAATATGTATATTACTTTATTCTTCGAATCTGGTATGATAAATATTAGATACTTTTATAATACCTTAATTATTTGCTGCGATATGTTAACACTAGAGTCCATAATTTACCAATGTGCATCTGACGAGTTCCTAATAGGACGAAACGCGCGTCCTGGATTTTATTGCTAGCCATTATTATTATTTAATTTAAATAAATCAATCGAACAAACAACAAACAATGACAATTTAACAGAAAACTGTCTGCACTGTAGTAACTACATAGGTGTAAAGAGATTTTACAACAAAGATTTCATGTCAACTGAAAGGCAAGAAATGTAAGCAATTATTGGCATATGTTAGGTACACAACACTGATTTGCCTTTAAGGCTGAAAAGGTAACACTGAACTGTTTATATATAGACATTGTTAGACTATTAAATCCCACAATTTATGTTTCTTCTCAACAAACTTTCTACTAATCATAATGAAACATTTATGAATTACTTGTATCCCATATATCCTTGTTATATATATATAATTGTAAATATGCCAAAAAATATTGATCTCAATCGGAAATAGTTTTTGATCCAATTCTACTCTTGATCAAAACAATCTTTTTGTATATCCACTAGTGTGATTGTTCAAAAGATATACAATTCTTCTTTCTGCATATACATATATATATTTGAATCTGTTGCAAAAAATACTTTCATTTTGAAGATATTCAATATGAAATTATATTAGTATTAAGAGCTCAAAGAGAGTTGACAGAGATGAACTAATGAAACACTTAAATTCATAAGGAAAAAATTTGTAAAGTTTTCCAAGTAACTAATTTTCTTTAAAGTATGTTAAATGCTTGAATTCTTAAAATGTATTTATATCAAACAAATTGCTTACATTCATTTACTAAAAACTAAAATAACAAATTCGAAAGAAAGTTTACATTTACTCACTGTATACTTACAGTGTATAAAAATGTAAATACATTACACTATGTAGATATAATGAGTTTTATTTTTGTGACATTCTACTATCCAATTATCTTCCATAATCCTATATTAGGAGGAAACGTCCATCCAATATTCCCAGGTTTTCCATGGTGATCTAGCTCTAATTGACGTATGAATTCAACTATTAACTTATCTATAATAATTAAATCTTTAACAAAGTTAACAGAATGCATGATAGATCAATGTTTTTCTTTTTCATTTCTGAAATGTCTATTTATTTTATTCACTGAAAAAAACACAAAGTACTTGGTGAATTTTAACAAAGATTTAAATTGATCTCATATGTTTAGAAATTAATCTTAACCAATTTTTCGCCGTATGGCTTGTTGTTGTTGTTTTTTTTTCTTTTTCATTAGACTTAGCTCAATGAAAAGAAAAAAGAAACAAACAAAAATACTGTAGTTTTAAACTTATGCATGAAATAATTTGGCCTCCTATAACTGATTTAAATTAATTTTCTTAGTATTAATTTAAGTTTATTTTAAAAAGGAAAAAGAAAAAAAGAATGAAAGAAAACGAAGAAATAGTCTGTAAAATTTAGTCAGGCGTTTCATCTTTGACTAACATAATATGGCTCATTGAAATGTCTGTTGAATGAAAGTTATATAATTGTGTTGAACAAAATTGATATATGTACACATTGTATTTAACTTGAGTTTATTTGGTTAGTGTAATAATTAAGTAAAATCAAAATGAACTAATATGGTTTCATTGAAAAATGAATGCAGAAGTAGTCCATTGGCTAAATGTTACTTAGATAATTTGAAATGATAGTTATTTTCAGAAGGGGATTTTGTGAAGATATTAGATCAACCGGGTCAGTTGTGAGATGGTAATTCACTGATGATAATGGTGGATGTGCCGCTCAATTTCGTGGATTGGTTGAAATTAGACGTTAACACCGTTGCATGAGGGCCCAGTGGTTTAGTGGTCGAGTGCTCGCGTGCGAGACTGATAGGTCCCAGGTCCGAATCCTGCGAGGAGGGATCTTGGATGCGTACTGCTGAAGAGTCCCACAATAGGAGGAACAACTGTCCAATGCTTTCAGGTTTTCCATGGTTGTCTAGCCTCAGTTGACTCATGATCTCAACAATGGAAATGATAGTTATCCTAATTTGTAAATACACTTGAAGTTAATTAAATGTTTGTGGATTAAAGTATAAGAACGTAGACATGATAGCAAACCAAAGAACGTTAACAAAAATAAACCCATCCCAAGTACGCTCTATTTTAAAGTATTTTAAAAGTATAGACTATATATTTTTAATGTACAAAAGTTTCAATAATTTAACTCCTCCCATACTTAAACTATAGCCTTAAATTTCAATTTGACTTTGTTTATAAACCCAAAGATTTTTCATGGAACAACGCTAACATTCTTTCTATTTTCATTCATTTTGACGCCTTCAGAATCAAGGACAAAATACTAGTATTGGTAGTCAACCATATATAATCAATAATAAAGTTTTAGTCAATAAATTTCTCTTAATGTCTGAAAAGAATGTCAAAACTCTCTTATTAATAAAATGAAGTGTAAATCTTCATCTATATAAAGTATAGCACGAGAACAACCTAGGCTCAAACACTTTTCTTAGTTTATATGTGTTACTCTACAAATGAATTTAACAACAAATACTCTACATAAGAAAAACGATAAAACATTTAGTATGAAATCAACAAAACCATACTTATAATAAATTTTACAATAGAACTATATAGATAATTAGGTGTATGATATTAATTAATAAATTGTATATTGAAAGTCTGAATTTATTCATTCATGAAGTAATTGATGAGTTGTACAGTGGTTTTTAAGTTTATTTACAACTAACCAATTGTCATTTATAACCTTATACACGACTTATTAACCATGTTATATAAAGTTTAAGACTTAAAAAAAAACACAATTAGAATATTATATCGTAAAGTACTTCTCAAAAACAATTGCATAATAATTAGGGTATATCTAAAGCCACTATCAAACGAATTCATATGGCCCTGATTAATTGAATTACAATAATTTTTAAGTTCATTTAACAATCATTTTATAAATCAATATCAATGGCAGGAAAACTGTTACTTTGTTTATCTGCACTAGTAACTGATAACATTACTACCATTTTTACTTAATTTTATTAATATCATTTTGTAAAATTCGTGGTAGACAGACATTCTATTAATATAATACGTATGATACCTTTACAGTGTATATCAAAGGTGTCTTTGAAGCATTGCTCGTATATCCTGGGACCACCAAGTAAGTAATGCAGCTTTTAGAAAACGGGTACTAGGTAAGGATGGCGAATCAATTGATGAAGTAGTGAAACTTCATCAGTTGAGATGACTGGGACACGTGTTACGTATGCCCGATCACCAACTGCCCCGGTAAGTTGGAAGAAAGCTAGGGGCGGCCAGACCAAAACATGGCACAAATCCATGAAGTCACTGACAAGTGGACTGAGTCATGTTGATAGATGTAAACTACCTGGTTGGGGTCTGCGAGACGATAGCAACCGATGGTTAGAGACCTTGAATGAAATGGCTCAAAATCGTTTGCAGTGGCGCAGGTGCATACATTCATTGTGTTCTCCCAAATTCTAATCTTCCGAATTCTTCATGTCTCTTTTTTTCTCTTTTGAAATTTATTTCACCGAATTATACTCCTTGAATAACATCTTCAAACCCTAATCTTTCCGATTACTGTTTATATTTTTGCTACCTCTACCACTACGGGATTTGAATCGACAATTGCATCTTTGTGCTGATGTGGTATGGCAACTCGAACAGATTTACGTACGTACGAAGTTCTACGTTGTTTCTAACTGACTGACTGACGTAAAGTGTATATTACAGGGATAAAGACTTGGTAACTAATTACTGATAAAAAATGTAAAACATTTTTAAGTTTTAGTTTTGCCGATTATGAATACAAATATTTCTCTTCATATCAATGCTAGTTTAAATAAAGTTTCAGACTAAACGTACTCATTGATGATTATTTTGTCTAAAGGTAAATTAAAAATAGTTAATGATGGAAATGATAAACTACGAACAAATGGGTTTAGTATAGTTTTATGTCCGTTACGATTTAATTTATTGTACACACATTTCCTGTAAAATACCAAAAAAAATTTGTGAATTCAGTATAGGATTGTGGAGATTGTTAAGTTATTGATTGGGATCTATTTTAGACCACCATCGAAAACCTGAAAGCACTGGACATCTATTTCGTTCTAGTATGGGACTCATCAATAGCACAGGATCCTGGATATGAACGTCGATCGATTCATGATCTTAATCAAAAATGTTTGAAGTGCTTTACAATATTTAGAGAATATTAATAGGATAGTATACTACTAAGAGTAAACAAATATTATAAAAATGCAGTATATTAGGTACTTTTAATTCA
Source organism: Schistosoma haematobium (assembly GCF_000699445.3). Classification (NCBI taxonomy): domain Eukaryota; kingdom Metazoa; phylum Platyhelminthes; class Trematoda; order Strigeidida; family Schistosomatidae; genus Schistosoma; species Schistosoma haematobium. The sequence goes on along the minus strand of NC_067195.1, from coordinate 49,603,866 downwards.
TATATTTAATATTACCTATATAATTAGCTAATAGTAAATTTATAAAGTATACAGACTTCATTCAAGAGACATTTAACGACACACATTTGAATCTACAGCACTTAATACAACACTATGTAATTCCCAGAATAACTCTTTGTACCTTCAGCAAATTCTCTGCAATGAATAACGTTTGTTGTATTCAAATGTATTTTTCGTTATAAGCTTATCACCATTTGAGCTATTTTGTTCAATAAAAGTTATCAAACAAAATTACTAACAAATATTCCCATTTTAGAAGTTCTAAACAAGGTAACTAGTTTATGGTAATGTAATTTCTACAGTACTACCTAAAATCACTCCTATAATGTTTACCAACACTATACATCTATTTTTTGCGCAGTGTTATTCTTCTAAGAATCAAATTCATAAAAATCAAGGTTTTCAAGTATACCGTATGAATATTTAGTTAATACTGATGAATTATTGGATAAAACTATCAGAATAAATGTATAAACTTTGCACATATAGTCACTCATTTTTAATAATGTTATGCATATCAACGCTTGTGTCATTTGATATGTGCTAGAATTTTAAGAAGCTAAACTATTTCATTGAAATATTCATTTGTCATTATCATTAATAAAGTATCTCAGTTAGTAGGATGAAAGATTTCAGTCGATTCTACGGAGAAAAAAACATATTATTATTCAGTTTCTGACAGTCCTTTCCCACCCCCCTTTCAATTTAATTTATATGAATAGATGTAATTCACAAAAAGATACTACGTATATGTAAACATTAAAAAAACACGGAATTTATCTCCGACTTCTAGTAAAAATATTTTTGAAAAGAAAATTATATTGAAAAATGACATATTAAATACGAAAACAAAAACAGATTGTGACTTGTCATTCAATTGTTAATAATTAATAATCCCGAGAGCGGGATCATGGATGCGCACTGATGAGGAGTTCCACAATATAAAGAAACAGCCGTACAGTTCTTTCAAGTTTTCAATGGTGGCCTAACATCACTCAGTTCGTGATCTCAATCAAGAACAAAATAATCTCCACAACCCTAGACTGATATGTTTTAAAAGTTATACTACTTTACCAACCAGACAGATATGGGCAATAAATTTATACTTTTTAAAATATAAAGTAGAATATATCTAACAAGTCCAATTAGCGGTTGACTTAAGTGTAGAAGTATATAAAAATCTATCATCTAACTCCTTTTACTTTCTATTTAAAAAGGTCTCAATAGTGTAGAGACTAACATATAAAAAAACATGGATAGTGGCTAGCAGAGGAATCCAGTTTGATGCGCGTTTCGTCCTATGTGGGACTCATCAGCTGGATAGATCTGCATCTCAGAGTTGATGTTTACTCTGAGACTTGAATCCAGTACCGTTCGCTTCAAACGCCATCACGTTATCCATTTAGCTACTGAGTCCTGATAGCCACCTGCTTGTGCAATGGGGTGAAGTTTAATCCACTTGATATTGTTTTTACTTGAATCTTACCATTGACGTTTAGGACTGCAATTGATCAGTCTCTCATTTACATATGATCAATTGCCGTCCTAAACAACAATGGGAAGATTCAAGTAAAAACAATACCAAGTGAATTAACATATAAAGTTTTAAATGAACCTAATAGATACTTGTATTCATTACTTTACTAGTGACCTCATATAATGTTATTATACTTTTAAACCAATCAATATAAATTAATTTATATCTTACAATGAATATGGTTGTTTAGTAGTTTTTTTCAATCAAACAATCTCATATTTTAAATTCACTTAATATCGTTTAGTTGAATCTTCCCATTGATGTTCAAGACTGAAATTGATCAGTTTTTTCATTGGTATATGTGCATACTATATGTACTACCTGTAATTCTAAGCAAAAATGAATGAAACACTCATCCTAGACTCTACCACTAGCCACTATTCATCTTATATTTCCATTTTCTGTTACTTAGCAAACAAATAAAAGAAAAAAATCAAATTTTTCGACAAAAGAGACAAAAACATGGAAAAAATCCTATTTTAGTATTATTTTTTTGTACAACTATCCTTAATAAATGATAAATGAGAAATTGAAAGTAGATTTTAATAAAGCAGAAGAAAAAAGAAGAGAAAGAAAAGACGGAAGAAAAAAAGAAAAAAAGGAACAATATACAAAAACAAAAATGAAATACAATTTACAGGATGTAATTTTATCCTTTAATTTAATGATGTTAATATTAATGTCATTCCATTTCATTTATTAATGTCTAAACTACATTTTTACACAAACTATACATTTTTCTATAAAGATAAAATTACAATTTTATTTTTAGATATAATACAAGTTATATATTTAAATTACAATAAGTGATTAATCATTTTAAGTCTTCTCTCTCTCTCTCTCTCTCTTTGAACTGGCTACAATTATGACATAATATATGTTAGACTTAATGATAAAGACTAACATAAGTATCAAGAGAAGTTCATGTGGAGATTATAGTCATTTCAATAAATTTACTAAACTAAACATTTTAACATTGTCTTGTTTGGTAATTCGAAAATACCAATGTAATTTACAAAAATGGTTTTTCCATTTTTATGTAAGAAAGAAAAACGAATCCAAATTTTATTGTTTTACTCTTTGATATTATTATTGTGTTAACCGAATATTAATTATGTATTTAGAAATTTCATTAAGTCATTTAAGAACTACTGAAAAAGAAAACTACACTTAAAGAAATCATACCATTTTGATCAGTCTGTTATATTATTAAAATAACTTTTTGATGATTAGAATATTGTTTTAGATCAAAGATGGATAGTGGCTAGCAGAGGAATCCAGTTTAATGTGCGGTTCGTTCTATTTGGGATTAGTCAGCTGGATAGATCTGCATCTCAGAGTTGATGTTCAACTCCGGTACTCGAACTTAGCACTGGTCACTTCAAACGCCATCATGTTACCCATTTAGCTACTGAGTCCTGATAGCCACTTGCTTGTGCAATGGTTTGAAGTTTAAATTCACTTGATGTTGTTTTATTTGGATCTTCCCATTTGAAGAAAATGGTACTGGGTTTGAGTCTTGAAGTGAACATGAACTCTGCGGTGCAGTTACATCAACCTGACGAGTCAAGAATAGGACGAAACGTGCGTCAAACTGGATTCCACTACTGGCTACTATCCATCTTTGTTTAAAAAGCTTGTGACTTAAGGCTATATCGAGTCAATCCACACAGGATGCATATATGCCAACAAGAGACTGATCAATGGCAGTCCTAAATAACAATGGGAATGATTTTAGATGTTATCGTGACAGCAATTGATGCCGACTTTATAGTTTGATTTTTTATGAAGTACAATTTACAGTAGCTTAAACAAACTGATTAAAATTCTGGTTTATTTGGTGATATGTTTTTAAGCTCTACATATAATGAGTATGCTGATACTAAAACATTCATAGTTAAATATCCCAGTGAAGTATAGAGAATACAAATGAATACACTTACATCATCTAAAGCAAATTTTTAACGATTTAGTTTTCTTGTTCTTGTTTGTATGATAAAGTCACATACCGATCAATGCGAACTCCGTATTCAATGACAAGGTGGTCCTATTTAAGTTAACAATCATTACTCCCTTAACATATTTTAACTCTTTCGAGTTATCAAAGGTTAGTCAACCCTGTTGTTCTAGTATGGGACTGACCAGATGTGCGCACCACGATCCCGTCTAGCAAGATTCGAACTTAGAACCTATCACTTTCGTGCGTGGGCGCTCAACCACTATACCACTGAACCGACATCCAACAGTGTTAATGTCTAACTTCAACCAATCCATCAAATTCAGCAACTATTGTCTTCAGTGCGTTACTATCTCACAACAAACACGGTTAGGCTCCACTGGTCATGGCTTCTCACTGGAACTCCAGGAAATACCTCTTGAAGTCAGTCACTAGTTTAAAAACTGAGTATATAATTCATACATATTGTTGATGAATTGTAAAACATTTCTGTTTATTACTTCATAATCCATTTATTTAAATGTTCCCATTTTCTTTTAAACAAGAAAAACATTCACATAGTTATGCTAGAATTTATAAGCTTCTTCATATATTATCATAATTTCATTGAAAGCATAAAGAATAGAAAATTCCTTGAGTAATTATTCCACATTATAGAATAGGTAATAAATTATAACAAAAATCAATACAATTAGTTTATATGTTAATTTACTTGTTTATCTTAAAGAATCCTTAATATAATGTTATAAATTATACTGATCTAATTATTTCTATGGTTATATGATTGTTTATGAAAATCTGATAAAAATTGTTAAATTGATTTATATTTGATAAAACTGATTGTGTTTAGTTTATTGATAATCAACATATTATGGAGATTGAGAATTGGCAGTATTTCTTTATGCATTATTTAGTACCCATGTTCGCTTAAACAATTAAGAGGAATACAGTAATATTTTTAAAATATTTGCATTTATACCTTTTAAAGAAGATGAGATTTAAAGCAATTAGACTCTTTGATAAACAGAAGATTATCAGAATTATGTGATATATTAGCGCAATACATTTCGAACAATCTGATCACACATATACTTGTTAAGAACATTTATATATGAAAAATTAAAATGTCAACTAGACAGGTAAAGGGTAAGTCATAACAAAGGAAACATATTAAAGTACACAAAAACAAATGTGATTACCACTCTGAATAGTAAATCAGTACTACCAGGGTAGGTTTAGTGTAAGTACAAATTGTTTTTGAACACATAAAGGGGGTTTCGATTTTCGTATAACCAAGGCTTCAATAAACCTTAGTATACGTCCTTGAAGGCTTTTGTACAACACAACAAATGTTGATTTGATATCAACCTTATGACCCATCTCAATCAAATGTTTCGCAATGGATGATGATGTCTGTCTATCCTGTGATCTTATTTCACCATTTATATATAAAAATAAAAGGTCAACTCGACTGGAAATGGGGTGAGAGGAGATAAGGGTAATAATAAGTGTATTAATAATATTGTGAACACAGTTTGAAACCTAATCACTCTGGATAATAAGCCACTGGTACCAGGGTAGGTTTAAGGTAAGAACAATCTGTTTTTGAATTTTTGTATGACTAAGGTTTCAATAAACTTTAGTATACTCTCTTTTACACTTATAAACAACACCACAAAAGCCGAGTTAAGATCAATCTTATGGCCTGTTTCGATTATATGTTTAGCAATAGAGGATGATGGGTGTTTATCCTCTACTCTTATTGGGTCACTTGATTGTATTTGTTAACAAGTACGTTATGTGTGATCAGATTGTTCGAAATGTATTGCGCTAATATATCACATAGTTCTGAAAATCTCCGTCTTCTAATATCATTGTCGAAATTTATCAAAGGGACTAATTGTTTTAAATTTCTTAAAAGAAGACTGTAGATATTGTTCACAAAACACTGATAATGTTTAATCTTTAATGTTTACAGAATGAAGTCTTAGTCATAGTGTTTCTTTTACAAACCTGGCAAACAGTCAGATTTTCAGGGATATTGAAATAGTTATTGATTTTTTCCATAAGTAAAAATCATTTTATAAGTCTTAATCACTTCAGATGACTAGGTTAAATGAATAATCATTGAAATGAACAATAACCAATAAAATTTTATGTCACAATCTGTTAGATAATTTCTGGTTTAACAGTTTACTTAATCTCGCCTTATTGTTTTAGTCATGTAAATAGAAACGCATCTAAATTCATGAAGAATGATTTAGAAAATAGCTTCCAGTCTTAATGAAACGAATACGTTCTTCTTGATTAAATATATTCTTTACTTAAATAAAAGGTTAGACATTAACATCGTTGGATACCGACTCAGTGGTTTAGAGTTTAAGCATTCACGTGCTAGATCGATAGGTCCTGGCATTGAATCCCACGAGCGGGATCATGGATGAGCACTGCTGAGGAGTCCCATACTAAAACGAAATGGTTGTCTAGTGCTTCCAAGTTTTCTATGATGGTCTAGCTTCAACTGACTCATGAATCGAACAATGAAATTACTATAATATCCACAGAACCCCTTTCTGAATAAATAAAACAAACTAATGATTCGATTTTATTTATTTATTTATTTAAACACATAAACAGTGGTACAAGAAGGCTCCTAATAGAGGTGCGTCAGATAAATCATTCGACTTGTGTGAAGGCTGGAATATTGTCCGGCTGCTCAAACCGAAGTAGGTGGTTTTTCTAGAGGGCCATACATGGAGCCTTTGACATGAAAGTCTAATCCACAAGACAATGAAGAAACGTAATGAGATGCTGTCCCATAGTATCCGGTGGCCAACGATTGGTTCATACGCCATTTGTTCTTTTAGGATACTAGAACCCATGTTCACTATTGATTTGGAATCAAGGTTTTTCAACTTCCCTGGGTAGACTCAATATGTCCATAAACCCAGTTAAAGCACCGAACTTTCGCTTTTTGTACTCTCAATTTCGTAAATAACAACCCCGCGGCGAGAAGACAATGAGTAGAACTTCTCTGGCAGTGACTGTATACGCGTGGCCATGTGATAGTATTTCGAGAAGAAAAGCTGATTCTCCACACTCTCGGCCGTGCCGGGGCATTTGAGCACAATAATAATTAAATCATGTAATGTTATTTGTCAGACATATTTTATGAGAGAATCTTCAAAAACTAGAGGTTAGTCAACAAAAATTTATTTATTTACTTGAAGTTTCAAAGCAAAAAACGTATAGCTATTTAATTGTCTAGAATATTTTTCTATTTTTTCAGTTATTACTTTAATTTATTCCAATATGATACTTATATCATTATGGATGAGTGTTAAGGTACAATGAATTAATATGTTAAGACATTTTCTTTAATACCATATTGAAAAAAATATGAACTCAATATCCAACTGATATTAACGTCGAAATATCACATCACTGTCTAAATATCATTTAAGCATCATTAATAAATAGATACAGAACAATTAGACAGATTAAAATATCTTCCCTTTTCTTAATAAGTTGAAATGACAATAAAATATTCTATGCATTGGATATTGCTAATCATTAAATCTAATTGGGATAGATTGAAATTACCATTTACTATAATCATGTATTGTCAATATTCAATCAGAGTTTATAGATGCATTCATAAGATAATGAACTATATTCCTTATATTGTTTTTGTTTTGTTGTTGTTGATGTTGCTTTTAACAATATTTCATTTGTCATCATTTCAAAATAAATAAAATTTTGTAATTTATTACTCAAAGTTGAATTGTCAAGTTTGATTTAGATTATTGAGAAGAATAAAACAAACTATTAAATGTTTGTATAGTGTAAAATGTTTTTTCTCCTTGATATGCACTAGTTTACAAAAGGGTTCTATCTGTAAAATCATATTAAAGTATTGATCTTATGAATTAGTACTCAACCTGTGAAATGTTTACCTTTACATTGGATTATATTATCTGTACTCAAACGGATAAACAAAATATACCTTTCTTCATAGATCAATTTTTATCATATTTTAAGTATTCAACTATAAAATCTATTTTAAATAAGTTGACAAATTTCATGAAAAATTACTTTAAATATATGTTATTGGTATACGTGTGCTACTTATATTGACATAAGTAGTATATAACGATAGTCCGGATTAAAATGTCTGGCAGCAGAAGATCGAGAAGGAAAAAAAACTAGAACAGAAAACAATTGGTATGAAAATGCAGGAACAATCATTAGTTCGCTTAAATGATTTATTTAGATCACCATTTCGTAATTCCAATCAAATTATATACATCTCGACGAATCAAACAATGTAAGTAGGTATCACTACCAAGGTTTGATTTGATAATTTCGAATAAATTGAGCATTGAGTTGACTGTTATAAATAAAAATAATATATTTGTAATATCCCAATGAGTAGAAAATTAGATTTTCTGACGTTTCGTGACTTAGTGTAAGTCACTTCTTCAGAGAATAAATAACCAAATTAAAATTAATCCAAGTTTAAATAGTACAACGGATTGTTGAAAACAATATTTAAGGTTTTAATAAATGAAACAAACTTCGTTTTATGCGCCTAAATATATAAACTGTTCTAATGAATATAGCCTCATAATGAGTGTTTCTAAGTTCTTTTACATCATGTTACGATAAATGCTTTGATAAACATCCAATATAAGAAAATAAATGAAAATTTCATTTGACAGGGGAAAAATTGTATTTATTTCACATATTAGATCTGGCCTTACTAATAATATGGTGTGTGCTACTGATGTCGATAGATACAAGTAGTATGTATCATCAATCGGAAATGAAATAACTGACAGCAGATGATTAAGAAGATCGAAGAAAAGAGAACGAGAATAGTGAATGATTGCTGTAAAAATGAAGGAACAGTGAAGTTTGAGACAATTAATTTACATTTTGCAAATGAAGTATTTACTGTATAGTTCCCAGATTTCACTAAGATGTTCTGTAATTTTGTGTTAAATTACATTCAATTGTCTCCACTTATGTTTTCGTCCACTACATACGATAACACTTACCATGTTTAATATCACACTACAACTTACAGTTTCAAGTCACTTTTTTCTCAAATATCTGATTTGAATCATACCTGTTATTTTCTATTATAATCATATCGCCTACGATCAATTCACAGCTCCAATTTAACGCATTTAATTCAGACGGGACATACAGCCAACACTCAGCAATCTTTCGAAATAATATATCATGTTAACAGCAGTCTACCTAATTCCGTCAGACTGAGAATCTTGCAGAGGGCCGAACCAACTGCTATTCGGATCAAAAAGTCAGAACTTTGCTTCCAAAAGAAATATGTCCAACCGCTCCTTTTACCCTGGCCAACTTCGGGGCCAAATAATTAATAATTTATTCTGACCATTTATCTCACAATTTCATCTCGCTTATAAACTGCTTTAAGTGAATACTTCATATTATTCAACCCCAACATTAACGATTTGATTTGATTTTATATGACAAACAACAATTCTTGATTCATACATTGCAATTTTAAAGGATGTACTCTGCCTTAAATCTGGCCAGTTTTATGGATTATTAATTTGGATATGAGATAATTGTTGAACCTCATGAGATTATTATTGAAAAGAATATTCTTCATTCGGATAATTATGTTTTATAAAATTATTAATAATAATAATTCAAATGATGTAATTGTACTAGTGGGGTGTTTCCTAGTTTAGATAGGAAAACTGTCAGCCAATATAGGGTCTAGAGATGAACTCATCACGACATCATCTATTTGTCTATAGATTTCATCATTGAATTTGAAATATACATTCATAGTATATTTTAATAGTAATTTTTCGTTTATAATAGGAATTTTTCAGAGAAATTTTATATAAACTTGAATTTTAATGTTCCCCCCCCCCAAATAACATCATTTTCTACTAAACAAATAAATAAATCACTGATGATAGTAAAAGAACTCATTATCGATTTTATCGTTTGTTTGCTGTTATACATAAAAAAGTTAATCTCCAAGTTACCATCATAAACTGATTACGTAATTATCTAATAAACTTTTCTATTATCATATTTTAACCTAATAAATCCCCATCTGTTTTTTTTCGAACCAAATTTTTGAACCAAAATTAAACATTTAAATGTATCATTCCATAAAATATGATTCATTCTGTTACAATTTATTTAAATTTCATAATTTGTTTTGTTAATAATAATAGTTTTATACAATTTTAAATTTATTTTAACTGGATAAAACAAATTTTAAAAACCAAATAAAAATAAAAAAAACTTTTCGATTAAAGTACCGAAAATGTAACAATCAATCAAGTAATTGAATTGATTTAGATTTAAAAAAAATGTATCTAAAAATAGTATACTTTTATTTATTTGTAAAATTGATACGAGTATAGATGATTGTTTCTATGAAAAGGTTTATTTTAAAATATAATCCAATTTTTAATAGTTGAGATCATGAGTTAATTGAAGTTAGATCACCGTGAGAAATCTTGGAAGTACTGAATGATCGTTTCGTCCTGTGATGAGACTTTTCAGCAGTGTGTATTCATTAAATAGCCTCGAGAGATTCAAATCCAGGGCTTATCGGTCAAATGCGTGAATGCTTAAATTCTTGATCATTAAGTTGCCATTCAAAAGTGTTAATGTCTAACTTCAACTGATCTATGAAAGTGAGCGACATATCCATCATTGTCTCCATTGAGTTATTATCTCACAACATAATTTAATGTATAATAAATAAATATTTTATTAAAATTTTTATTGACTCAAATACCTGGTTTATTTGTTGAATAAAAAAACAGATATAAATAAATAAAATGAAACATTCTGAATGAGAAGCGCAATTACTGACTTCAATTTCCATATTCATATTTTAGTTTGTATTGATGGATGTTTACTTTATTTCATTTAAATAACTTTATATAAAACTTCATAAACTATTCAGATATAAATAATAGAATATTAATTGGTTTTTTATGATTAAGCATAACAAAAGATGGTTTAATACTCACATCTTAACTAATCTAAGTAAACTGTTTCTCCAATAGATAAAGATGAGCAAAGTGTTATGTTAGTTTAAGAAAATCCGCCTTGACATTACTGACTTTTCGATAGGTTGTATATAATAACTGACAAATAATTACATTCCGAGAAATATTTATGCAAATAAATAATAGGAGAAAAAAATGCAATAGTTGGATTCATGAGTCGACCGAAGCTAGATCACTATGGAAAACCTCAAAGCACTGGACGGCCGTTTCATTCTAGTATAGAACTTCTCAGCAATGATCATTCACGATCCCGCCTATGGGATTTAAATGCAGGAACTATCGGTTTCGCGCGTGAATGATTAAACTCCAGACCACTGAGCCGACATCCAACGGTGTTAGTGTCTAACGTCAACCAATTACTCATGAATTTAACTATTAAACCAATAAAATGTCCACAAAACCTTTTGAGAAAAAAGTGTGTCAGTTATATCTTTTGTGAAGAATATTTCCATTTTGTAAGTAATAAACAAATTAAAATAAATCTTTCCATAGATTTCGTAATGGAATGATGTTTGATAGTTTTCTTCAAAATAGAATAGACCATATGAAATTTATCTTGAAGAAATGAAAGTAGAAGGTTTGTTTATTAATAATAACAACAATATATTTCATGTGGAATAACCTAAAATAGTCCTTTATTGTTCTAAAATGAAATATGGTTACTCAATTATAACCTGACAGTATCAGCTCTGTTTCATATAAAATACATAGTGATTTGGCTTTTAAATCAATCTCTCTTTCGTATTATCTATCAGTTTGATCATTGATATTAACTATTATATTGATTTCTTACACTGTGAGCTATTTATTTACTATAAATTGCCTAAAAATAAGCCAACGCCTTAAATTGTAATCTTTTTTTTAATTTCATATTATAATTCATAAACATATTTATGTGATTAATAGGAAGTTCAGTTAGGAAATGTAGGTCATTGTAATTGACCTGTTACTTTAACATAATTTGAAATCTGTTAATATACGTTAAAATAATCAGCTTCTTTAACGATACATATCTATGCTGAAGTACAAACAAACATAATAATCGTATTATGATATAAATGAATATCGTTAAGAAAGAAACAAATATATCATTCAATGAGTATTCAGATTTCTCAATTAAAGTAATTAATTTTATTGATATTATAAACGGTACAGATATGATAATATTTAATACATCCGGTTCGATGTATTTCAATTTATCTATTGACCAAACATTTAAAACAATATATATCTCATTGTCATTCATAATATAGCTTTGATCAGTTGTAGTTGAATGATTGGTTGATAAGTAAATTTTTATCTGTAATTTTACTCTTTTCTTTAAATCGAACGATATCAGTCTTTGTAATGTTGTGCCAAGTGTTTAATTACTCCTGGCACCCCTCATGGAGGAGTATAAGCCGCTGACTTTCATTATCTATCCAACTCTATCCTAGGTTATCCTTTCCAGTTTTTTCGAATTAATATTCATTCTTTTGAAGTGTTCCTTAAATTCCTGACGTAATGTGTTGTTTGGAATTCCACTTTTCCGCTTCTATTCAGCATTACAGGTTAGCGATTTCATCCTGATGCAAGTTTATGATTTCCTCAATGCATGTCCTATCCACTTCCAATGTCTTGTCCTAATTTCCTACTAAGCTGCAAGCTTGTTTGTTCTCTCTCACAGTTGGCTGTTGTTCATGGTATCCAGTCAACGGATATTAAATATTTTGCGTAGACAACTATTTATAAATACTTGTACGTTCTTGATGATGGTTGTAGTATTTCTCGAAGTTTCAACTCCATACAGTAGAACTGTTGTGACATTCGTATTGAAGATTGTGACTTTGATATTGGTTGACAGATAATTGTTTTGAGTTCCATATGTTCTTCAATTGTAGGAATGCCGCCCTTCCTTTACCAATCTTTAACTTTACGTCTGTATCCGACCCTCCTTGTTTATTGATAATGCTACGCAGATATGTAAACATTTCCGCCTCTTCCAGAGCATCTCCATCAAGTCTATCATATTTGACAATGTTTGGGTAAAGAACTTTTTACACTTGTCTTCTATCTTCTAACTAGTAACTTGGAGAGTTCAAGCGGTCGAGTGCGGTATAGCAAAAATCCAACTTCTGGATATAACAGAAGCCTAATGATACAGAGACTGTTACTACGCTGGTAATCTTCATCTGCCTTTGTTAGTGTGTAAGAGATAGAAGAGCTAGATCATCAGCGAATTCCATATCCTCTAATTGCATGCAAACTGTCCACTGTATACCGTGCCTTCCCTGAGATATGAACGTTTTCATAATCCAGTCAACTACCAGAAGAAAGTGAGAGAGAGTAATCAGTTTTGTTTGACACTGATCTTCACTCGAAATGAATCTGTCAGTTGTTCTTCATGCACCACTTTTCAGTATAGTCCGTAGTAACAAGCAGTAAGTATCTTATTGGGTTCGATGTCATAAAAATTACCAGTGCTAGTATTTTTCTTGGTCACTATTTATATAATAAGAATTTTAACTACAAGATTATTTTTATTATTATTTACAAATAAAAAGTTGAGGATGAAATTTAAATAAACAACTATTAGTGTATTCCGTTATTTTAATGATTCCACATTTATTTGACTGACAGTAACCAACTTACTGTAGGATTGTGATAAAAAGGGAAAGATATATCAGTTATTTAGATCTATCTATGTTAGTTTGTATATTTCGTGCAATTAATTCATATATTAAAATATATAAATCTAACAATGAAAAATAATTTACTAGTCATCGATTATAATACTCAATTGTAATTGGTGTAAAACTATTAGATATTTGATACCTATACGGTTTTTTATATACAAATTACTGATTAAATGTTGAAATATTCCAAAATTGGCAATGTTTAACTTTTCAGAATGATCAAATCTCATTGATTGATAAATGTGAAATAATAATTATTTTGTACATAGTAAAGAAAAATAATTATGTTATAATAGAATAGAATAAAATGGTGGTGAAATTTTGTAGCTACCTGAAGTTTGTACTGATAATGTCATTCAGAAGAACAATGATAGTTCCATGACTAAACCATCTAGCTCAAAGAACAAAATTCCATTAGAATATAATAAAATAAGTCGATGATGATATTAAATAGAACTCTTTGAAACAAAATGAAACCTGTATTTTTTTCTACGTATCTAAAGTTAAATGAAGTGATATATCATTATTCATAGAATAATTAGTTAGATAAACATGTTTCTAACCATTTCTATTTCTTTTTAAAAAGATGAGATCTACCAATTATGTTTTTGCATACATAATTCTTGTCAAACATTCTAATGAATTAACGATTATATTCTGGAAAATGTTTAAAAACAAAGAGATACTCTTGTATATCATATAGAAGATATTTAAATCAATAATAGTGGACTAAGTTTATTAATCATGTTAAAATGAAGAATTTAACTGATACACTCGAATTGAATAAATGAGCGATATTAAATAACAACTAATAAGAGGGAAAAAATAAACTTTGAATTTAATATATAAAATCGTTTGTTCTACTTTCGATTGTCAGCAATAGGCTTTCTATATATATAAGACCAATAAATAGTACGTTTTGGATATTAATGATCGTCATGAATTGTTTATACCATACAACTGTCTCAAAAATATGAAATAATAAGTTCATTTTTAAATGTCATATAAAACATTATTTCATTTATTTGACTGATTGGTATTTATTTCCATACGTTTTGTAACTGTAAGCACTTATCTAAAGTAGAATCGTCAACTTTAATGATATTCAATTCCCATAAACTAATGTATTTAGAATGTAAGTCATTATCTAAAGCTGCCTGCTTGAATATTTGGGCTACCTGTTCCTGCTATCAAGATATTTTAATAAGTCATCAGTTTCCTTATTTGTCTTAACAGATCACTATATCAATTAATTGCATAATCTATTCAGATGCGTTTGTGAAATGTTTAATACCTTTCGCTGTACAATTTGCAAAAACATACAATCATATACATCATGATGGATGGCAATATTATCCAGATGTCGACTTTTGAAATGCTAATACCTTATTGCCAATCACTGAATATTTATCATCAAAATCGATCAAGAAATAAGAAATAGAAACTAGCTGAAATACTTTGTGCTGAGAATTCTATAATGCACCGAAAATATAATATTGAGTGAAGCTAATAATAATAAACTTCTAATAATGATGTTATTAAAATAGTTGGGATCATGAGTCAATTGAAGCTAGACAACCATGAAAAACGCTGAAGCATTGGACGGTCGTTTCGTCCCAGTATGAAACTCCTCAGCAGTGCACATCCACGAGATTCGAACCCAGGACCTATCAGTCTCGAGTGTGAGTGCTTAACCACTAAACCACTGAGCCGGTATCCAACTGTGTCAAGTTCTAATTTTAACCAATCCAAAAGATCAAGCGACATATCCATCATGTTATTAGTCAATAACGAATGAATCACATATATTCTTATTGTATATTTAGCTAAAAATATAAAGTAAATATTGAAAACAATAATAAAGATTCAAATCATTTTTCGTTAATCAAATACCAATATACTTGAAGCAATTCTTCTTTTCTCATAATTATTGTTAGCCAGTTACTATGGAATTCAATTATTTATATATAGTAAATATCAAGCTGTAATTATGTAGTAGTATACTAAATTCGTATAGTACTTAATATTTCATTTAAAAAGAATGAACTATCACAGAATCATTGAAACACTCAATTACCTAAGTAATAATAAGCATTTCACAATCAATTTAAAAAATGTAAAATCCTTATTTACATTCATTCAATTTACAATACTAATAAATCTATCGAACAGTGTATTTGACAAAAAAAATTAAATGACAAATGTGCATATTATCTTTCCTTTAACTAGGATATAATGGATTAAGTAAATAATTAAAAGCTTTTTAAACTAATTAAAGTTATTTCATTCGATAAAATCTAGTTATTTCAGAAACGCCCATTAATATTACCAGAAAATAAATATGTAATACTTCACTA
The DNA here is from genome assembly GCF_000699445.3 of Schistosoma haematobium. NCBI lineage: Eukaryota > Metazoa > Platyhelminthes > Trematoda > Strigeidida > Schistosomatidae > Schistosoma > Schistosoma haematobium. The sequence goes on along the minus strand of NC_067195.1, from coordinate 49,588,231 downwards.
TTGTTTGACAACTGAAGATCATATGGAAATCAAAACGACTATCTGTCAACTAATATCAAAGTCACAATCTTCAATACGAATGTCACAACAGTTCTACTGTATGGAGTTGAAACTTCGAGAAATACTACAACCATCATCAAGAACGTACAAGTATTTATAAATAGTTGTCTACGCAAAATATTTAATATCCGTTGACTGGATACCATGAACAACAGCCAACTGTGAGAGAGAACAAACAAGCTTGCAGCTTAGTAGGAAATTAGGACAAGACATTGGAAGTGGATAGAACATACATTGTAGAGATCACCAAACTGCATCACTAGGCATTCGCTGAATTGTAATGCTGGAGAGAAGCGGAAAAGTGGAATGCCAAAGAACACACTACGTCGAGAAATCGAAGCAGATATGAAAAAGATGAATAACAAGCTGAAAGATCTGGGGAGGATTTTAACGGACAGGGTTGGATGGAGAGTGCTAGTGAGCGGTTTATGCTCCTCCACGAGTAGTAACCGGCGTAAGTAAGTAATTGTTTGTTAAGTTCTATATGCCTAAATGACAAAATACTATATGGGACAAATTATTGAATATGTAGACTTGAAAATATTTCTTAAATGTTAATGGATCACTAACAAATATAACAAATAAACCTTATTTAGATCAATTGTTTTTTAGTTTTTATTATCAGGAATTAAAATGATTGACATTTATACCAATAACCTTAATATATATAAACTAATTAAATGAAGGTTAGTCATTAAACGATCACTTTCTTCTTTGATGTGGTTGTATGAATACAGAGAGAAAACGCTACATCAAATGTTTAACATAATATCTCCTATATAAACTGATTCAAAGAATTTATGATTGGTAATCGTAAACACTAAATTAAGATATTCACTAGCAGAATTGATCGATTACCGATAGCTTTCTAAATTTGAATATAAAAACTAGTTTTCAATAATTTTCAGTGTGTTTTGTTTCTACATTCGGATCTCATGGTATGTGACATACAGATATGATCCAATGAGAGACTAAATACTCATAATAATTTCTCATTTAAATAGATAGTATATCAGACACCATCAATCTTTCCTAAAATATCTCTACGCAAATATAATTGCTTATCTTACTATGATCTTAATTTCTCAATATATAATTTACATCTCTTTTACATCTCTTTCATTTTCAGAAAAGCGTTTCGTGGAGATTTTCATAAATTTCAATAGCTGAAATCATGAGTCGATTCATGCTAGACCACTATGGAAAACCTGGAAGCACTGGACGGCCGTTTCGTCCCAGTATGAGACTCCTCAGAAGTGCGCATCCACGATCCCTCCCCTCGAAAGATTCGAACCCGGGACCTATCAATCCTGTGGAGTGGTTGCAGTTAGACAATAACATCGCTGGATGCCAGCTCAATAGTCTAGTGGTTAAGTGCTCGTGCGCGAGACTAATAGGCTCTAGGTTCAAATCTCGCGATGTGTGATCGTGGATGCGCACTGATAAGGAGTCCCATACTGGGATGAAACGGCCATCCAATTCCTTCAATTTTTCCATGGTAGTCCAGCTTTATTTGACTCATGATTTCAAATACTGACATTTTCATTTTCTTGTAATAAAAAAAGTATATGATTCAACGTATTGTCCCTAAAATAAAACTTTCAAGATAATAAATATTTAATTTACAAATGAAAGCTTGCCTAATAATTTAATTTATAGAATTAACTGAAAGATCATTTTGTTGATTAACAACAAATATAACACTTCAATAGAATTAATAATTACCAACAAACTGTAAACAATTAAATATAATATCAATCGATTAGTAACTGTGTGTATATAAATTAACTTAGTAAAATGATTTTATTGGGTTCATTTTTGTAATCTTTAGAATATTGATAATATTACTGTCAACTGAATATAGTATCTACAATCAACTAAACATCACATGATCTTGTTGGAGGGTTAGATTAATTCCTTAATTCATTTCAAATAGTTCTATTTTGATTTGTTTTTGTTGTTGTCATTGTTGTTGATAAAACAAACAAACTGGTTCAAACATCAATTGCTGGTAAAAATAGATTAACATAATTATGTAAGAAAAAAATTTCAGAAATTATCGTATAAAAGTTCATTCTTAGATAAGATTTTAATGAGATCAATATAATTTTCACTTACGCCAATAAATACATTTGGAACCCGAGTACAAAATCCACATATTGCATTATTCCAAAACCACATGTTCATTTAATGATAAATGTAATAATGTTATCAATAAATTTACTATTGAAATTTCATGTTTTTCATGAAATACGTATTACATTATTATTATTATTATTATTATTATTATTATTATTATTATTACTAGAATAATACTTATCCATATTAAATAAAATATCCTTTAAGTAAAATCACTTTTTGTCTTTCTGAATCAGTTTTTTTTAATATTTAAAATTTTTTGATAAATTTTTAACCATTTGAAATAATCTCATTGGATCAAACAAACTGATCAATCATAAACGAATCAAAATATAATTTGTGAAAAAAATTTTTCTTTCATACTTAACAAATTCATTTGTTTATTTCAGAAAAATTAGTCCTATTTTAAATTACAAGCACAAATGATTTTAATTGGTTGTTTCATTAGAAATAATTAAAGTGAAAATAATCTGGAGTTTATATTTAAATGTATTCAGTACTTTATTCTTTTGTATGTTGTCGTCAATTGACTTACGTACTTACTTACGTATGTTAGCCTCGTCGAGGAGCACAGGCCGCCCACCAACACTCTCCATCCAATTCTGTCATGGAAAATCCTTTCCAACTATTTCCATTTATTATTCATTCTTTTCATATCTGCTTCGATTTCTCGACGTAGTGTGTTCTTTGGCATTCCACTTTTCCGCTTCTCTCCAGCATTACAATTCAGCGAATGCCTAGTGATGCAGTTTGGTGATCTCTACAATGTATGTTCTATCCACTTCCAATGTCTTGTCCTAATTTCCTACTAAGCTGCAAGCTTGTTTGTTCTCTCTCACAGTTGGCTGTTGTTCATGGTATCCAGTCAACGGATATTAAATATTTTGCGTAGACAACTATTTATAAATACTTGTACGTTCTTGATGATGGTTGTAGTATTTCTCGAAGTTTCAACTCCATACAGTAGAACTGTTGTGACATTCGTATTGAAGATTGTGACTTTGATATTGGTTGAAAGGTTTCGTGAGTGTCATTTGACAATTTACTGATTATATACAATAGTGAATTCTACTAGATTTTTTACTGGTGCTCAAGTAATAAGTATTCGTTCGTAAATGTGTACCTATGTTTAATATGTTCTACTTACTTTTGCTAATGTAAAAAACTTCAAAAACATCAAGAAGATATTTTCGTCATATTATCCATCTATATATCACTAATAAAGTCATAACATATATTGTGTGTACAATTTAAAGTATCTATTAGTTACGAACGTAGTTTTGTATTGCATCTTACTACATTATAAAACTTGAGTATAAGGATGATTACTGATTCTTGACTTCATCTAATCACTGCTAACATACTGTGGAGCCTTTGCTGAATAATTCGAAAATTATATGTATGTTACTCTTTAAAAACAATAAGTTGATCATTACGGGTTTGCGCGTTGTGTTCAGCGGAGAATCAGAATGGAAGAAGGCTAGGTGAAGAAAAATGAATATATAGTGTAAATTCATGACTGTTAGATTCCATTTTGTGATGAATTTCAAAACTTCTGGCGTCCCACCATCGAACATTTCAGATGTAAGTGCCAATTAGATAACTAACAATCAGTTAGAATCTTGATCTACTCATTTCATATTTTATAACTGCAGTGAAGGTGATATCTTATCTATAAAACCCTTATGACATTTTCGTCAATTCAGAAAGCATTAGTGGCGTATTTTTATCAATCAAAAGAATTTTAAAGGTAGTTTTATTCTCATACAGAATTCAGCTGATGATAATTTCTAATTTCTCTGGCACTAAACCGTTCATTCGTCATACATTAAGACTACTCAGTGATAAACATGTTAGTTTTCATGGTTTGTGAAATATATCTAGGTTAATAAATTATTATTCAGTCTTACACACTCTGTGGCCTGCTTTAATATCTGGGCTACCTGTCCGTGCCATCAAAATATTTCAATAAGTTATCAGTTTCCCTGTTTGTTTTAACAGATCACTATGTCAGTTAATTGCATAATCTATTCAGATGCGTTTGTGAAATGTTTACAACCATTCGCTGTACAAGTTACAAAAATTTGTAATTGTAGACATCGTGATAGCTTACAATGTGCGCTGATAAGAATTAATATTATTCAGATGTCGACTTCTGAAATGCTTATATCTAATTGGCGATCACTCAGTATTTATCGTCAGGATCGATCAAGAAATAAGAAACAGAAACTAGCTGAAATACTTTGTGCTGAGAATTCAATAAGTACCAAAACTATAATATTAGATGAAGCTAATAATAATAAACTCAGTAAGCTTGAGATAATGCCAGCGACATTCACAGATATTAACAAAAAACGTTCGCCCTCCCAATAGTGCTGATACTACAGGTTATGGCTTTTCACAAGAGAATACGTAAATTCGTCTCAAACCCACTCAACAGTTAATACAATGCATTTATATACTTCATTTTTACAAGATGACATGAAATTAAAAACCATTGTTAATAAGATAACATCAAAACCTATTTCATGTTGTTAGAATCCAATTACACAAAAAGGATTAAAATTAATAATTTCAAACCCCTGCGTTGTGCTGTGCACACCTTCAAGTTAAATAAATTCCCGTGACCCTTCTTACTAAAAGAGGCATGCCCTAACTTCGAATCCTGAAGGGAAGCGAAAAAGAAGAAGGTCAAATAACACATTACGTCAGGAAATAGAGGCCAATATAAAGAAGATAAATAACAACTGCAAAAAGCTGCAAAGGACTGTCCAGTACAGGATTGGATGGAGAATGGTGGTAGGCGGCCTATGCTCCTCCACGAGGAGTAACAAGCGTAAGTGAGTAAGTTCTTACTAAAATAGAGGTAATAAATTTCAAGAATACGTCAAAAGTCTTCATCTCTTTAAAATTACTAGGCTTAAATTCATTACAATTTACAGGTAGTAATAAACGAATCACAAATAATCGACTGACTGTAACACAAATAAGAGTGACCCATTAGTTACATGAAGGTTAGCCACCAAGAGTAAAAAGTCAACAAGATCACGCGAAGAAAGTAATTTGGAAGAATTCAAAACAAAATCCAAATGTTAACTTTATAAACTAGTGAATTAATGAAGTCATCCATGCTACAGCTAATGAAAACTCTTTACGATTAATTAAATGCACATGTAAAATGACTATTAGCCTTTACTTTAATGGTATATGGTATATCATGGTCGTTATGAGAATTACCAGCCTTAAACTAATCCTTGTTTAAATCTAAAACATTATTTGATGAGTAGTTTCAATTGTAGACATGTTCCTCAATTACTAGCAGGTTTTTAGTTAATAACCAGTTTGATATGAAAATTCATTTGATCTTATTCATTGAGGTAAATGTAAATATTTCATGAACGCTACCAGTCGTTGAAAATCATAACGAACAAGTAACTAACTCAGCCCAATCACATGATTTAAACTAAACATATAAACAACAGATGACAGACGTCGTTTAACCACTGGCCAACAACAGAAATTAATTTGTTACTTATAATCTAATTTAATAGTAATAACTCAACCTCCCCCTTAAAAAAAATGAAATAAAGGAATTTCTACACTCAAACACATTCAAAGCACTTTCATCATAAACCTTACTGATACTTTTCTTTGAAACAAACTGTTAGTGATTAATGTCATTCAAACTATCAATATTAACTAAACTATATATATATATATCACAAAATCACGTATTTCGCTACACTTCACAACTACAAAGAGCGAGTATCCAGTTTGTTTATTTGTGACTGTTTTTTTTTTGGATTCACCTAGCCTTTTGTCTTATCAATAGTTTACCTAATTCTATAGTGCTTATATAAGTATGTCTGAATGAACAAATAGATAAATATATCACATAATAGTGTTCCATTAATTGTTTATCATCTATAAAAGTAAACAGAAAAAAAAATAGTAACTAAAAATGACTATAATACTAATAATAGTGATATTTCTCTCATGAATTTATCAATTATTCTAACGAAAGACAAACATCAAATCATAAATGAAGTTATATTAACGAACTTCAGATAGAAGTTTGTGCCGATGATGTCGTTCAGAAGAACGATGAAAGCTCCACGACCAAACCATCCAGCTCAGAGAACAAAACCCCATCAAGATACTACACTTCTTATTCACTTAGAATTGTGTTGGAAATTAGAATTATTTCATGTAGTTTATTTGTATGTTTGTTTTTTCAGCACAATTTCGATATAAATGTATTTTAGTTCTGCACGTTATTATGTGGTGTGTGCTACTGATCATGACAGATATAAGTAGTATGTAACAGCAATCCAAAGTAAAATACCTGGAGGCAAAACATTAAGAAGATCAAAGAAAAGATCATGAGAACAAAGAATAATTGTTGTGGAAACAAAAGAACAATGAAGTCTGAAACAATACATTGCCATTTGCAGAAGAAACAGTCACGTTTGACACAACTGACTGATATTTTGTAAACGAAGTATTTACTATATGATTCTCAGATTTTACTAAAATGCTTAAGTACATTTGATTGTTCCTACTTGTGTTCTTGTTCATTACAGTGATAATTTTTTTTAAAAACTTCCAGTTGGTAAATGCGAACGATTTAATGTACATGTAGTCGTATTACTGATAACAAGACATTTACGTCACACATTTTATAACATATTTTAAGTGCTGAAGTATGATATATTCACTGATCTGTACGAAATGTCTAATTAATAGTCAAAATAAATACTCAACACATTGATTAAAAGTTTGATTTACATCTATCAAATCTATATTTTGCATGATTATCATTTTCCTAAAACCCAAATATTCTGTATATTAAATAAAAAAGACATACAGATTAACATGTTTTTTTAAAAACGTTTAATTACAACTGTATGAAGTATAAATAATGATTCCATTGTCAAACTTTTCTCAATTTCATGGTTATCATTACATCAAAGACAGGTACAAATATGTGATATATAAGTGATACATTTAGATTAATAATGAAACAGGTTTACCATTGATTTATCTAACTTAGTTTATAACAAATGAATTAAAATCTGTTATATCTTAGTGATGATTAAATTACGGATAACTTCTGACAACTATTACTTAGTTACTTACGCCTAATACTCTTCGTGGAGGAGCACAGGCCGCCCACCAACACTCTCCATCCAATTCTGTCATGGAAAATCCTTTCCAACTATTTCCATTTATTATTCATTCTTTTCATATCTGCTTCGATTTCTCGACGTAGTGTGTTCTTTGGCATTCCACTTTTCCGCTTCTCTCCAGCATTACAATTCAGCGAATGCCTAGTGATGCAGTTTGGTGATCTCTACAATGTATGTTCTATCCACTTCCAATGTCTTGTCCTAATTTCCTACTAAGCTGCAAGCTTGTTTGTTCTCTCTCACAGTTGGCTATTGTTCATGGTATCCAGTCAACGGATATTAAATATTTTGCGTAGACAATTATTCATAAATACTTGTACGTTCTTGATGATGGTTGTAGTATTTCTCGAAGTTTCAACTTCATACATTAGAACTATCTTGATGTTCGTATTGAAGATTGTGACTTTGATATTAGTTGACAGATAGTTGTTTTGAGTTTCATATGTTCCTCAATTGTAGGAATGCGGCCCTTGCATTATTTATCCTCGCCTTTACGTCTGCATCTAAACCTCCTTGTTCATCGATGATGCCTCCCAGGTACGCAAAAGATTCTAAATCTTCCAGAGTTTCTCCATCAAGAGTGTTTGGTTTGGTGTTCTCCGTGTTGTATTTGAGGCCTTTGGTTTTCCCCTTTTGTATGTTGAGGCCTACTGATGCCTGATAACTCTTAATGGACTAATATTATATATATATATATATATATATTCTTATTGTATAACTATTCAGTAATCAGATTATAAATATTTGTATTCCTCTTATTATAGGCTACATTCTGACGTATAATTTATTATTATACAATTTACTGTTCTTAAGTTATGTTCGCTTTATTGATTACAGTCTCCCATGTTCACTGCCACTTTTGACTTGATCTTATATAAATGTTATTTCCTATTTTGTGGTATGACGTGGTCTGGCTGGCTTGTTTAGAAACCAAGTATGTTTGAAGTAAATGATTCGCATAATGGGAGCTGTTATTGGCGTTCTCGGCTCAACTGGATGGGCTAGGCGAATAAATGACCAATAAGGACGCTAGGCTACTCATACTGGTCGAATATCATTGGTTCGCAACAGTACCAAGATTAAATCAGTCGTATTTCGATTGGCGAATAAATCACGTGATTACTAGCGAGACTTAAACACTTAAACAATATTGATAAATATTATCACCTAAATACACCATTTAGATAAATTACTTAACTTTTATTCTTGAATAACTACGATGGTTTTTTTCCAAAAATAATGGTGAATGTTAGTTCAACTTATCTCATTCATTTCTATATGGTTGTATTAAATCTATGTTTAAGAAATATCTCGGAAATGTTAAGATATTTTGTAAAGATCTTGACAAAATGATGAATATTCTATTTTTCTACAATTAAAAAAACAAACAACATCTATGCTGTTTATGTGTTTGTTTTTCTTTTTATCATTTTGTTTCATCATATACTCTCGTCAATTTAAGTAAGTCTGAAGTACACTTGTACCAATGATAACAATAATAAATAATTAAACTATTCTATGATCAATATAATAAATAAAAACTTTTATTAATAAACTTCATCATTATAAAGTATAGTAATAGCTGTTTCAATATGTTTCACCGGTTATCAAATGATTGATTTACTTCATTTGTTTAAACCGCTAAATTGTAGACATTCATTCTAAATAATTGTAGTTGCTTTTTTTGTATTTCTCAAACTAACTTTCTGCGGTAGATTCCACTTGACATACTTACATACATATATACATACACAGTCCTTTGATATGATGACAACAAATGTTAGAAGTAAGAATTTAGTAATAATTTACCTCCAGTCCAGGCGGAAGCATATGACATCCATAGTAGAATACTTGATGTATATCAAAATATAGAGGTATTTTTCTTCCTTTCTCTTTTTTTCTTTTTTGTTTCTCATAGTTCCGTACAGTATATTATTATGTTTCAGATTACTAATTTATCAAATAGTTAAAAATTATAATGTAAAATGAACATATAACTAAATTGTACATTGTGTTAAGTATCAAAATTTTCATGAGTCCATCATTATACATAGTTAAATATAATTTTTTTTAGTCAATTACAATTTATGCAAAATGTGAATAGAATATGATGTACAATATAAAGTTTTATATTTCCTACATTATAATCTAAAGTTAAAACGAATAGTTTAGATTGACAAAGATCAATTCATGAAAAAGTGAAATAAAGTCTACAAAAAAAAAACAAAATATGAAATGTAACTTTGAACATTGTTGTTAGAATTAATGCATAGTACTATATGGAATATCTGATTCATATGAATGAAGGATGATGTTATCATTAGTAAGAGTAAATATGATATGATATGGGTATACTCCACTCAATAGGTATGATATTATTAACATAAAGTTGTGTGAATATATGAAACTTTTAATACTAACTACTTTTGTAGTAAAAAAGAACACGAGTGGGAACAATCGAATGTATTTGAGCACACAATTACAGAGCATATCACTAAAATCTGAGAACCATATAGTAAATAGTTAATTTACGAAATAGCAACCCATCGTCTCAAACTTGGCTGCTCCTTTTGCAAATATCAGTCCATTGTCTCAGATTTCGTTGATCATGTATTTTCATGCCAATTGCGTTCCGTTCCCGTTATTTCCTTATCGATCTACTGAAATACATTCTATGCCTAATCACCGTTATATACTACTTATGTGAATATAAGAAACCTATGCCACACTTTAACTGAAGCATGTGATACTTATCACTCATTATTCAAGATAGGCATGGTTTTTGTGAAATGCAGTACATGAGGTGTTTTTGTTTTTCAAGTGTTTTGGATAAACATGTAAAGCATTTATTGTATACTTAGTGCCCAGGAACTTTAAATGGAAATATTTTTACAAGGAATTATGCACTAACCTTGTTTAGTAAACACTATAGAAAGGAGTTATGAAAATTAAAAAGACGTCAAAAACATAATTCAAAATGACCTTTACTGTAATAGACTTCAAAAAAAACAACCAATAAACTAAATTTTATGAAATCAGTATATATATAATTCTAAACTAACTGAATGTATCTAGTGTAATGTTCTGACTACTAGTTCTGACACTGTGTCTCTTTTTTCAAAACATCAGATTAGATGGTGAACAAATGTCAAAAACAGTCATGTTGAAGATGAAAATACTTGTCTTGTTTCTCATTGTCTTCAAGTATCATTATCAAATACTGTATTATATTACATAACTATTCGAGAACCAATTCACTTCCACATAAAAACCTTGGTTTCAAACATTTAAAATGAACAGTGTTTTCCGACAAAAAAAAATTCAGAATAACATATGTACTTCATTTACAAACAATTGACACAAAAGTATAAACGTCATCAAATTTATTTTACTGCAATCAATTAATATTTAAACATAGAAGAAATACGCTTTAGTAATGATTCGTACATTAGCATATGGTATATTCAACATAAACGAACTAGAACCTAAACAGTCTGACTCTTATGTTTTGTGATGTATCCATAAATGTGTAACCATATCATCATATAAAATGTTTAGGGGACGAATTAAAAAACACTTTCTGTTCAACAATTTTTATAAAAAATAAACGTGAAAAGTGTCAGTCAAATCCGTAATTTATTACAATAAAATGCCTGAATAATACTTTGACTGTAATCATATAAGTATGATAATTTACAAAAGTACATGAACAATTTAGTGCCATGAAACGCTTGAGAACCAATGATTATGATACTTCTAGTTTGTAAATGAATAACGTGATAAAATAAATTTGTCTCTTAATGCATAACTTAATTGAAAAAAATTTCGTTAAATACAATCGATATGTTATATTTGCAGAATGATTGTAACAGTTACTGCAGAAATCTATTTATGAATATCATAACTTCATACATGTGTAGAAATAATCTTTCCATATAAAGCCATGGAACAGTGTGAAACACCAAGATTAAATATAAGTGAACTTAGTAAACATCTGCATCAATTGTCACAACCGGGTCAGTTGTAAGATAGTAACTCACTGGTGATAATGGTGGATGTGTCGCTTGATTTCGTGGATTAGTTAAAGTTAAACACTAACATCGTTGGATGTTGGCTCAGTGGTCTGGTGGTTAAGCTCTCACGTGCGAGACTGGCAGGTCCTCGGTTCGAGTCCCACGAGGTGAGATCGTGGATGCACACTGCTGTGGAGTCCCACAATAGGACGAAACGGCCGTCTAACGCTTCCAGGTTTTCCATGATGGTTTAGATTTAATTGACTCATAATCTCAACTATTGAAAGATTAATATTGTCAACATCATTTAAAATAACTATGTATCTATTTAATCATTATTAGCTTCATTGAAAATTGTAACGAACTCATAGATGGAATTAAATCCTACATAATTTAATCCCGTTACCGGAAATACATTTGTAATAACTAAACAAGTATCACTGAATAAGAAAAAGAGAATTCACTGAAGAGAATTTTCTTTTCTGTACATTCGTATATAGTTATATGGAAAATATATGTCTATAGGAGGATAGAAAAGATTGCATCATAAATTGATTCGAGACTTACTAACAAATGACGTTACGTACTAATCAAAAGGTAAGGAAGAAAATAATTTATGGGTCAGATGATAGTCCAATTGGCAGATATGTAGAAAAACGACAAACATAAAGGTCAAATAATGAAAACTGAATAATAAAAGAAAACTTGTATAAGGTAACAATAATAACTGACTACAGTTTAAAATTGCAACACAATAATTTGAAAAATCATTAATAATCGAATAAAAATGAAGAAAAAAACACCTGGAAACATACTAATAAAGGGAATTATGGCCAAGGAAGGATGAGAGGTTAGACGAATCGTTTCTGCAAGCAAAGTTTGGGCTTGAGTTCGCGAATTGCCAGTGCCTCAGTGGTGCATAAAATATTGATTCCATACCCCTTTGATCCAATTCCTCTGACTGTGTAGATTACTTTAAAAAAGAATCCTTTGGAGCGGTGTGTCCACAGTTGATTGAATGTTCCTGTATAGAACTAGTAATTTTTTATATTCTCCTTTTAAAAACCAAGCCGGATAGTGTTCTGAGGTGCGTTTGGAAAGTGATCGCTTTGTGTGGCCTATGTAACGTGCCCAACATGAGCAAGCAAATTTATAGATACACAATGATATGGCCTAAAGTGGAAGTTTATCCTTAACATATTCATGAATGGTAGGCCGGTTTGAGAAAAGAATTAGGTGTATAACCACGTGGAACGTTTTATTCAACGATTTTGAAATCCTTTTTTTTAAGATTTCAGCAGCCGTGTCTCCTTTAAATTTCAAATTAATAAACAGGATTTTCTTTTGTATTGTCCGTGTTTTTTCATGATGAAGTCTAAGTGTTAAGTTACTATCGACGAATCTACGTGAATAACCATTTCTCATGAGAGTCTATAGAAGTTGAAATAGTTTCTCCTATTGACATATATTTTCCATATAACTATATATGAATGTACAGATTAAGTAAATGAATTCATAGAAAAGAAAACCTTCACTGAATTCTCTTTTTCTTATTCAATGAAACTATGCGTTATTTCAATCAAGTGATGATTTAATGTATTTTTTTCTATACTGTTCATTCTAATTTCAATTAAGAAGAAAATTATTATTGTTTCTGATGTGTTTTCTTTTTCTCTTTCGATTCAAAAGTAACCTTATCGTAAAGTATAGTTAGTTGAATGTAATAAATAAACAAAATCAAAAAAGGTGCGCAGTCGTTCATGGAGAGTTTAAGTCGATAATGTAAATTTTTTAGTTAAATATTCGATAAATAAGTCGTTAAATGAAAGTAGTATAATTATACTACTATTCAATACCTTGCATACATAAGCTGTTTGGAATTGAGTACAATTATAATTTGAGATGAATTCGAAAACTACTAAGCAACCGTCATGTTTTTAATAGCTATTTTATTCTCATATAGTACTATTTATTTAGACTTAGAAACTAACTTAATCCCTAGAGTGACATTCTAGGGCATATATAGTATCATCTAACAACTTAATGAATACTTCTTGACTTACGCAAAGTATGTCTATTGAACTATTGAGTTACATTTACTATCAAAACATAAATAAAAGAAAGATTTTCATCGAAAAAAGAAAAAAAAGAATTATTTTTGAGGTAATTTCATTTTCAATAGCTACAGTAGTGAATCGATGTGAAAGATACAATGTGATAATAAGTATGTTTGTAAGTGAATATGTTTATGTCTTGTATTCATAAAATATACACTATTAAAGAACATAGTTCAATTTCCATTAGATCGATTGGAAAATACTAACTATAAGGTAACTGATATTGAATACGAATAAAATTTACTTAAAGTCAGTGGAATAATTAAAACAAAAGATTGGAATTTACAAATGAGTATGAACGTTCCAATGTTATGAATGAAAGAATAAAATTACAAATTATGCAGTCAGAAGAAAAGAAGAAGAATCGAAATAGTTGAAAATGGGATCAGCACTCATAAATCTGTCACTAGGACAAAGTTAAATCTCCAGAGTCATATTTAAACAAGTGTTAACTCTAAACGTTATTTTCACATGTTTTAATTACACTGATAAATCAACGGAAGGTAATAAGCGTTAAGACTACAAAATGATTATTCAATTGCATAAATTAACGATGTAGCACTTTGGTTCATTTTTATTTTTTAAAAATGGTAGAAAACTCTAAATCTGGAGGCCACCTGTGAACCATATCTTCAACCTAGAAAAAACTAATGTTGTTAGATGATGTCATAGTCTGAGATACAGCAGCCGGACCAAAATGGATCGACTTGTTCACAAACGATATTCATGGATCACAAAACAAATTATCATATTTTACACATTGGAATGGTTGGTCAAAATAAATAGTTATTCAGGCGAAATCACACATAAAACCGTTTCGCATAAAAAATACTTATTATTCTACCCTGCTTATTCATCACAATAACATTGAGTATCTTTTTACGAACATTAGCAATAGCATTTTTCAATTCTGAATCTGCACGTATATTCAACTTGAATACACTGATAATTGTTATTCATTACCACTTATACTGAAGCTGAACGTATATTTAATCCCTCTAGAAGTTACTTCTTAGAAATGAAGATCTTCGGTCCCGTTTTTTAGGCACAAACTTTTCGAACTTTTGGGAAGTTCCTTTTTGTCTTGAAAGAATTGATTCTCTCACACATCCACCATTTGTTGCAATGTGTAGGACAAAAAGGTAAGGTTTCATATTTTTTTTTATTAGAAAGCAGTAATTGGTAGCCTCACACATGATTTCAATGTCAGAAGTTTTATCAACTGTACTCAATCACTTTCGGAAGTTCACCATCCAAACATACATTTTTTATCAACATCACTTACGCTTGAGTTTGTATGCGTTTAGATTTACTAAAACCTTTAATTTATTTATTTAACATACAAAGTCATTCCGCCAGTTATAATATAAGTCTATACTATAATTATCATAATTATCAGTATAGGGTCATGAAGATTATTACGTTTTTGATTGAGATCACGAACTGATTCATGTCAGACCACAATTGAAAATCTGAAAGCACTGGACGGCCGTTCCGTCATATTGTGGGACTCCTCAGCAGTGCTCATCCACGACCCCGCTCGCGGGATTCGGACCCAGGAGCTATCAGTCTCGCGCACGGACGCTTAACCTCTAGACCACTAAGTCGGCATTCAACGGTGTTAATGTCTAACATCAGCCAATCCACGAAATTGCGTAACCATCTTACACTGTACTAAGGCAGATACCTATCTCTACCCGAAAAGGACTAGCTCCACTGATCACGGTTTCTCACTAGAACTCCGAGAATTCCCTCACGAAGCTAGTCACTAGTGAGTACTTGATAATTATCAATATGGGTTGTGGAAATTAGTGATATTTTATTGAGATCATAATGTTTTCATGATCATTTTTGAACGACTACGCATTACAACCCAGTCATATATTCCTCCCACTAGCTTAAATTTATTTAAATCGTTCGGTGAATCATTCGCTTGCTTGTGTATATGTTCTTCTTAAATTCATTCGTATTCTTACTTATTCACGTCCGAATCGTTTCCTTGGTGGTCCTATGATCTGTATTATGCAATCACAAAATATAGTCATCGTTTAGTATTGTCTTGTAAAATTTACACTTCTTTGGGGAGTTATCTAATAACGATTATCAAAACTAGTGATATGCAAAGCATATGAATTATGTCGAAGATATTCCTCCACAATCATTCTCAAAACGTGTTAACAAATAAATGAACTGTAGTTCGTAATTCATTTGTTACAATATTTTTCAGTATAAGAATGTGGAGATTGTTGAGCTTTAATTGAGATCATGAACCGACCAATGTTAGACCACCATTGAAAGCATGTAAGCATTGAACGAGCGTTTTTTCCTAGAATGGGACTCCCCAGCAGTGCATACCCACGATCCATCACACGAGACCGAAGGTACTAGGTTTAAGTGCCTCCAGGTTTTCAATAGTAGTCTAACACTGACCAGTTCATCATCTCAGATACAAAATTTTTATCGATAAATTTCATTTTGTAAACTATTGATAAATGGGTATACTGAAGTATAAGTTACCTTGAAATAAAACTAAATGAACATCCACATTATTCAAAATAATATAACCGATAAAAAGACTAACCTATGCTGTTTAATTAAAACACTCCTAGACGTATCGGAAGTTAATATATTTGGTAAATTTAATTTTAAAAAAAAAGATTTTTCTCAATGTTGCATATAGTTCAATTACAAATTTAGTAATAAAATGAAAAAAAGGCAACCCCAATCCTTAAAGATGGTTGGCATTCTAAAGTCATATTATAATAAGCCTAATAAGTAAAATGGATAGTGGCTAGCAATGAAATCCAGGACTCGAGTTACGTCCTGCTTGATAATACATAAATGGATTTAAATATAATCATAAACTGTTATCAGCGAATAATGTTCTCTAGTGTACTTTTTCTTACTTTTATTGTATGAAATGATATATGTGAATATTGTACATAACACTTATATCCGGATAGATCATAATGTTAGATTTATAGTGTAAGATCAAGATACTAGTTATTTCTCTTTACGAACATAATTAATATGTCTACGGAATATGAGTAGGTAGATATAAAATAAAAATAAAAAGTCATTTTGAAATATTATTTGTTAGTATTAGAACGGGGTTTTGTGGATATCATAGTAACTTTAATATTTGAGATTATGAATCACTTGAAGTTAGACCACCATGGAAAACTTGTAAACACTGAAGTTCCACAATAGGACGAAACGGCTGTCCAATGTTTCTGGGTTTTCCATGGTGGTCGAATTTCAATTGACTCATGATCTCAAATATTAAAATTATTTGTTGATTTGAAAGAAACAATAGAAAATAATTTTAGGAAAGTAGTTACTCACAAAAAGATTAATCTATTAAGTGATTGTCGCACTGTTTTATGATTCCTATTCTCAATAACATAATTTCTATCATGTGAAGAGAATATCAAAAGTTTTGTGGAGATTGTAGTAATTTCAATAGTTGAAACTGAGAGGTCCTGGGTTTAAACCCGGCGAAGCGTTGTCTTGGATGCGCACTGCTGAGGAGTCCCACAATAGGACAAAACGACCGTCTAGTGCTTACAGGTTTTCCATGGTTGTCTAGCTTCAATTGACTCATGATTTCAACTATTGAAGAAAATATATACATTACGTAATTCTAGCAAGAGTACAAGAAATACTACCTCTTATGACATCTAGTTCTGTTGGCTATTTAACTTGTAAACAATTTCTATTGATGAATTTTAATATCAACTCTCTACTTGATTTTTTTAAGTAATTATATTATCCGAAATTCTAATTTGGAAAACATTCATAAGGAATAACACAAAAGATAAGGCCCCAATAACTAACTTCTATGCAATAAGAGAAAATATTTTTTAATCATATCGATAGCAAATCTGTGTTATTGTCATTAATAGTCTTGAGTTGTGTACTGTTTTAATGACCATGACGTAAAACGTTTAGCTTTAAAATCTATTCCATCACACTTGAAGTGAATCTTTCATTTTTTTATTTTTTGAAAACTTTTGAAAACAATTCCTCAATATACACTCATTCTTTGAATTTGTTTAAAAACTACCAATAAAGTAGTCCAATTTATTGGACTTATACATTTTCTCCAAAATTAAATGCAGGCGAATTCTTAAAGTAACTTGTCTTTGTTCAATATCAAAGTTTCGTAAAATTACCCTCAAATGCCCTGGTATGACCAAGATTGAGAAGAGTTCGCTCTCCATCTCGAAATGCTCTAACATGATAACACGTATACAGCCACTGACAGGGAAATCCTAATCACTATCTTCTCGTGGCGGAGGTGTGGTTTATAATATTGATAGAATGAAAAGTGAATGTCCGACGATTTAACCGGGTTGGTGGATATGGAAGATCCACCTAGGGGAGTTGGATAACCATGATTTCAAACCAATGGTGCACATCGGCTCCAGGATACTAAAGGAACAAATGGTGTATGGACCTATAATTGGTCACCGACGATCATGGAACTGCACCTCCTAATCTTGCTCCATTGCCTTATGGATCAGACCTTTAGGTCAAAGGCTCCGGATGGGGCTCTTTAAGAAAAACACCTACTTCGATCTGTGGACCCTCGGCAGTATCACAGCCTATACACAAATCAAGTGACTTATATGGTGAATATGTATTCAGTTCCCCTTTGTACCAATATTTATGTGTTCAAATAAAATAAATAAAATTCATGATTTGTTTTTCAATATATTATTTCAATAAAAATAAATAAATAAATGCATAACTATTCAATTACCACAAAGATGTATATCAAACAATATCACTTTTTTTTAGTTTTTTTCATACATATATATGATACCTAATCAAACATTATTTATCACCATATCCAGATAAATGAGTATCAGGGTAAAACAAAAAGTATTTTAGTAAGATATCTATAAAGCTTAATATAAAATGAATGAAAATTTAACATACCATTAACAACATAAATTTAGGAAATAAATAAACTAAAACTAAACTAATCAATTATTGGTTATCTACAAACTTTGTAACAAGATAACTGACAGGCTACAATGAAAATAGAAAAGAAAAAAAATGGTAAAAGAACTCAATCCTAATAGAGAATAAATAACAAAATATAGTTTATAACTGATTTATCTAGTCAAATATATAATATTATAGTACATTATACTCTGAGATCAAAACAAAAATTAACTTTAATAGTTGAGATCATGATTTAATTGAAACTAGACCATCAGGGAAAACTTAGAAGCACTGGATGACCGTTTCGTTCTGTTGTGAAACTTTCTAGAAGTGCGCAGTTACGAGTCCACCTCGAGAGATTCAAACCCAGAACTTATCAGTTGCGTGCACGAACGCTTAACCTCTAGACCACTGAACTGGTGTTAATGTCTAACAATAAGATGAAACGACCGTCCAGTGCTTGCAGGTTTTTCAAGGTGGTCTACTCTCAATTGGCTCATGATCGTAACTATTGAAATTACTAAAACATCCACAAAAACCCTTTCTGATATAAAAAATTAAACTATTTAATCAGAGGAAAATTGTACATAATATAACACTGATTATTTTGAACTAAGTTGTACGAACTAGGAGAATAAAAATGAAATCATTTCTTTTGTAACAACTAAATGTACAGCTAGTTGTAGAAATGGATTTTAATACAGTTTTCAGATTTGAGCAATGGGTTTTATTGATTGACGTTTGTACTTCAGTAATTGAAATATTATCATTATGTTTAAACATCTGTTATTTTAAACGTCTCTGTTACAACTAAGACAGAACCCATCGGTATTAAGAAAAGTATTCATTAAACATTTAATAATCCTCTAATATATTTGCTGATCACTAAATAATATTGTATTTTGTCTAATAATTTTATATTTTAAAAAGTATCTTGTTTCGACAAACGAAGAACAACATTTGTTAATTAACAGTTTCAATCAATATTCATTGAAGGATTGTCGTAAAATGTAAAACGTCAGAATATAAAATCTCATAAATAGCTATCAATTGTTAATTTCATATCATTAAATTACAATCATTATATCAGCCAATTTATACTGCATATAAAATGATGGGCTTCAAATGCCCTGGTACGAACGATGTTAGGGAGAGTCTGCTCTCTCCCTCAAAATGCTCTCACATGTGTATACAGCCACTGACAGGGAAATCCTGGTTTGGTCGACCAAACAATCCGGCTCAGAGAACAAAATTTCATCAAAAGTTTTACTATTACAATATACAATTATAAATATAATAGAAATTTATCAATATTTCATCATAAATGAATATAATAGCTGTTAAACTAAGATCAAAACATTATTACTGAATTTTACAATATAAGATCACATTGAATATGATTCTTATTTGGTATAATAATCTTGTGATAATTAGGAGTATTTGAATTATAGTACGAACTAAGAATCTCAGAAATAACGCAATTGGATCATAAAGTACTAGATAAGCACGAACGAATGTACTGTATTGGAAATTTTAAATCAATCATTCAACAAGTACAAAAGAATCATTAGTCCATTCAAACACCACAAATCTTCTTTTACATTGATTTACAGTGATATATTCTTTTTGTTCAATATAATAACTAGCGCATCCGTTCTGTATTCATTTATTCTTCATCTTCACTAGTTCATTTATTCATTATATTCATTCATTAATCATTAAATTCCAGTAAAATCTATGCATAAATTAATAAATTTGATTAATGTATTGTTGTAATACTCTGACAGAGTGAATAAAATCTTCATTTGTCTAATCAGTTTTTCTATTCTATTTTGATTCATATAAATCTTAGTGTTGTCTTGTTCAAATTTACTTCTCTGTACTAAAAAAAACTAAACTTTAATACATTTTACCTTGTTATAAGTGAAATAATCATTCAACTTAAACTAAATATTTTACCAGATATGATTTTTTTCGGATATTATGGTAATTTAATAAATGAAAAAATCCCCCTCTGATTATAAACATCATATACTCACTGGTGACAGTCTCTAAGAGGTATTTCCTAGAGTTCTAGTAAGAAGCAATGATCAGTGGAGTTCAACTGGGTCTGTTGTGAGATAGTAACTCACTGATGACAATGGTGGACGGCTCTGTTGGATGCAGGCTCAGTGATTTAGAGGTTAAGCGATCGCACGCGAGATTGATAAGTCCTGGGTTCAAATCTCGCGAGGCGGTATCATCCAATGCTTCCAGGTTTTCCATAGTGGTCCAGCTTCAATTGACTCATGAATTCAACTATTAAATTAAGTATTCTATTTATATAATAATGAAATCACTCATTTAGATCAGAAAATTAAAATAAGTCTGAAATCAATAAAATGAATAACTACTAATGGATAAATATTAGAATGATACCCATTTTTGACTATTTATTATATTAATACTGAAATTTTCATTAAGATCATATAATTTTGTTTATTTTTACATGAAGATGAAAGAATATTCACTGAACTTTACGTTTAACATGCTATAGGCCTTCAAATAATTATTTTCTAGTCATTTTGGTAATGTTCTGTTGAAGAGTTTCATACAAGGATGAAACGATCGTCCAGTGCTTCTAGGTTTTCGATAGTGGTAGGCTTAAATTGACTCATAAATTCAACTATCAAATATCCTATTAAACAATTCTGTATTTTCAAGTTTATTTTGTTTATTTATAGTTAATTGCAAAACTGTTGACATTCCTATGAATTTTGTAATGTTCTCTTAGCAACCTGAGATGATGGTGGCTAGTATTGAAATTCAGGAAGCGTGTTTCTTCCAATTCGGGATTTGTTGGCTGAATGTATCTGCATCTCAGATTTGATGTTCACTCAGAGACTCGAACCCAGTACAACTACTGAGTTCTGATGGCCACTAGTTTCTGCAATGCAGTGAAGTCTAATTCACTTTTGTATTGGTTGAGTGAATCTTCCCACTAATATTTAGGAGTGCAATTGATAGGTCTCTAAAAATGATGTATACTGTCTTAGTGTTTTACCTTTCAATTTTCTTATACAAATAAGTTTCAAGTAAATCAATCGACTCAACCACTGAGTTATATCATTCACTATAGTTTAAGGGATAAGATAGGATCATCATCAGGAAAACGTCAAAATTAAAGTCAAATACATAAATGTTTACTTGATAATTGAATTTCTTATTGATGAAGTGACATTCAACTCTATAAGGTTCAAAACAATCAAGTAATCTATATTATTACCTAACAACATTCATTTCCTCTTTACAGATTGATGAAAACTTATAGACAAACCCTTGTTCATACTAAACAATAAGTGATTCAAATTATAACATAACAACTAATTATCTAAATAAATATCTGTTATTTCAACAGTTGAGATCACCATGGAAAACCAGCTCCAATTGACTCATGATCTCAACTGTTGAAATTACTACAATCTCCACAATACCCCTTCTGATACTAATCTGTTACTTCATTTTCTAATAATATAAATCTTTCATATAAAGTAAACAAAAGTTATTATTTTCTAATTATTTAACCGGGAAAAAAATGATTATTATCAATTCATAACTAGATTAATTTTAAATGACAACAATGATTTGAAAATTCCTTATTTCTTTCAATAAATAATCAGTATAGTCAAACAAAACAATTAACAATTTATCTATTCTACTTAATAGGTTATTGTTTATCTTTATAACCTTTTGTTTTTCTAATTTCACAAATATGACATGATGTTTAAAGATGAAGATCAGTGTCTGTGTTTTTAGTTGAAGTTCTTGAATTCATCCGATCTAAACATTCAACAAATCGTTCTTCCCTTTTTTCTCTCTATTTCTTCAAATCTCTATTAATTATACAAATAATTCAAATCCAATTAAACTAATGACAGTACAATAAAAATGTATGTATCTGTACTAGATTACATAACTATTCGAGAACCAATTCACTTCCACATAAAAACCTTGGTTTCAAACATTTAAAATGAACAGTGTTTTCCGACAAAAAAAAATTCAGAATAACATATGTACTTCATTTACAAACAATTGACACAAAAGTATAAACGTCATCAAATTTATTTTACTGCAATCAATTAATATTTAAACATAGAAGAAATACGCTTTAGTAATGATTCGTACATTAGCATATGGTATATTCAACATAAACGAACTAGAACCTAAACAGTCTGACTCTTATGTTTTGTGATGTATCCATAAATGTGTAACCATATCATCATATAAAATGTTTAGGGGACGAATTAAAATCACTTCCTTGAAATAGAAATATGTTGTAAAGAGACAAATCTTAATAAAATATATCATTTCAATTATGAATGATAATAATGAATAGGTAAATAAAAGAAATCATAACAAAGGAAAGAAAGTAATAATAACATTAACAAAAGAAAAATAGAACTGAACAAAAAGGATGTCATGCATTTGTTGTCTTTACTGCGTATGTTTCTTTTGTTTGTTTGTTTGTCATCAATGTTATTTACATATGGTTTTGTTTATTATTTTATACATTTTCTAATGATATTCTAATTAAGTGTGATTTACCTGAAGTATGTCATACAATGAAAGCTTTTATTTAGTAATAAATGAATTCTGAAAACAAAATCATTAGTATTATTGATGATGATGATGATAACGATGACGATGATGATCCATTGAATAAATGAATAATAAAGTAATAAGTAATTACATTGCTTTTCTGTTGCAAATAACAAAAATAAACAAACATCATTATTTGTAAGTTATAGAAAGTAAAGAATACTTTGTATTAACTTGAAATCTGTTTAATAACATAATTGGAAAATATCTTATAACTAGATTATTTAGCAACATTATCAATTAGATAAAATATTTGATTCACATCGAACGAATAACTTTTGTTTACAGAGTAAAATTCAAGCTGGAGAAACAAAACGGATGATAAGTCTTTGATTATTCATGGTTTCAATCTTAATTGACTCATGAATTCAACTATTAAAACTACCATAATCTCCATAAAAACCTCTTCTGATATTAATTAACATATGCTCATTAGTAATTGGCTTCAAGAGGTATTTCCTGAAGTTCTAGTAAGAAGCATCATCACATAGTTTTATTCAAATAGTTTTGAAGTTAATGGTGTAATTGATGTAAAAAAGTTGGTGTATAATTTTATAGATGAGAAATTATTAGTCCCTGTTCAGCTGTTAACACAACTTTTTTTTTATAACAAAAACACGAATATTTTTGGGAAATCAGACAATTGGTCATTGTTATAACCAGATAATTTTAACAAAAAGAACGGCTTATCGCATCTTAAATAACTTGGATTAAATATTATTAAACTCTGAAGTTTATATTTAATTAACTAGTAATAATACATATGAAATATATTGTCCTAGTAAATTCTGGTGAGAAGCAGTGACCAAGGGAGTTCAAGCTGGTCTGTTGGGAGATAGTAATTCACTGAAGAAATTGGTGGATGTGTCACTCAATTTCGTGGATTAGTTGAGGTTAGATATCAACACCGTTGGATGCCGGTCGGCTCAATGGTCTAGAGGTTACGTGTTCGCGTGCAACACTGATAGGTCCTGGGTTCCATTATCGTGGGGGCGGGATCGTGGATGCGCACTGCTGAAAAGTTCCATACTAGGACGAAACGGCCGTCCAGTGCTTGCAGGTTTTCCATGATTATCTAGCTTCAATTGACCCATGACCTCAACTAGTGGAATTAATACAATTTCCACAAAAACCTCTTCTGATATCACTCTTAATTAACATAGAATATAAAGCATTTTCTTATTAGGTCATTTATCTAACACTGGTATCTATTATAATAAACTTATCTTTCAGTTTCGCAATTCATTATAAAGTATATTAATACTATTTTACTGATATATCATTAAACACAAACTAATATCACATTATCAACTCAGTGTAAATCCTCACTCAGAAATTCAACATATAGATTAATAGAAAAAAAAAGATTTTTTATAACTTAGTTGTCATCATAGCTCTACACCTATATATATGTTCGTTGATGAATTTAGTGAAATATAAATTCTAGCAAAGAAGGTTACAGGCTTTATTGAACCTTTAGGACACTTTTAGTAAACCTTGGAGAAGTGTTGTTGTTTATAGTTTGCTAATTGCTACAACCTTAAAATTTTAATCTAGTTATGAGGCTTCGAAATCTAGCGCACTTTTTTAAATGTGACACAATTGTGTATCTGAGTTGAATTAAAGTACCTAGTTATGCATATTTTCATATTCCTTATTGATTACTTTCTTAATCCCTATAGATCTGATCTATGCACTAAATTTTGGATTTTCGCTATTTCTTGTTGCAAATTAAGTTGGTCTTCTGGACAAAAGTTATGAAATCTACCATTGGAAAACTTTAAATTCTGCCCCTCTACCGACCATTACGAGCATATGATGTAATAAAGCAGAACATCAACAATGGAACCTGAGGATCATGAGAGTAAAAGAACTTTTGAAAAAAGTAATTCAACTCTAACCAACATCAATCTTAAGCTGAATATAATGGTGATAATCACCTTGTTTAAGTGCTTCTGAAGCATAATGTGTTCAAATCACAGTATGGTAAGTAATTCTTTAACCCATTTCAGTCAAGTGTTTAGTTCAAGTGTGTTGTAAAAGAATTTTCTTAGCTTCAACTTGCGGAATTTCAATAAATTTTCGTTCATAGAATTTGTAAACTTCGGAGTCACTTGTCATGCGAAGTTAAAGCCATGATGATTAATTATGACTAGTTGACAATGTATTCTGGCATCATAACCATTTAGATTTCTAGTAAACTAATATTTAATGGATTTTAGCTGATAGTCCTTGTTTATCCATTTAGAAGACGTCTACAGAACTTTTGTTAAGTTAAGGATACATAAAAACTGATCTTAAACCATATTTTTACCACTTGTCTTTTATCTTCTATATTATATTTGTATTTAAACTTTATCAAACAGTTTACTCTCCAGTATTGAGTAATTTCATTGTTTTTCAAAATCGTCTTTCAACAAGTCTAATTTTTATTATTCAATGTTTGTTTCATTATGTTAACGCTAATACTAATACCAATGATACTTGACTTTTTACTACACTATTTCGGCTGTTACCATTAGATCGTATTGTTTTCCATTTGAAATCGATTAGGTTTGTTCACTATCATATATTGATTGAAAATAAATGTTAACACTGTTCCTTACCCAATCGTCTAGAGGTTGAGCACTCTTGTTATAATTTTATGTCCGGCTTTTTATCACGTGATTTATCCACCAATCAAAATACGACTTATACAAGCTTAGCACTATGCCAAACCAATAACGTTCAACCGGTATGAGCAGTCTAGCGTCCTTATTGGTCCTATGTCCTCCTAGCCCGTCCGCTTGAGTTCAGAACACAATACCAGCTTCTGTAATATGAATCGAATCATTTATTTCAAACATACTCGGTTTATATATCAACCAGACAGACCTCAACGTACCATAAAATGGAAAATAACATTTGTACACAATAAAGCCAAAAGGTGGCTGTGAATGAGGGAGATAGTAATTAATAGACAGGCCATAACTCAAGAATGATAAATCGTATAGTAATAGTCTATGGGTCAAATTAAAGCTTATAATAAGAAGAATATAAATACACATGATCTAATTATTGAATAATTATACAATAAGAATATTTATAGGATATTAGTCCATTAATAGTCCTCGGAAGTTACCCGTAATTTAATCTTCGCTCGAATATAACAATTCTTATGAAAGGTCTCGGGTTGGATTCCTTGTGACAAGGTTGTGAATGACCATAATCACGTACTAGGACAAAACGGCCATCCAGTGACTTCATGTTTTTGATAGTGATCTAACTGAGATCAATTCGTGATTTGCATTATGAATATATATATATATATTGTATATATATATATATATATATAAAGTATAAATCGATCCTGTTATGCAATAAAATAAAATCTTTCATTTCTTTAGGGACTAAGAATACATTGATTAAAGTTAAATATTGTAACGCATTAACTATTTAATAATTAATAATCGGCGCGAATTCACGTCAAAACGAAAATGAAGATGCAAACAACATAATATTCTAAACATTTGAATAAATTTTGTCATACATTATGCATATTACTTATTACGTTTTTAAAAATGCTGATATCTCTATTAATATCTATTAAATATTTATTATTATTATTATTATCATTATTATTATTATTATTATTATTAACCATATAATTATTCGTCGCGATATAAACATATTAATTATTAATTGTACTAGAGAAATCCTAACCAAAAAATATATTACTCAAACCAATATTTTAAGTAGTATATAAATTATTTTATTTCAAGGATTCAATATTACTGTAAGATGACTTTTTTTGCAGCGACAACAACAACAAAAACACTTATTACATCAATTTGTCATCAAATAAATGATAATTTTATTTAGATTTTATGGTTTATGGCCAGTGATATTCATTATGTCAAGTTTTGTTTTTAATCATTTAGTGTTTTTGTTTAACAACTATTCAGTGGATTTTATTCATATTAACTAAATTCTAAAGTCAACTAAGATTAAATTTTAAAAGTTGAGTTGGCAAGTCAACCTAAGCACAGTTGATAAGTTCCATACTAGGACGAAACCTCCATTCAGTACTTTAAAGTTTACTATGATGGTGGTCTAGCTTAGATCGATCCATGAATTCATTTGTTAAAATTACAATAATCTTCACAAATACCCATGCTAAAATGAAATTATTAACCAGTTTTTTGTTGATATTTAATTTGTAATTAATTCATCACTTGAAATCAGGCTATGAATAAATGCAATGAAAATAAATATCAGAAGGGGTTTTGTGGAGATTGTAGTAATTTTAATAGTTGAGATCATGAGTCAATAAAACTAGACAATCATGAAAAACCTGCAAGCACTAAACGGCCATTTCGTCCTAGTATGGAACTTTTCAGCAGTGCGCATCCACGACCCCGCCTCGCCAGAGTCGAACTCAGGAATTATCAGTGTTGCGCGCGGACATTTAACCTCTAGACCATTGAACCAACATTCAACGGTGTTTAACAATGTCTAACTTCAGCTAGTCCACGAAATTGAGCGGCACACCCACCATTGTCATCAGTGAGTTACTATCTCCCAACAGACCAGCTTGAACTCCCTTGGTCACTGCTTCTCACCAGAATTTACTAGGACAATATATTTCATATGTATTATTACTAGTTAATTAAATATAAACTTCAGAGTTTAATAATATTTAATCCAAGTTATTTAAGATGCGATAAGCCGTTCTTTTTGTTAAAATTATCTGGTTATAACAATGACCAATTGTCTGATTTCCCAAAAATATTCGTGTTTTTGTTATAAAAAAAAAGTTGTGTTAACAGCTGAACAGGGACTAATAATTTCTCATCTATAAAATTATACACCAACTTTTTTACATCAATTACACCATTAACTTCAAAACTATTTGAATAAATCTATCTGATGATATACTTGTGTTATTGTTTTAAGAATTTTTTGTTAAATATTAGTAAACAAAAGAAATTCATTAGCATTTCTGTTTACATAGTTTGTGGAGTTTCAGTTTCCTTTTTTTTAATGTAACATAACTATCATATATAAGATCATATTGACTTTATTCACAAACCGATCAACATTGGTTAGTAATAAATATTACAAGATTAAATTAACTGCACTTTTAAGATCGATTTGTGGATTTGATCAACTACTTTCCAAATTAACATTCTAAAACGAACTATCATATTATGAAGGCTGAATGATTAGAAAATCAATGACATCCAATATCTAAGATCATGAATAAAACTCTATTATTATTGCTGAATGAAACACAACATTGAGTGTTACTTATTAGTTAAATGATAAAAACCAAAAACTTACTTTTACCTATATCTTTGGGTAACAATAGTGATGTAACCTACATGAAAAGTTGTAGAAATTTAATTCAATATTTGAAAGAATGGATGAGTAGCAACTGGAAACAACTGAAAATGATTGTCCAAGACAGTGTCAGATGGAGAATGTTGGTGAGCGGCC
The DNA here is from genome assembly GCF_000699445.3 of Schistosoma haematobium. Taxonomy (NCBI): domain Eukaryota; kingdom Metazoa; phylum Platyhelminthes; class Trematoda; order Strigeidida; family Schistosomatidae; genus Schistosoma; species Schistosoma haematobium. Next base: position 49,559,644 of record NC_067195.1, on the reverse strand, counting down.
TATACTCCTACACAATGGGTAACAGGCTTAAGTAAGTAAATAAGTTTGACAGAATGTGGGATACATGAATCCAAAAGACAGTATATGCAAAAACAATATATTTAAAATGATTTTAACAGTTGAAATTCAAATAACGATAACTTTTCACCCGGTAAACTGGTCTTTGTTTGCTCAAGGAAATAATCAAAAATTACATCATCAAAGAACATGCATGGTCCAAATCACTCTAAAAGATTGTTCAATCATGTTCAAATGTTTATTATCGGTTAATTAAGGTCAATATGACATTTCAAGTGAAAACCATTCACAACATGAAACGCCCATCAGCATATGTGTATGTGTATGCTAATGTCATTGGGAAGGAGTGTGAAAAATAATCTCCTTCGTTACGACTAAAGATATACAATTCATTTTGGTATATTACAAAGCCAATGGTACTTATGGGTAAAATAATATAGTTAAAGAATGTATAGATTCCCGTTCCTCGTACAGTGAATTGTGATACGGAGTTACTTAATAGAAAAACAATTGTCCATTTTTCTTGGGATCATGCTTTGGTTGGTATAGACGGGATAGATGTTGACCTTTAAGATTTATATGTGAGTCGACAGTTGTCAATAAGTAGCTAATAGTGCTTCTTTATTTTATTCGGTTCTGATCTGTTTATATATTTAGAGATTCAGTTATTAGTTTTTCTTCATGGACAAGAAAACCTGTCTGAGGAATTTTCATTCATTTAAGGTTTATTTTTTGTCCTATTTCTAATGAACTTAATGTGATTCCTGATCTACTCTTAAGCTTTTGGAATTCTTCGAAGGATTTAAGGACGTGTTTCGAACAACTTTTGTTTCTTCACCCTGATATTCATCTGCCTACATGTTTCACTCGCACACGATGTATTTCTCTCATGACTCTTTATTTCAAAGACATAAGGTTTATCTAACATATATTTCTTATCTACATATTTCTTGTTTTAATTTACATGATAAAAATTCTAATATTCATATAATCATATCAATGATATTCCGTATAATTGATGAAACAATCAATTCGTTAATAAGCAATGATATTTCTAAACTACATTTGAGTTGTAGCCATCTACAGAACTCTGCAACAATGTGCTATTAGATGAGTTTCATAATTATTTAGTCTTCTAACAAAATCCTCCATTTTAATTCCATCTCTCTGTATACGTTTACTTGTACAGGCACTAAGTAATATCATATAGTCATAATAAGCTTTTTAAGCTAATACCACTGCATAAACTAAGAGGAAAGAACTACAGAACCATTGATAAGAAGGAATTATCAGATATCTGTTCAGTTATATTACAAAGTTTTTTTTTAAATGCATAATTCTGTAACTTCTCATAAAACAGAATATCTTACACTACTATGACAATGTCAAGTTGGATCCTAATCGCTCAAATTGTTAAATTACTACTCATCTCGTAATATTGATTAACAATCATCCTAAGATGTAGCTAATATCCAACATCCAGGATTTCACTTTTTCTATTATTCTTATGCCATAATGAAAATTAACTTCATATGTGGTTACTACCCAGTGTGACTAAAATTTGTAATACTTTATATTTTATGTTTGGTATTTATCATTTATAATCTAATTAAGTTTAAATCTTAGTTATTTTTAAAAAATCCAACTCATTCATTCTCTTACGCAACTTATATCCATACTCAAGTTACTTACTTACTTACTTACTTACTTACCTACGCCTGTTACTCTTAATGGAGCATAGGCCGCCATACTCAAGTTATATATATACATACATATATATATATATATATATATATATATATATCTTTAAACCAATAAATTGACTATAATTATTCTTTACAACTACAATCATATTACAACAAGTCATGATATAGAACAAATGACAATAATAAAACGTCAGTCAATTTACGGCTTCAATTATAGACTTTCCTTGGTCACCTAAAGTGAAATGATTTATAATTTGTATGATTTTCATTTCCACGTCATTTAATTTATAAGTTCTTTTCTAGTCATTAATATGATTGAATAGATGATAATAATAATAATAAAATGTAGCTATCTTTTAAGTGCTACATTAACTACTACTAAAAAAAAGAAGGAAAAAAAACAAGCAATTTCGTTGCTACAAAATATTCAGTTGACAAGTTTCTGTCTAGAATAAAAATAGCAAAATAATTTTTTTATGTTTTAAATAGATCATTCAATCAATGAATTATTGCTTTAAAGCAATTAGTCCCTTTGATAAATTTCGATAATGTAATAAGAAGGCGAAGATTATCAGAACTATGTGATATATTAGCACAATACATGTCGAACAATCTGATCACACATAACGTACTTGTTAACAAATACAATCAAGTGACCTAATAAGAGTAGAGGATAAACACCCATCATCCTCTATTGCTAAACATATAATCGAAACAGGCCATAAGATTGATCTTAACTCGGCTTTTGTGGTGTTGTTTATAAGTGTAAAAGAGAGTATACTAAAGTTTATTGAAACCTTAGTCATACAAAAATTCAAACACCCTTTGTGTATTCAAAAACAGTTTGTTCTCACCTTAAACCTACCCTAGTACCAGTGGCTTATTATCCAGAGTGATTAGGTTTCAAATTGTGTTCACATTAATATTATTACACTTATTATTACTCTTGTCCCCTCTCATCCCATTTCCAGTCGAGTTGACCTTTTATTTTTATAGATAAATGTTCTTAACAAGTATATTATGTGTAATCAGATTGTTCGAAATGTATTGCGCTAATATATCACATAGTTCCGATAATCTTCATTTTCATATTACATCATCTGAATTAGTGATTATTTGATTTGAAAAGAAAAACAACAAACCTTCAAAATTCATGACAATGAAGATTTACTACTAATTAAACTAAAAACCTTTGTAAAGTATTTTATTGTTTCTATGGAAGAAGTAAGTTTTTTTAAATGAAACAGAAGCTGTAACATGTTTGTAAAAATTACAAAATTAAAATAAGCTATTTTTGTCAACATGTGTTTCTGTCCTAATAAGTGTGTATTATCTTTGAAGTTCGAAATCTGATGTACATATACATACATTTTCTGTATGATCTTATAGTTTTTAAGATATTTGTTCTTTTTTTTCATAATTTACATCATAAATTGACATCAGGTAGTCTGAAACATAAAAGCATTGGACAGTTGTTTCATCCTAGTATTTAACTTCAGCAGTAACCATTCACGATCCTGCAATCAGAAATCGAATCCAGGCCGTTCAGCCTCGCACAAGAATGCTTCGACTCTAAACCACCGAGCTTCAATCAATCTATGCATAATTGAAAATCAACTATAAAACATTACTTTGGGATGCAGGTACATCCAGCTGACGAGTCCCAAATAGGGCGAAACGCACGTTAAACTGAATTCCACTACTAGCCACTATCCATCTTTACTTAAAAAGCTTGTATCTTAAGGTTATATCGAGGCAATCTGCACAGGATGCACAAATGCTAGCAAGAGACTGATCAATCACAGACCTAAATAACAAAAGGAATATACAATTAAAACAATACCAAGTGAATTTATCCTAGAATAATATTTGTAAAAATTTGTATCTATTATTGAACCAGGTAAATAACATCACTGCTAGGATTAATTCTGATCACAAACAAAAATCTGACGATACTACAATTTGTGAACGAACCAATAAGATTTAAGATTGCAGGTCATGAATTTCAGAGCGAAATTCATTTACCAATGCTACTTAATAACATTTTAGTATTAGAACTGATTCCATTTCATGATAAAGACTCTAACTCTTATTTCTAATCATAACGTTTAACTGTAAATCTTAATCTTAATTCCTCATATCAATTTACAATCTTCAATTAACCCCATGGACACACACCTCTAAACATCTCTCAAAGATCATGCATAAATTCTAGTTTTATCAAACTTTCTTATTTATTTTAGTAATTGTCAAAGAGAAATCTGCTCCGAAAATTAATCCACCATTTTCATCTTGGATAACGACTGATTTCAAATTATCATTATATCAGAATAACTTCTTTACGCTCAAGGAAGAATAGTTGTTTTGTTAGTTTTTTTTCATCTTTCTTCTATACTTATTCAAGAATCTTTAATGGAAGTAGTTCAGAGATCATTTATCTAAATATATCATATATGAGAAACTGATTTATTAAATCATCATCAGTGTTCTTCTATATATCGTCGTAAAGAAACTTTTCTTTACTCAATATCATTTATTCTTTATTCAATGACATTAAATGGATTAATTTGGTTATTCGGTGAAATTTGTTAATTAATTCGGTTTCAAGAAAATATTTGAAAAAACTTTAAAAGAAACTTTTTTTGAAAAAAAATAAAAAAATACAACTACAACATCAACTTTTCCAATGTAGTTTACTTCACCCTTTCTCTTTTGAATAAACACGTCATTGTTTAATTAATTAACCACTTCTTATTATTACGTAATTGATGATTATTTCTATTTTTATTTTCCCATAACAGTAACCTACTTCATATTAGAAAATTTTGATCTAAGCTTCGCTATTATTATCATTATTATTATAACTAGAAGAATGAATGACGATTCAAGTATGGTAAACCAAATATTCGTCAGTGTAAAATTACATAGTGACTATGTAAAATGTGAAAACCATACATCAAATACATTATCTGCCTATCTTTCTTGAGTTATCCGTTATATATTTCATTATTTTTTTAATCCTGTTGTTATTCCAAATACTCTCTGTTTTCTTTCGTTTTCTCTTCATTTTAATCTTTTGCTGGTAAGCATTTCACTTGCATTTTTTGATACATACTACTCATATCTGCTCGTAAAACTAGCGCACATAACATTAGTACACTTACCATCGCACTAACAATTTGTATTTCTTATTTATCATGTCTCATTACGGGATTTATTTCATTAATGTCATTAACACTTAAACTGCCTTTGGTGGATTTTTACTTTCATATATATCCAAATAAATATTACTGTAAATTAAAGTAAGACCTAATAAGAATTTAACTGAAAACAATATTGTTCATTTATGTGTTTTTCTCATTTTTGTATTGAATTCTATTTAGGTATATAATAAATATATTGCTAATTATATAATTTGATATCTTAACTTCTTAACTAATCAACATAACACTGTTTCTATTGTGATGTTCCAAAAATGTTTTTAATAATAATATTCTTTAAATTGATATGAATAAACGGGTGAGACAAGAATTTATGGACAACATTTGAGCCACTCCATGATGATCTCGAAAGTGTTCACTTAATAACCAGCGTCTAATAAGAACTATAAACCAGTGTGAGGAATTAGAATTATGATTTACAGTTGATGATTAAGGTTAGGAATTAGATTCAATGTTTTCATCACGAATTGATATGAACAATAATGTCGAAATGGTATATAGCCGATCTTTATGCATAATATCATCATGGCTACATAATTGGATAAGTACCATTGATTGCGTGTGACAGCCTATGCGTTTACTTCTCTTAATTATTGACCTGGTAGTTCCTTAAACTTTTAGATAACTCACTCGTACACTTATATATTTGCCTATTAAACTACTCTCATCAAATCCTCTCTTTCATTGTGTGCTTGACAATCTTATGATTTGAGCATTACTTAAAATAATCTGTTGTCATAACTTCATTTCTCGTTGTGAAAACTGTAGGCTTTTAGGAAATTACAGTAATGATAGTTGTCAAGTCGACTAATATCCAAAGCATGATTGTATTGGCTACAAACTTCAACACATGTCTGCAAAACATATGCTAGTTACCTATAATGTCGTCCTAAAAACAGAAAAGTTACTATAGTCTCAAGTATAAACAGAAAGAAGTTTATGATTGACATAGACATTAATTACTTAAATGAATAGCCATAGGAAGTGAAAATTGAATTAGTAAATGCAATAAAAAACAGCTGAATGAGACCATGAAGGTAGCATAAGTGATAAAACATGTTAAAAAGGTAAAACAGCAATCATTTTAGCGTACATTGAGTTAGATATACGTCGGAAACTCCCTTATTTAAGCATACTAGGATACAAAACTACGTACTTTAAATAAATTGTAGTTGTAGTGTCGGTTACTATGTTAAGTCAGCATAACTTATTCTAGCTTCTGAACACGCCGATCTATTTATTTTTCTTGAGTTAAGTTTTGACCTTGTTAATTATTCACTTATCAACCCTGACGTTTTATGTGTGTGTGTCCACTTCTTATTCTACTCATCATATGTCTGTAGCTTATTTTTGTTCGGCTATAAATATTAATTAATGCTTCACTAAATCGAGTTGGCTCACACACCATCTCCACTGCACTTCATTTCGCCCTCTTCTCTTCGCTTCAGTCCTCTGATTGTCTTTTCAAATAAATGAGTCTAAAGAAATATGCACATTCAAAAACCCACTATCCTATTTGACTTACTTAATTCCGTTATTCACTAACGTGGATTAAGTCGATAATTATATGCGAGGATTTCCAAAATATGTTTTACAATAATATTCATACGATTCAGTTGGAGTCAGATATCGGGCCAATAAAGAGTCATCAGGGTATTTCAAATAAAGATATCCTCGGTGACTTACTCTAAATATAAATCGTACACATGATTTTGAGATCTCTAAACAAGAAATGATAATCAAATTAAATGATTAGAAAAAAAGTAATATAAGACTGTTTCATTCAGAATTCAGCTAATGGTATTTACGATACCAAAAAAGTAGCAGTTGCGTTGATTTATAACTTAGAATGACATAAAAGGCAATATTTGCTATACTCTTTGCAGTTAGAGATTACTGAGGTGTTTCGTGAGTTAATTTACCAATTTATGATTTGAAATAAACAACTTAAGAATATGTCAGTTGCAGCGATACAAAAATATTGGTACGAAAAACATAATACTATAATTTTGAGGAAGAAACAACACAACAATTTTAACTGCTTAAATCAATTTTAAGAGACCTCATCAACCTCCTAACAAATTATGACACAGTAAAGATAAATACATAAATATGTAGGTGAAACCAATAAAAATAACGTCTGTAGTGTATTATCTTCGAGATAATTCATAAAGCTTCATATATCGCTCCTTCTGATTACGGTTATTAGATAATTCTCAACGGTGTATGAATTTCAGAAGTCCAAATGAAGCGCTGACTATAGTTTATTATTGTACAGAGCAAATCGCTAAGCCTCAAGTACAACACAAAGTGAATTCTAGCAGAAATGTAAATGTGAGTGATTGCGAGCGATAAAATATAGAGGAGAACAAGTAGGTGGATTAGGAGTCGAATGACTTGTCAAGATACAAGAGCACGTATTGGAAAGGAAATGAGTCATCGAGCGATTTAAGCAACTAGTAACTAAGCTTGTGAGAGGGACTATGTATGAAGATGGGACCTCGTGACCAAGCATGCATATTCATACATAAAGGATAATACCACAAAGGTATACAAGATGTTGCTGTTCGAATGACACTATCTTTTAAGTACGTTAATTGAGGGATTTGACAACGTCAAACTTACAAAGACTCAAGTGTAGGTGAGGCAGTATAAGTAAAATGGAATTGTGATTTCAAATGGTAACGTAAACCACCCTGGAATATTTCACTTCGAATGCATGTCTCAGTGTTACGATTAAAAGAAAAACATGAAATCATCTGAAAAATGAGCGAATCAAAACTCAACACTTATAGAAAAAGTAATCATATTATTTTCTTGTAGTACTGCGCATGTTGTCATCAAAACTTTTTCACCGTTTTTCAATGATGAAGCTTGTTCATTTATTACCATATTCGGCGAAACTACAACTTATGGATAAACCAATCACATCTAAGATAACAGATCTTGGAATTTGGCACAAAATTCATTCATCCGTTCGGCTAAATACCATTTCGACATTATTGTTCATATCAATTCGTGATGAAAACATTGAATCTAATTCCTAACCTTAATCATCAACTGTAAATCATAATTCTAATTCCTCACACTGGTTTATAGTTCTTATTAGACGCTGGTTATTAAGTGAACACTTTCGAGATCATCTTGGAGTGGCTCAAATGTTGTCCATAAATTCTTGCCTCATTCATATTACTTAAATGCCACTGAAATTCTAAATAAATACATATAGGTAGGAAAATATTCCAAACAATTAGATTAATATCATTTGGTAATTTGGTACATTCTTCAAATAATTAATGTTCACTCTTCTGTTATTAATTTGGATAAGCCCAATAAAAATAAAAGTGTTTGTTCATGCTATAAGAATATGATGTAAAATAAATCATTTATGTTGTAGCGTGGGTCGAGTGGCGGTTGACTATGATCACCACTACAAGAATGTTGCGTACCAAATATCAGAAGGCGATCGGAGGTTGTAGGGAGATATATTTGTTGGCGATCTCGTGGTATCAAAAGAATACCGAGATCGTGCCAAAGGAGTACAAGCGGAATCACTGAGCAAATGTAAGTGCGTGCAAGGTCACAATCAACGGAAGAAAGGATGTCTTTAGTACAGTTAAACAAACAAGTACAGTAAAACAATCACCGGTACAACTGGTTATGATAATAATTGTTTCCATTAAACCAGTCACGTTCTCTTGATAAAAGGAGGTCACTACAATGTCATAGATACAAATGACTATTATGGTATTAAGATTTATACTCTAAGTTAATCCAATACATATTTTCACGAGTATTATTTCTTTGTACAACATTTAAATTTAAATTTGGACAGTATTAAGTTAAATATCTCTATCTGGCTTTTGCTATTCAAACAATAATCATATATAGTTTTAATCCATTCATCAGGGACTTCAGTAATCACTACGTATTAAAGCTTCATTTCTAAACATTATATTCTAATGGTGAATAATTCTTTCTATCAGCCTCTTTAATTGTTGATATTTTATTATATTAAACCTTTTTATTACCGCTAGTGACAATAATATATATAAATATCCGCTTTTAATTTAGAATTCTTTTATTTATTGCCTATTCTTGTATATGAACAATAGAATTTTATAATTATTTATTAGTGCTAACCTTAGAGTTAAAGAAAACAACTTAAGAAAATCCGAATTTTACAAAGAAAATAGAAAGATCACTACTTAGTTGGTTAGTTCTCAATTATATCTGCATTAATCTTTTTTTTACAGGGTCATATATGCTACTTTGCTTAACAATTAGTTCCTTTTATAAATTTTGATAGAACAATTAGACGATAGGGTTGATTTGAAAAATGTAATGTAATTTGCGTTATACATTTTGAACAATCTGATCACACAAATACTTGTCAAAACATTCTTATATTGAAAATAAACGTTCAAGTAAAAAATGCATATGCTCAATAGTGACTGGCTTCAAGAGGTATTTCCTGAAGTTTTAATGAGAAGCAGTGACCAATAGAGTTCAATCAGGTCTGTTGTGAGATAGTAACTCACTGAAGACATTGGTGAATATGTCACTCAATTTCATGGATCGATTGAAGTTAGACATTAACATCGTTGGATAATGGCTAAGAGCTCGCACGCAAGACTGATTGGTCCTGGGTTCAAATCCCGCGAGGTGGGATCGTGGATGCGCACTGCTGAGGAGTCTCATACTAGGACGAAACGGCCGTCCAGTGCTTCGAGGTTTTTCATAGTGGGCTATCTTCAATTGATTCATGATCCCAACCATTGAAAAAAAGTAACAAAGGGGAGAGAAACATTGTTTACATCGTACAAAAAGAATAAGGAATTGTCGCGTTTTGCTAAGCTTAGGAATTACCACGATGAATTCAAAGTTACGTCAAATTGTTTTTATACATATATTTTGAAATTATTGTTACAGATTACGATGTGTACTTGTCATACGCTAGAACTTCTCATGTGAACAGAGTAAATAGATTAAATTTTATTTAGCTAGTATATTGTATCATGAATTCATAGATAAACTATCTGAATGATTAATAAAATTTATTGAATAGAAAATAACAAATAATTTCTATTAATTGTAAACAAGATAATTGTCATAGTAAATTTTCATTTATTTACTATCTAATTAACTATGTAACTAAATAAAAATAAGTTTTTTCCCATGTCAACAACGTTGATTTCTTTGCACTTACATGAATATATATGTATACTTATTAGTCTCAACTATAATGTATATATATATATATATATATATATATATATATATATATATATATATACGTTTTTGGTTGACTTAATGTACATTTAGATATTGTGAAATATACTTTATGGATTACCTTCATTATATATAGAGATATACACAAAACCTTCTACAATTATATACAAAAAGCAAACAACCGAAATCAGGTAAACAGTAAATGAAATAAATTAATGAATATATTTTTAATATTCTAATAAATAGAAAAATTAAACTTTCTAACGTTTCGTAACTCAGTGTAAGCCACTTCTTCAGCGAACAAATAACCAAATCAAAATTAATCCAAGTTTAAATAGTACAATGGAACAACACAAGAATATTATGTGAGTGAAATAATTGATTTGTATATGTTAAATTGAAGGGAAAATAATATTGATAGTTTAGCTCCAATATTATCTATATAAAAACTGTCTAATCCATAAGCTACTTAGGAAAATATTTACTAACCGTTTATGACATTTTAAAATATACTTAAACCTACTGATGTCTGATAATAATTGATTTACTTACAATGTGGTTGTCTCACAATTAATGGTTTTTTAATATATGAAGTAATTAATGAAATCATATATTTCAATCACCAAATTACAACTTGGCGACTGGATAACTTAGTACTTACCAGGAAATCTGAATCTTATGAGGCTTAATCGATAAGGCTATAATTGATGGACGAACTTTGAGTAACGAGAATTTAGTCAGTCTCGGCTTCTAATATTATAACTACATGTACTGACCGACTGTAATTTATGGACAACCTTTGAGCCACGCCAAGATGATCTCGAAAGTGTCCACTTAATAACCAGGACTAAATGAGGGTTATATATTAATGTGAGGCATTAGGATTAGGATTTACAGTTGAATGTTAGAGTTAAGAACTATACATAATGTTTTCATTACGAACTCATATCAACTCTAATGTCGAAATAGTAATTAGCCAAATAGATGAATGAATTTTGTGCCAAACTCCAAGGCCTTTTATCTTAAATGTGATTGGTTCGTCTATAAACTATAGTCTTGCCGTTTTTACTTAGTTTGTATGAGGTATTTAAGTAATGTCAGTTTTTCTTTTTAAAAATTGTAAAAATACTGGAGACACATCAAAGGTTATCTCATCTGCATTTTGTGTACCAATAAATTATCACCGCTTAGCGCAATAAACAAATAAATAATTTCAGAAATAGTTACAGACTTTAAAAGATGAAGTGAGCTTGTACAATTGTTCAGAAAACTTGCAATATTTTGTGATAAACCATAGTTTTAGCTCACTTAGTTCTATGTACTTTTGAGTTTGTAGACTAATTTTAAATAAAACAAAATTCTTTTATCATCCCAAATTGTATTTAATTAATTAAACTGTTTGAGGTGGCTATAGTTGACAAATTGAATTTCAATGTTTATTGTTAATGACTGATTGTGTACAAAAACGTTGTCAAATGCAGGAGTACAATTAACCAACCTTAAATAACTGATTCACTTGAAGAAGATTACAATTAGTCTTTAAATTTCAGTTAACCAAAAGCATTATCAGTGATGTGAATTCACTGTTACAAGTTAGAGTATATTTATATATAAGTATTTCTAATAGCAGAAAAAGTTGAAACCCATAGATTTATGTTTAGTAGTATTATTCAATATTTTACTATTACCCTAGTTTCGAGAAAAACAACAATTAGATTTACTTTTTTTGACTAAATCAACTTGTTTAAAACTAGTAGTATATTTATAAGGAAAAAAGAATGTGCCCGGCACTTTGAACTACTTCGAAAGTTTATAGTGTAGTCAAATACAAAGCTGGTTTAACAAATGATAAAATGTATTCATTTCACAGTTAAATATTTTCAATACAAAACATTATGACTTGATTTTTAGGGTTTTTTTCTTATCATTTCTGTTGTTATGCTTTCATTGTATTACGATCTTTTATGATACTTTAAACAAATGTTGAGTAGTAATTTATAGTTCGTTTATTCAATCTCGAATCCAAATTTGACCAATTTTCAAAGTTGAATTCACGAGTAGATCTAAACTAGACCATCACTGAAAACCTGTAAGCCGTTTCGTCCCAGTATAGGACTTCTCATACTGATAATCATCATGTGCTCGTTAGTGACTAGCTTCAAGATGGATTCCCTGGAGTTCCAGTGAGAAGACGTAACAACCTGTATCATGTGTGAGACAGTTACCCACCTCAGGCAAAGGATTGAAGGTTAAGCAAGATCATGGATTGAATGAAGTTAGACATTAACACCGTTGGTTGCCCGGTCGACAATCCACACGTTAAACGTTCGCATACTAGGTCGAAGGTCCTGAGTTGGAGTCCCGCGTGCGGGATAGTGGCTGCGCACCACTGAGGAGTCCAAAGCTAGAACGAAACGGCTGTCCAGTGCTTCCAGGTTTTCAGTGATTTTTTAGCTTAGAATGACTACTGAATTGAACTTTGAAAATAACAATATCATTTTTTCTTACTAAAAGATAAATTCTTCTATATTGTTATTTAAGTATTATGATTTTTTTAAACCAACAAATTACAGTCATCAACAATTGGAAGTGATAAACAATATTGCCTAAGTAAAGCAATCTTTTTGTCTTGTTTATACATAATTATTAATTAAGGAATTATGAAAATCTTTGATATTAATCTACAGTTTGATATTACAATTTATTTTGTAATACTGAATTCCGGTTAATAGTATGTTGAATTAATTAGCTTTGAAATATGCTACAGAAGAAGAGGCTACACAATATCGCATGGATTTTATTATCTAATAGATGCATGAAACAAAAAATATATATGCACCAACAAATTTTATTGATATTCTACAGTATATATTCCCTACTTATTTTGATTACTCAGGAAATATAATCCCAAGTTCAATTTGAGGCATTGATAGTCTTGTATATTATACATACTTATATGTATGTAAGTTGTGATGCAAAACCTTAATTTTATAAGCCTTCTTGTTCAATTGATCTCTCTAATATTACACTAAGAATATAAACCTATAAAGAAATGACATCTTTGAAATTATTCAACGTTACGCCGTTAAAATGCTCAGAATTATATATTGATTAAATCTTAGCTAATGACATGGCATAATAAACTATAAACTTAATGCATTTCATCTTGGAACTTTCAGAAAGATTAAAACATTAGAATAGTTTCCCCAATTATAATTTATAATAACAAATAATATTTACGATAATTCATTTAACTCTTCACTCTGTTCACTACAAATTTGATAGAAAGGGAAGTTCCATTGTAGTAAACGAGGACATAAGTGAGGATAAACAAATGTATTTTAATACATTACTGAATATTTTGATAAAATCTTTGAACCATAAAGTAATACTTCATTTACTAAATATCCATCAATTGTCACAGATTTTGTTGTTCCTTCGTTTCTACACCAATCATTCTCTGTTCTCGTTCTCTTCTCTTCGATCTTCTGAACGCCATACCGGCAATCTACTTTTGATTAGTGATGCGTATTGGGTTTAAATTCATAAATTAATGAATGCAAGTCAGATAACAAACAGTTGGGTGAATCGCGAGAATTTTGATAATAGTACTGTAGTGAATGAGAACTCACGTGGGGACAACCAATTCATTATTTAATGCAACATTACAGAGTTCTTTCGTAAAATGTGAAAACCATGCAAATCTCCCACCAATTGTCTCGTTGTTCATTCCTATTACAATTGCTCTCTGATCCCGTACTCTTTGATTTTATCTTATAAACCTTCTGCTGCCATACATTCCACATCTGACTGATGTTATATACTACTTATTTCTGTCGATATAAGTAGCACACACCACAGTTTGAATGTATTGAGAAAGCAGTAATCGGAAAGAACTAAAATAAACAAACGAGATTTATAATAAATAAATTGAAGAAATACATTTAAATCCAATGTTTTTTAACACTCTCCCTTATATTCCTATTATGTAATAACTTACCTCTTGATTTACAAAAGAAGAAAACAATCTATTTAAAACACTAGAAAGTCATTATGTTTTTCTTAAAGTATATTCTCAATTAATTGATCAATTAATAAACTTTAATTTATTTCCAGAACAATAAATTAAGTGCTTAAAACCCCAGAGAAACTAACTGAAATCCGATAACTTTTCAATTAACACCCATAACCATTAAATTAAACGCATTCGAGAAAAATAAAGAAACTAAACAATATGAAATTCATTAAGCTATTCTTCTTCTTCATAGTATCACTTCACAATTAAATCATTACAGTAAATAAATGAGTAAAATCCAAATACCTTACTGTTAAGTAAGAGTTGAGACTTATTTTCAACAACAACAAAAAAGGAAAAGAAAAGAAAGCGAAAAACTATTCTCTACAAAGATGGTTGGTCCCTTTTTCTTTTTTTTCCAATCGAATAAATTTTTTATATTAACTTTATTTCTAGTATTTCATAGCAAAAAAAATATAATTTTTGTATTTTCCAGTAATTTTAGTCTGTGAATTTTTATATGTACCAGATTAAAAGGATTTTCTTTTTATAGAATAAAATTGGGAAAGGCACAAAATGTAATACATAGGAGATGAATTGGAACGGAATAAAATTTACAATTAGATATGAATTAAGAAGAGATTTTGTTAATGAGTAAGTTATAAAGGAATGTTTATATTTGCATATTCGTTAGATATAAGATCTGAACTTATAAAATACATTTACTACTTAAATAATTACTGAAGTAGTATACTTAAAACTATCTTATATCACATGTTTGTTCTCTACATCTAATGTTACTATTTATATCGAACTGATCATACCTGTAAACTGGTGTGAATTATGTATATAGTATTTTGAGAGTTCTATTGAGAAGCCGTTACCAGTGGAGTTCAACCAGGTCTGTTATGAGATATCAACTCACTGAAGACAATGGTGTACGGTGGTGCAACTTCGTTAGACATTAACGTCGTTGGTGCCGGCCCAGTGGTCTAGTTGGTTAAGCACCTGGCACGAGACTGGTTGGTCCTGGGTTCGAATCTCGCGGAATGCGGGATCGTGGCTGTGCACTGCTGAAGAGTCCAATACTAGGACGAAACGGCCGTCCAGTGCTTACAGGCTTTCCATGGTGATCTAGCTTGAATTGACTCATGATTTCAATCGGTGAAATATGTATATAATAATAATAATAATAATAATAATAATAATAATTATTATTATTATTATTATTATTATTATTATAAACAACCTTAATCACACTATAAGTACTGAGACACCAGAAATACATTAAAAATATAATTGGTGTTTCGATTTAACATTAAAAGTAGCATAAAAGTCAAGAATTTTGTTTTGTGTGGTTACAAGTGATCAGTAAGTTCTGAAGATATGTATAAAATATGTCAAAATTGTTAACAACATATGTTATATCCTAATGAATGGTAACTGATGGAATCTATTTCTGAACTAATACTATATATATATATATATATATATATATATATATATATATATATTATTGGATAATTGTTAAGTAACTAAACTATTCATATTCGTGTTCCTCTTATTATAAGCTTTATTTTGATCCATAAACGATTTATCATTCTTGAGTTCTGTCCAGTCTATTAATTTTAGTGTCCCATATTCACAGCCGCTTTTGGCTAAATCTTGTACAAATGTTAATTTTTATTTTATGGTACGATGTGGTCTGTCTGGTTTGTACATAAACCCAGTGTATTTGAAATGCATGATTCATATAGCGGAGGTTGATATTGGTATTTTGGACTCAACAGGCAGGGTTAGGCAGGATTAAGGACCGATAAAGACTCTGAACTGCTCGTACGGCTTTACGAGTCATTGATGCTTTTGATAATTCACTGTTCTCCAATTGGCGGCATCATTACGTTATATATTGACAGGGCAAAAGGCCACAAGTTACAACAACAGATAAGCTTTACTAATATGACAATGGAAAACATATTATATTGGATTCAAACATTTACTGTAATTTTAATAAAGTAATCATTGGATAGAATTATTCTGAACATTTCATACACTTTGAATATTAGCATCGTAGTTCATAGTAAAACTCAGATCTTGGATGAACATCCCATGGCACTTAAATGATAACTGATTACCTAAACATTAGGTAGTTAAGAGAAAGTTTTCACCATGTATATTTCTGTAGTTCAATTTAATTATTCAACAAATAATGGATTAGTGCATTCTAAATTTTTGGGACTTATAATGTCATCTTAGTGTTGACCTAATAACAGTAATGGTAACTAACCAAGTCGAAAGAAATCTAACCTTGAATTTTAATACTAAAACACCAGAATACATAGAAAATAAAACAAAATCTTTGTCAATCAACCGCATACTTTATACAACTATGTAACTAAAATTAAAATTTCTTCACATTCAAACTAATACTTACAACCTTAACGTGTATCCATTTGTTAAGATATTTGTATTCTTCTAACAAAAAGCTTTATGAAATTCACTATATATAAGTACATAAATAGTGAGGAAAAACTATTGTATTTTAGTTGATTGACAATATTAACTTAAATCTGATGTGGTATGAATAGTTTCCACAAGATTCTACAATAATTGCTGTCACTAAAATTTAATTATTTATGATTTGTTTTGCATTACTCATAATGTTTATCCAATTATTATTCACTTGTCTGAGTTTGACTTGAAACTTTTTTTCACAATTTAAGAAGATAAATGACCAAAAATTTAGTCCCTCACAAAGATTTATTTAGTAAATATTTGTTTTATATTAATAGTCTACTTACTTTAGGTAAGTACCTTTCAAAGTAACAATTAATATATACCGTATGATATGGAGTTGATACAATGATCAAGAACAGTTATGCCTTAGTTGATTGAAGAGTGGGTACCTTATAATCTAACTTTCTTTAATCGTCTATGACAATTTGTGATGTTTAATTGTTGTTAATATTTTGTATATAATCATGTCACTTTATTACACAAAAAACTTGTTCTTCTGACCAGTAATCTCATCTTAGATTACAAATCATTCTCGATGGAGTGAGTCAATAATTTGGTCTCGATTATCATTTGCTCACATCGTTTCATTGTGTATCATCTATCAGTCAGCATTCTTCCCATCCACTTTATTGATTGGAAGGTTATTGACTGAAATCATTGAAATCTTTCTCTGTAATAAAAATACAATTTCCTTTAAAGTAAGAAGTTTAAATTGTTGAGCATACACCGGTTTATTGATTTCTGATAAATCAAGTAATTCTAAGGACCACATTAGTAATCTTTAAATAATCAACCAATCAAAAAATGAAGCTTGAGACAAAAAGAATTCAAATATTCTACTCCTTATTCAATGGGTTTCTACTTTTACGAACAGCTAACTAGCCTTATATAATATGAGAATTTCGGAATCTAAATAACTAACATAGTTCTGATAATCTTCGTCTTCTAATTACATTATCGTAACTAAAACTTGTTTGGCTACATTAATCAATGCTGAAATTTCCCTATATTGTTTAAACGTTGTCAACCACACTTCTTACAACTAATATTCTTTTATTTTCACATAGCTTCTATTTCTTATCGTCCCATAATTTTATTTATACAACATGTAATTGTCCACAGAAATACTGAAATCTTTCATCACGTTGATAGTTTGCAAATCGAAGTTGTGTAAAGTTGAATTTAGTAAAGGGCATAATCATAACTGGATATTAAGCAGTTGAAGGTAGTCTTCAAGACACTTTTGATTAAGATTTCGAGCTAATTAGTACTCACAAGCAAGGCATACCTGGAATCTTGGCGAAAGTTAGTCAGTCAGTTGATATTCAATAATCAATTATACAGGAAATTATTAGCTTCCACAATACCTGAATGGTAACGTCCAACACTGTTAAACCAGGGGACGCTGGTTTAAATCCCACATGGTCATCGATTCCCACAAGATCGTAGATATGCTTTCCGAATGAGTCCCAACAATCACAAAACCTAGATCCAGGGATTTTCACAGGCTTCTTCTAGACATATAACATAAGAACATAGAGTGTATGACATTAAATCACTTAGACTAGTGGTTACATTTTAATCTGATGGATAGCATTGGATCAGAACAAAGAACTAGAAAAAACTTGACATTGGTTACAACTCACTAAACGGCCATTGTAGATAACGAAAATAAGCTAGATGCACATATGATAACGTGAGACTGATCAATTGCAGCCCTAAATAACAATGGGAAGATACAAGTAAAACAACACCAAGTGAATTTAAATTATTATTTGGTTCCAATAGTTTAAAAATAGTTAATGGCTGATTTCTTATTTATTATGATTTAACTTCAGTAAGTTCTCGATTTCATTCATCCAGTGTTTACAACAATTCTCTCTCCTGTATATGTTACTACAAAAACTTAATTTAGAAGTTGGACAGACATTGATTTCTTTGATTCCATCAGATATCTTCTGTTTGTCTTTAGAAGACTAAATGGTATTACTTTTATAATATAATTTCTTTTAGTTACCATTAACAAAATATCTAACTATCATTTATACTAAAATAATAAAATGAAAACATACATTGATACCTAAACTGATAAATATAAAATGGCGATGTCAATTGATCGGTCTTTCTTTCATAATACCTATTCATTATTTATTTTACTTCTTTAGATATTCAATAAAGAAAGACTTCATTAATTTATAGTATTTTATAATCAGATTACCCATAACTTTATTGGTAATAACAGAATATGTAATAGGTACACACATATATCAAATCCTATTCAATAATACATTTGAAACAGTTTAGAATAAAAGTTAAAAGTGAATTTTTCTTTCTTTTAAAATATTACATAATAAAGAATTATATATTAATATTGATTGGATTATACTGTACTGTCGGTTATTATGTTAAGCCCATAAACCTGATTCTAGCTTTCGGACAGGTCGATCTATTCATTCTACTTGAGTCCCATTTCGACCTTGTTAACTATTCACTTATCAACCTTGACTGTTTTTATATGAGCGTATATGTACGTACATTTTATCCTACTTACCACATGTCTGTAGCTTATTTTTGTGTGACTGTAAATGTGGATTCACGCCTGACTAAATGAAGTTGGCTCACCTGGCTTCTTCACTGCGCGTCGTTTCGTTCTCTCATTTTCCTTTCCTTCACTACATCTCTCTGATTATCCGTTCCGATCAACGATTACACAAAATATATGTATTGGGAAATCCAGTCTCGTATTAGACTTATTTAATTCCGTTATCCGCTAACGCCATCTAAGTCGATAATTATATACAAGGAATGACGATATGTATATCTCAATAGAAATCAGAAACAATCAAACTGGAGTCAAATTCCGGGCCACTGAAGTGGTGAGCCCGTCGACAACATCGTCCGATATAAATGACAACAAAATCAAGAGCCGTACTAAAATACAAGAATTACAATCGATTTGAGGATTTTACTGGTTTTTTTTTGTAATGAAAAAAATGAAGGGATATGACTTTAACAGTTTATATTTTTAACTAACAATTAAGTAATCTTCCTCCAAAATATACTCAAAATTTTTCTACTTGACGTTACACTACAATACTACTTACTAAACACTATAGAAAACAAGATCATACACTTTATACTATAACAAATCATTTGACCACTTTATTTCATAAAATTATTTATTTAAGTGATTGCTGATTATAAATTGTATTATTTCTTAGCTTTATTTTACCATTTTCTTCTATAATGTCCCCATACAAATAACCAGTACAATATTCTTGTTTACTTTGTTTTAACTCTAGATAGTTGACTGATATCAACAAAAAATCCTAGATATATGTTCCTTGATTTCTACCAACGAAGAAGAAACCTATTCATGTCAAAAATCCGATCATCGATTACAGTATTTAATTCTGCTCTACAAGTAATCAATTTGAGTCGTAATAACACAGCGATAGCATGTTTTATTATTACTCTGAATGATTCAAGTTTTTAGTGTTTAATATAGTATAAGATTCTTCAAAGTTCTGTTTATTCCATTTTAATAAAAGAGGACATGTGCTACTAATGAATCTATAACTGTTCGATTGTCACTGATTTTTATTAAAATATAAGAGAAACGCTAGTATGCTTAAAGTTAGTAGTGATCACATGGTCCAGATATCCATAATCTATCGTTCTAAACCTCTGAATACAGATCATATTTCAGTAACTATGAAAACGCTCTTAAAATAACAAAACCTATAGATTTTATCCTAACATAAATATGGCACACTTTACACAAAATAGACTTATATTACAATATTTCACTATTTTTTCCATCAAAAAGTATGACACGCTTAAAATTAATTAATAAGGTTAGAAGAAAATATAAATGTCATCCACAATTCCAAACATAAACAAAATTGTTACATTATGATTTGAATAAACAATTTTTTTAAACATTGAATTTGATTATAAGCAAAGATGGATAGTGTCTAGCAGTGGAATCCAGTTTGACACACGTTCCGTCCTATTCGGAACTCGTCAGTTGGATGCACCTGCATCCCAGAGTTGATGTGCACTCCGACACTCAAACCCAGTACTGTTCACTTCAAACACCATTACGTTATCCATTTAGCTACTGAGTCCTGATAGCCACTTGCTCGTGCAATGTGGTGAAGTTTAAATCCACATGGTATTGTTTTACTTGTATCTTCCCATTGTTATTTAGGACTGTAATTGATCAGTCTCTTGTTAGCACATATGCATCCTGTGTGGATTGCCTCGATATAGCCTTAAGTTACAAGCTTTTTGTGCAAGGGTGGATAGTGGCTAATAAGTGAGATCCAGTTTGACGCGTGTTTCATCTTATTTGGGACTCGTTAGTTGGATGTGCATGTATCTTAGAGTTAATGTTCTCTCTGAGACTATCATGTTAGTAGATGTTACGGGACAATTCTTGTTGTATCCCGATAAGAATAATGAGTGGTGATTTTTTGGGATCTATTTATGGACCAATACTGTGCATATATTTTTGTCGTATAATTGTTAAGTAAATAAACTATTCATATTCATGTCTCTCTTATCATAAGCTTTATTTTAACCTATGAACTATCATTTTACAATTTTCCATTCTTGAATTATACCCTGTCTATTATTCACTATCTCCCACATTCACAGTCATATTTGGCCAAATCTTGTACAAATCTTATTTTCTATTTTATGGTACGATGTAGTCTGCTTGATTGGTATATAAACAAAGTACGTTTGAAATACATGATTCATATTGCAGATGCTGAGACTGATGTTCTGGATTTAACTGGCTGAACTAGGCGGAATGCAGGACTAATCAGGACTCTAGGCTGCTCGCACGTGTTTTACGCATCCTTGGTCTGATCGATAAGTCACAGCCCTCTAATCGGTGGTTACAAGTTGTAACAATTCTAAACTTATAGACATTATATAATTAAAAAAATAGGATATTCATAGTCTAAGAATAAAATTATTAATGTATACTTAATTATAATGTTTAAAGTTTTTTTTATTCATTTAAATGTATTCAAGTGTAAACGTTATGAAGCATAAAATAGAATTTGTTGAAGCATAACTTTTAAACACCTCTTTTCTTCCCAATATTCATTTATGTTCACTTAATTTAGAATCACTACCTAATTATATCCCTTTTAATTGTTTTCTTTTAGAAAACATGATATATACAACTGTTGAATATTATTTCTTCTTTAATATCATATAAGGAATATGATAATTAATAGCCAATGTAAAGTACAATATCAAACATTGAATGGGTCAGTGTTTTCTAATAGTATGCTTTTAACGTATGTTTTAATGTTATCCAATAAGTATTTGAAATGGATTAATCGGAATTCTATGTATGCTTAGGAATAACTGTTTTGTATTCTTCAATAAATAGTGTTTCATAATTCATTAATCTGAAAATAGTTTATACGATAATCGAGCGTTATATAAAAAGATTAAAAACAATTTCAACAATTTGACATGATCTATAGTATAGCTCAGTCATTCATCTAACATAGACACAGAGACAAGAGATATTGAATGAAAGAACTGTTCGTCAAAAAAGTCCTGACATCTTGGCATTTTATTCCTGTTATTATTATTATTAATAGCTTTATTCAATATTATATTTTTGGTACAATACAGAATTCTCAGTATAAAATATTTCAACAAATTTCCTCTTCTTATCTCTTAATCGATCTGGACAATAAATAATTCGTGATCACCAACTAGATTTTAGCAGTTGATTCGATGATTAATCTTTTTATTATTGATAGCCCATTTTTATAAACTCACAACAAAATAAACAGGTTACATTACTAGAACAAATGGTATTATTTTCAAAAATCAGATTTAATATGTTTCATTTATCACATTACTATAAAATATATTTTAATGAATTCATCACCTGAAATACAGATCATTTACTGTTGTGATTGAGAATACAAGTGAGGACAATCGAATCGAATATACTTGAATATAAAATTACAGAACATTTTAGTAAAATCTTAGAACCATACAGTAAATAGTTCATTTGCGAAATATCAATCATTTGTCTCAGACTTTGTTGTTCCTTCGTTTTCACACTAATCATTATCCATTCTCGTTCTTTTTTGTTCGATCTTCTTAACCTTCTGCTGCCAGACATTTCACTTTCGATTGATGACACATACTATTTATATCTATAGACATCAGTAGGACACACCACATTATTAATTTGAAATATCGAGAAATGACTACATAATCAAGTTTACGAGTCCTTACTCAATCCCCTTACAAAATATCTTGGAGTAAAATAAGAATTTTTTTTGAAAAAAACGTGAATTCATTTACAAATCAAATAGAAATGTAAGATTCATATATAATTAAATTTCAAACAAAAATAACTCTTTAATATAAAACCTGGGGAACCGAAACCAATTTGATAACGAACTCGGAACCTATAGGCTTTGAGATGAGCATGTTACAATTAAGTTACTCAACTGTTATAATAATGGCGTTTCCAACTTTACCCAATTAATGGTAGTGTGAATCTAATAATCAAATATCAGCTATATGTTTAAACAAACATGTTAGTCTTTACGTATAGCTTCATATTCCATTCAAAATACATCATTATTATTAGTCCGTTAAAGTTAATCGAACTCTCAAGATACATGAGTATAAATATCTATGGATAAGCGATACGAGCTTAAAACTAACAAAGTATCAAATGTTCCATGCATTCACGTTAAAAATATGCAACTTATTCATATTTCTCACTTTTCTATCCTTTTTTTCATTCTTTTCTTTTACTTAGCTTCTCACTATTCTGCAAAAAAGTAATAAAACGTTCATCCCCAAGATCAATACTACGTGAAAAACCAATAATATGAATAAATATATTAGATTATGTTTTACTTTCTAAATGTAGACAAATCAGTAACGATACGATTTCTCATGAGGTTTCTTCTTTTTTTTAAAATTCTACTCCTTGACTACTAATTAGTTTGATTTTCAGTCACATTGCTATCTTCCATTCTTTTTATTCTCTAAAATTATGCCATTATCATTAATTTAAAATTGACGAAAATAAAAAATTAATGACGACTGAAGAGTTAAATACCTGAAGTTTATGCTAATGATATCGTTCAGAAGAATGACGAAAACTTCACAACCAAATCATTCAGCTAAGAGAACGAAACTTCATCAACAGTTAAATGCCATTATTTTATATTCAAAATAAAAACGTTTTCAGTTTTTAATTTAGTTTCATTCAATTCATTTAAATAACACTAGATTTTTAAAACTAAAAAAGAAAGTATCAAAACAAGACTATTCATTGTTAGAATTATAAAATTCAGTTTTATTTTCTGCATATAAACCTGTTGTATTTTAAACTAAACCTTTATATTAAATGGTTGAAAACGTTAGATTGTATTAAAAGGAAACTATATAAAGTGTAAATGTATGAAGAAACTAGTAACTATTAAAAATACAATCATATCATCAAAAACCCCCTCTGTTATTAATCAACATATGCTCAATAGTAACTGGCCTGCAGAGGTAGTTCATAGAGTTCTAGTGAGAAGCAGTGACCAATGAAGTTCAACCGAGCCTGTTGTGAGATAAAAACTCACTGAAGACAATCGTGGATGTGTCACTCAATTTCGTAGATCGGTTGAAGCTAGGCATTAACATCGTTCGATAATGGATCAGTGGTCTAGAGATTAAGCGTTTTCACACAAGACCGATAGGTCCTGGGCCCGAGTCTCACGGGGGGGATCGTGGATGCTCACTTATGAGGAGTCCTGTACTGGGACGAAACGGCCATCCAGTGCTTGCAGGTTTTCCATGATGATCTAGCTTCAATTGGCTCATGATCTTAACCATTAAAATTAATAAATACATGTTTAATTGATCACTATCAATTCAAAATATTTATGGCTAACATAGTTTCAAAGCAATCAGTCTGCTTTATAAATTTCGTTAGAGCAATTAAAAGACGGAGTCGATCTCAAAAAAATGTGATGCAAGTCTTTTAAAACTCGAGTGTTACCTTTTCAGATGCAATTTCGCACTTCAGATAAACAAGTTCATCTAACTGTTTAATGCAAGAATGAAGGAGTCTTCTTTCCAAGAATTTAAAGTAATTAGTCCCTTTTATAAATTTCGATAGAGTAATTAGAAGGAGCTAATCTGAAAAATGTTATGCAAGTCTTTGAAGATTTGATTAACATTCAACATTGAATAACCTTTCATTCAAAAAATGAATTTACTAGTCAAGGTCAATATCATAAAATTAATGAAAATATTGTTATACGATCTGAATATAATTTCATATCATCAATCAGTTTCAACTATTCTTCAAATGACTGAAGTAAATAAATACCTGAACTCCAAATCAATGATACTCACCAGGGGTACTGAATAAAGAACTGTCTATATATTACAAGTGAATCGTAGTTAAAATACATACAACTTATTGACAGATTTGTAAATTCTAGAATACATCATGTGTAAGACAAAGAATACCTACTATTGAAACAATTCAAACTATGCTGAATCAGTTGCTCAATACTTTAATTTTGCAATAGTTTTAAAGTTAATATCAACAAGCAGAATTTAATTTATTAGGAAATGTAAACTGAATAAATAAGTAAACTACTGACTATTGTAAACTATTACTTTATTTAAGGATAATTTACTTGTTCTATTTATTAATCATTTAATATGCACTCAAATATTTCCTTGAAATAGCTTGGACCAGATTGCCAGGCGAAACGTTGGATTTACTTCGAAATTCATTCGCTTAGATTTTACAGATACATTCTTCCTCTTTAATGTCTCACATTAACTCGGCGCCCAAATACTGTGAAACTATTCGATCGTATTTAATAATTGATTTATCCTAGTAACGAAAACTACGTACATAAACTGAATTATTTGTATTATATATCTCTAACCTGTATGATGATAATAGATGTTTGAAGTGAATAAAATTGTTATGTTTTTTTCTTAATAAATGATAATCTTTATTAATTATAAAGAATTAAACAGACATATTTTGATAATAGCTAACTATTCTGATACTTTTAGTAACATATTCATCAAAAATATGGGATTTCAATGAGAATCCATCCATGGTTGTATGTGATTACTGGTGATATTTTAATTTATAGCCCACAAATGCCCTGGTATGATCGAGGATAATGAGAGTCCGCCCACTTTCTTAAAGCACTCTCATGTGACCACGCATATACAGCCATTGATAGGGAAGCCTTAATCCCTACCTTCTTACACTGGGGGTGTTGTTTATGAAATTCGGAGGAATAAAAGTGAATGCCTGTCAGATTGGTGAGCACGGAGGATCCACCTAGGGGAGTTAGAAAACCCTGATCCCAATCCAATAGTGTATACAGGCTTCAGGATTATGAGGGAATAAATGGCATACAAACCTATTGCTAGTCACTGGCTATCATGTGACTGCATCTGCTGACGTTGCCCCACTGCCTTGTGGGTTAGACCTTTAGGTAAAAGGCTCCAGGTGTAGCCACTCGCTTTGGTTTGGGCGCCCGAGCAGTATCCCGGCCCACATACAAATCGAATTCTGATTACAACCACAGAATTTATTCTCTCTCCAATTCATATTCAAACAAATCACATTCACAATCATTTGATAACGTCCGTTTTTGTTATACTACGTCACTTATCTACTCCCTTTTATTCTCATCTTTTGCATTTTTTTATTTTTCAACTTATACAGCAGCTCGCCAATGGTGGAAACCCTGTCCTATCTAAACGATATCGAGTCACGGATTGGTCGAAAGTTGAATGCTACCACCGAATATGAATACTGAAACGGTCTTTCTGAATCACGTATACTATTCAAATTGGCCTCCTTCAACGTTCCCACACTAATGCAGATCGGACAAGAGATGGGGTTGGCTATGTCACTAGAAAGTCTCAACATCGATATCTGTTGTCTATCCAACACCCTTATTCAAAACTCTAGTCAAATACTACGGGTTCACTTTCTATCTGCTTGTTTCATGTGCGTCTATGCGAGGACCTTGTGGCATCTTCATCTGGTTTTGCCGGCGTTGATGTCTCACTAAGCACTTGAGCTGAGGCAATACTAATCGACCAAATCCCCATTAACGGTCGGTTATGTGATGTTATATTAGAAAGCTCCATCAAAGTACGAAAGAATTGGTGTGAAAAACGGTCTTTACGTTATCTCCGCCTACGCTTCGACAGATCGTAGCCCGGATGCGACCAGGAATGAGTTTTACCATCAGTCAACAGTTTTTCTACAGAAAGGGCGTTCGATGGATATTGGACTGCTAACCGGAGATCCTATTTCTCGCTACCTTTTTTTCAAAACTCCTTCCAAATAAGAAGGAACCTCTAACTAAGTATTCAAATATGGGAACTCACATTCTACATTCTCTATGTATAGTGCTGATCATGTAGATTTTACATTTTTTGATTGAGATCAGTCCTAAATTTTCTAACCAATAGCATATAA
Source organism: Schistosoma haematobium (assembly GCF_000699445.3). Taxonomy (NCBI): domain Eukaryota; kingdom Metazoa; phylum Platyhelminthes; class Trematoda; order Strigeidida; family Schistosomatidae; genus Schistosoma; species Schistosoma haematobium. Next base: position 49,532,407 of record NC_067195.1, on the reverse strand, counting down.
GGAAGTCACTTGTAATCAATAGGGTAATAGGTATTCATGTTATATCTAATCAAAATAAGTGATCTTTGGTTTTAGGTTACATTTTTATCATCTCTAACGAATGACAAGCAACATGATTAATGAAAACTTTTCCTACTAAATCTTTACGTGATCTACGTGTGATGCTTAAATAATGGTTGGAATAAAGAAAGAAGCAAACAAAACGCACCAAAAGAAAAATACGAAATGTTTCCAAAATAAACTAACTTTTCTATCAAACGTATTCTTAATTTACCGGTAAAAAGTTTGAGAAAACCGTTATTTAAGTAACAAGGAGGATATAATTCTTTTCTGTGAACAGTTATTCTAGTCAAAAGTCTGATTATATTGCTTAGCTAAAATAATAATAATAATTTTATATTCCGAAAAATAATAATAATTACAGAATTCACGCCAGTTTACAGGCATGATCAATGTGATATAAATAATAACGTTAGACGTGCAGAACAAACATGTGATAAAAGAAAGTTTTAAGTATACTAGTTCAGTAGTTGTTTAAGTAGTACATATATTACAGCAATCCAATGCATCAGCCGGGAATTTATAATATTTCTTAAATGGACAGACTGTTGATTTATTAACGGAGTAATTAAGGTCAATTCGTGTGCCAGATCGAATTAATGATAATTATCTACAACTAGAGAAATTAAAACGAAAACACAGAGCACGGAACAACAAAAAAGTAATTACCAAAATATATGAATCAGGTCTACCTAAATGCGTGTGTCATGTGACACAGTGATATACTGTTTATGTTATTCAAATTACTTAAAATTGCTAGGGGCAGTGTTAACATATTGACAGCAAGTGGATGGTTTTACTAAGGGAATTCACATTTAAGGTTCCTAAAATATCACTTGTGGAATGAGATACACTTGAAGGTGCTAGACCATTCAATGCATTTTCAGAGGAGCAGTATGCATCGATGCAGCGAACAAATAATGGGAGTGATTTTATCGTGCGGATAGATTGTGGTAGGTTATACCATGGTCTAGAAAATTTACAGGTGACGTAATTCATATAAAGAGATGATTTAGAATGAGTTTGTTTCACTAGTGCCAAGGAATTACGGATGTCATAATGAGAGGTTTCTGCATATTGAATCGCGTGATTGGATGTAAACGATAGTTTATGAAGTAGTTTGAAGAAAAAGATAAGATTTAGTTTGAGTCTCCTCCTCCATAAAGGGTCTAGCCCAAGTTTATTACATCTAGAATTATAAGTTAAGGTACAACCAGCTCCAAGAATACGAAGTGTAAATCGTCTCTGTACTGATTCCAGCCTTAATAAATGACTCACTTGAACAAACGGTTCAAATCGTTATGATTCTATTAAATAAATCTCGCTTTATTAATTTTAAACCAGTTGCCACTTATTTTATTCTGTGTCCTATCAAAATTGTAATTGTTTTATCAATTTAGTTTAATATGTGTTTAGCTAAGAATTTGTTAAAACACCCTTTTCTCCACATTATCTTGCTCGTTTACTCGTATTTTCTTCTTATTTCTTTAATGTAGTGGTCCTTTTGAGTATGGTCTTTTGAGTACTAAAAAAAGGAAATATATTTATAAAAAGAGTATGACAAAATTAAAAACTGCTATTAGAAATTTATTTCAAGTGTTCATATTCATTTGAAGTAGTCACTACTTACTTCTTATTGTGTTCAAGCTAAACAAAGGTATCTGAATAACACTTTTATACATTAAGCTTAATACAGGTATATTCACAAACTGCATTCGTATATATATATATATATATATATATATATATATATATATATATATATATATATATATATATATATAGAAAGAGACAGAGTAGTGGTATAAATCATTCATACAGAAATGTAGTCCATTCATTGTCTAATGATTGACGTAAACTGAGCTTTTTATATTTGGCTTACTTAGTTACTTAATTCATAATCACTCTGTAAGTACCTTTTATCAATAAATTTATCTATAAGAAAATTCATTTACTATGGGTTACTTTCATTCTATTTCTTCTTTTTTTTCTCAAGAACTAGCATACAAAATCATACATACAAAAAAATATTTTCAGTCCCATTGTTATCAATAAAAATATCCTTTAATATTTGAATTCATGAGTCAATTGAAGCTAGATCACCAAGAAAAACTTGGAAGCACTGGATGGCTGTTTCATCCGAGTATGGAAATACTCAGCAGTACATATCCACGATCCTGCCCCAAGAGGTTTGAACCCAGAACCTATCGGTCCTTATAAATCTTTAAATAATTTATAACGCTTTATTGAACTTCAAAAATTTGCCAGAATTACACATTTTTACGAATCTTTTTAAAACTAAGTGTTTGATATTCAAGTTTTGTAATAAGTATGTTAGTCTTGCTCAGTTCAATGATAAATATATTTTTTTCTACGAAATAAAGGAATGTATAGAAAAGATCTTTTCATTCATCGACTTTGTATGTATGATTTAAGAGAATCATTTGATTCGTAGGATAAGTTACTGAATAATAAAAATTTCCAATGTTTTCCTTAAGATCACATTTTATCAAACTATACACTTTTCAGTGTATTTTTATATAAGTATATAACTGACATCTATTTCAAAATAAATAAGGAGTATTCTGAAAGTTAAATCCTTCTTTGAACTGTTAGTCTCGTAGTCATTATTTTCTACATTAAAATGGCTCGCATCCTTATGAAGTCTCAATGAAAATAATCTTAACCCTAAATATTAAATATTTTCTCATCAAATTTAACCATTGGATTGGGATCGATCCGAGATACAAACATTTACTACTGTGTTCTTTTTTTATGATTAGACCTATACTAACTAATAGAAGATTTGTCAAACTTTTATGAAAGGCCTTAATTACTAACTCCCAACACAAAAGTTTCACCTGTTCAAAATCTACCAATGAGAACATTAGATAAACTAGTCACATCACAGTTTACCAAGAGACAGTAAATGGTCACATTCACATTAGATCAAATAAAGGTTAACATTTCGATCAACCTATGGTGTATGCTGCTTATGCTGATAAATAAAAATAGTATATAACAACACTTGAAAGTGGAATATCTGCCTGAAGAAGGTCGAATTAAAGAGATGTAAGAAAACAAAGAGAATTTGGAATAACAATCAAATTAAAAGAATAAAGAAGTATGTACAGGATAATTAAAAGTAAATGTTTAGACATTGTACTTAATGTGTAGTTTTCGTATTTTAAGAAAGCACTGCATAATTTTATATATTTAACAATAAATTGATTTTCCTCATCTAAGTTCTCGTTCACTATAAATATGATCGTCAAAATGACATTTTCTTCGATTACTTCTATCAATTTAGTAATAATTCAGTTAAATCTATAATATATAATTGTTCATTGGACATTTATTATTCTTTAAGATATAAACTTGAATTTTTCAAGTAATAAATGTACTTTTAAAGTTTTCAATATTTCACCTTTAGATTAAAATTAACAAAAAAATAATAAAAAACAAAATAAAGACAGAAATTTATTATCACTTACTTCTAGACTAATAGGCGGCACCATATTCCCACATAAACGCATACACAAAACCACATGGACTTCACCGGATCACACTACACAAAACCAAATCGACCATATCTGCATCAATAAAAAGTTCAGGAGGACGATGGAAGACGTGAGAACCAAGAGAGGAGCTGATATAGCATCAGATCATCACTTGCTGATCACCAAGATGAAATTGAAACTCAAGAAGCACTGCATAACGGGGCGGACAATATCACAAAAGTTCAATACGGCCTTTCTTCAGGATACTAACAAACTCAACAAATTCAAGATAGTTTTCAGCAATAAGTTCCAGGCCTTACTATGGAGAGCAACTGGAAGGGGATCAAAAAGGCAATCACTTCAACATGTCATGAGGTTCTGCGCCACAAGAAGCAGCATCACAAGGAATGGATCACTGTTGATACACTGGATAAGATTCAAAAAAGGAGGGACAAGAAAGCAGCAATCAATAACAGTCGAACAAGAGCAGAAAAAGCCAAGGCACAAGCTGAATACACAGAAGTAAACAAACAAGTAAAGAGAAGCATCAGAACTGACAAACGTAAATATGTGGAAGATTTAGCAACGACGGCGGAAAAGGCCGCAAGAGAAGAAAATATGAGACAACTGTATGACACGACAAAGAAACACTCTGGAAATCGCCGCAAACCAGAACGACCAGTGAAAAGCAAGGAAGGCGAGGTAATCACCAACATTGAAGAGCAACGAAATAGGTGGGTAGAACACTTCAAAGAACTCTTGAGCCGACCAGTTCCACTGAACCCACCCAACATCGAAGCAGCACCCACGGACCCCCCAATCAATGTTGGCCCACCAACAATTGAAGAGATAAGCATGACCATCAGGCAAATCAAGAGTGGCAAAGCAGCAGGACCAGGCAACATTCCAGTAGAGGCACTAAAAGCAGACGTAGCGGCAACTGCAAGGATTCTCCACATTCTCTCCAATAAGATTTGGAATGAGGACCAAGTACCAACAGACTGGAAAGAAGGACTTCTGATCAAAATACCGAAGAAAGGCAATCTCAGCAACTGTGATAACTACAGGGGCACCACTCTTCTCTCAATACCGGGAAAAGTCTTCAACAGGGTATTGTTAAACAGGATGAAGGACTGCGTAGACGCTCAACTTCGGGACCAACAGGCAGGATTCCGTAAAGATATATCGTGTACAGACCAAATCGCAACTCTACGGATCATTGTGAACCAATCTATTGAATAGAATTTATCACTCTACATCAAATTCATTGACTACGAAAAGGCATTTGACAGCGTGGACAGAACAACACTATGGAATCTTCGACACTACGGCGTGCCTCAGAAGATAGTCAATATCATACAGAATTCATATGATGGATTACACTGCAAAATCATGCATGGAGGACAGTTGACAAAGTCGTTCGAAGTGAAGACCGGTGTCAGGCAAGGTTGCTTACTCTCATCGTTTCTCTTTCTCCTGGTGATCGACTGGATCATGAAGACGTCAACATTTAAAGGGAGACACGGGATACAATGGACATCTAGGATGCAGTTGGAAGATCTAGACTTCGTAGATGATCTGGCCTTTCTATCCCAAACGCAACAACAAATGCAGGAGAAGACGACCAGTGTAGCAGCAGCCTCAGCGGCTGTAGGTCTCAATATACACAAAGGGAAGGACAAGATCGTCTTATACAACACAGCATGCACCAATCCAATCAAAATTGACGGAGACGATTTGGAGGATGTAAAAACCTTTACATATCTGGGCAGCATCATTGATGAACACGGTGGATCTGATGCAGATGTGAAGGCGCGGATCGGCAAAGCAAGAGCAGCATATTTACAACTGAGGAACATCTGGAACTCAAAGCAACTGTCAACTAACACAAAGGTCAGGATTTTCAATACAAATATCAAGACAGTTCTACTGTATGGGGCAGAAACCTGGAGAACTATGAAAGCCATCATCCAGAAGATACAAGTGTTTATGAACAGTTGTCTACACAAAATACCTCGGATCCGTTGGCAGACACAATTAACAACAACCTACTGTGGGAGAGAACAAACCAGATCCCAGCGGAGGAAGAAATCTGGAAGAAGCGCTGGAAGTAGATAGGACACATATTGAGGAAAGCACCCAACTGTGTCACAACGCAAGCTCTCACATGGAATCCTCAAGGCGAAAGGAAATGGAGATAGATATGAGAAAATGAACAAGAATTGGATGGAACTAGAAAAGAAGGCCCAGGACAGAGTGGGTTAGAGAATGCTGGTCGGCGGCCTATGCTCCATTAGGAGTAACAGGCGTAAGTAAGTAAGTAAGTAACTTCTAGACTAAACAATATAAGATAACTATTATATGAACCAATTATATGTCCTCATTTCTTATTACATAATGGTTTTAATGTTTTGTGATGACTATTCTAATTCTCAGAAGGGATTTTGTGAAGATTTTTGAAATTTCAATAGTTGAAATCATGAGCCAATTGAAGCTAGACCACCATGGAAAACCTGAAAACACTGAACGGGTTCGAATCTCGCGGGGGAGGAGTGGGATCGTGGATACGCACTGCTGAGGAGTCCCATACCAGGACAAAAAGGCCGTCCAGTGCTTCCAGGTTTTCCATGGTGGTCTAGCTTCAATTGACTCATGATTTCAACTATTGATATTCTAATTCTATTTACCCACGTTTGATCTTCTATTTCCAATGTTTAACTATTGATATGACTTTTGTTGTCGTATTTTATTATTCTTACTACTATCAGTACACCTGTCTTCCTACTATCAACTTGTACTTTTACCTATTATGTATGGTGACTTACTCTATTTCATTGTGATTATTGACCTAAATTACCTTGATTGCTTTGACATTTTCGTATAAATAATGATGTATAATAGAGTAAAGCCTGATGACGATCTAACTGAAAACAATTGTTCGCTTACATGTGTTGTTCTAATTTCCACAATGGGAACCTTTAATATTCTTTTAAGAAGTTTGTTACATTTTTTCTGTATCATATAAAGTTTACAATGACAAGTGAATAAATTGTAAGCATCTAATTACTAATAATAGAATCTAAATGTATACAAAACTGTTAACAGAATATAATAATGTAAATTTTGGTTGAGGAATCCATCTTTTTTTAATCAAACTATTAAGTAATAAAGAATAACTATTTTTCTTCTGAAACTCATTAATTATACAATATTTTTAACTTAAAACATTCATTCTTAATGATTAGAACTTATTTATATTTTTATTATTTATTTGAACACATAAATATTAGTACAAAGGGGCATCGAATACATGACACACAAGTCACTTGATTTATGAGTGGGCTGTGATACTGCCCGGTTGCCCAGACTGAAGCAGATGGTTTTCTTAGGGAACCACATTCGAAGCCTTTGGCCAAAAGGTCTAATCCACAAGGCAGTGAAGCAACGTCAGGAAATGTAGTCTCATGGTATCCGGTGACCAATAATTGGTTCATACGCCATTTGTTCCCTCAGGATCTTGGAGCCTATGTTCACCATTGGTTTGGAATCAGCGTTTTTCAACCTCCCCAGGTGAACCCACTGTGTCTACCGACCCGGTTAAAGCGTCGGACATTCGATTTTTGTCATCTGAATTTCATAAACAACACCCCCGGTGCAATAAGGCAGTGAGTAGGACCTCCCTGACAGTGGCTGTATACGCGTGGCCATGTTAGGGCATTCCGAGAGGGAGAGCTGGCTCTCCCCACCCTCATCCGTACCAGGGCATTTGGGGGCCTATTTTAGGTACTACATCCGATTGATGATTATTTGTGATAAAGCATTATCTTAGACGAACGTTCAAGCACAATACTGATTGATGTAGACGACACTACAATGTTTATTACCGAACAATAACCATCTCTACAATATTTTTGGTTGATTGTGCTTGTAAAATCCTATCAATCGATTTGTAATGTAGTCATTAGTAAAGGTAACTCCATGCCATGTACACTTTATTTCAGAGTTAGATGACTGAAAGCAAAAGCCATAAAGCTATGGATCAAGGTTTTGTGTTTGTCATCAATCGTTGGAAGAGCATTCCTGCAATCTTATAGAAATTAGGCTGCTGAATCCAATGCAAGTTGGAAGACAGAAGATGGTTTGAATAGCTGTAAGGTGATGTATCTAAATGTGATGTTAAGTAATAAGGGTCTAAATGTCAAAGGCAGTATCGGTTCCCTCAACATCATAAAAACACCTAGTCAATGAATGCCAACTAGCACGATTTCAGTTGATTACCTCTAAACAGCTAACATGGAAACTTATTATAAAGGATTTTTTCAAGAAATTACGCCATTTACTATCATGTACGATATATCCAACTGGAAGCACAGAAATTTAAAATCTTAACCAAAGTAAATTTACTGCAGTGTCATGAAAGTGGTTTATTTAAAAATTTCAGTATAAACCAAAACGACAGTCGAGTAGTTCATCAATTCTTCTTCTAATTCTACTTCATATGCTTCCATCTTCAAAGATAATAAATACTGAATTATTTTCATAAAAAATTTTCAAAAAGAAAAAAAAGCAATCACATATTGCCATAAATTGTAGCGATTTCATAGGTAATAATAATAGGAATATAAGTATGGCGAAAGAAAGAAATTCGCATTACTGTTTCTTAATGAAAAAATGAATTTAGTATTTCTTCAATATAACTATCGGTTTGAAACTAATCAGTCTGTTCAATCATTGCACTCCCCCTTCTTCTTTCTACTGTAACATATGACACAATTCTTATAATGATATTGCTCATTAGATTAATCCAAATGGTAATTATTTTTTGAATATTTTATTTTTTTTTTGGTAAATCTTAGGTAGTTCTAATTTGTAGAGTACCACTTGATATTATCCATCTTGTAACTAAAAAATCAACCAATAATTATTCTAAATTAATCTATTTAATGAAAATTTATTCCTTTAAAAAGATCATTTCTCAGTTGTAATGATAGAAAGTTAAGTCGTTTGCCAGTATTCTGACATCTTACCTCTATAGACATGCTACGTATATTGACAGGAACAAGTAGTATGTAACATCGATCAAAAGTAGAAGTCCTGTCAAAAGAATGTTGAGAAGATTGAACTGAAGAAAACAGAAAGGGAAACCGAGAGGAATTGAGTAATGGACGAATCATGATTGATGTAAATGAAAATTGATGAAAGATTTGCAAATGAAGTATTTAATATATGGCTTTCACATTTTACCAAAGAACTCTGTAATATTGAGATAGATAAACTGGTTGTCCTCACCAAGTCTTCATTCATTATACTCTACCAGCATTAGAATTCAAACGACTGTTAACCACGTGTACAAAAGATGTCCAGTTCCAGTTCAAAAATGACGTATACCAACAAACTAATGGTGTATCAATAGGAAGTCTATTAATTCCTGTCCTAACAGATATTTTCATGGATAATCCCGAAAGAACCAAGATCAAAGGAGTGATTGGTCAGATGTTGTATTATTCAAGGTATGTCGATGACACCGTCGTATGTAATAATCAATAACATGAAACAAATCTGCTGAAACTTTCCAATGAAGCCCATAAAAGTATCAAGTTTACAATGGAACAAGAAAATGAAAAGAAGCTCCATTTTATGGAAATCTCAATAAAACGAAGGAAAGATGGCACAGTCCGATGATAAATTTGTAGGACTGACACATGGAATGAGATACATCTCAATTTCAATAGCTCTTGTCCACTCAGTTACAAAAAGGCACTGTTTAAAACACTGTTTCATAGAACAGGAAGAATATTTACTGCCGATGCACTAGAAGAGCTAATGAATGTGAAAAGGTGTTTACAGAATGATAGATACCCACTCAAATTTATTGAAATATGCAAAACGTGAAGATAAAAATCCCGAAGAAAATACAGTAGACAGAAGACCTATTTTTCTATTCAACTTAAATCTAAAGGTGATGATGTGACAGGGTCAGTCAATATGAGACTAAAAACTACATTGGCAAGAACACTTACAATTAATTCTGTTGATCATCTTTTCCAAATTAAGAATAACAAGAGTTAGGAGATTAAATGAATTCAGTTGGTTTAGTGTGATTTGAGAGTTTTGTTTTACATGATGAGTTCTGAAACGAAGGAATAGATAAAACAGTAGTGGTAAAATTACTATCAAGTGTATGAAAACTAATATAAGGTCTTTTTGTGACCAAAAGTAAGATTGAAAGACAAGGTTAAAACTTTCCAGTCATTCCTCAAAGAAAAGATCGTCGATATCTTTTAGCATTTTGTTCTCAATTTATTACTTATGCTCTCATTACAAACGTGAGGATGATATTTGAATCCCGTATTACAATTGTTTTTCGATACATGTTTGGTGTGAAGGTATAAAAGTGTTTTCATTCAATTTCTGGAAAGCATTACCAAATCACTATAAACCCATAAGATTTTTAGCAGATTTTGCTTGATAGTTATCTGGGATTTTCAAGTCATGACTCACAGTGATTGCAGAGGTATTCCATCCATTGTGTATTAAAGTGGATCATTGTAGTAATAACCAGTAATAAAAATAAAATATTGTACTGTTATCCATTGATTAATTCAAAATTGTATACTTCAGTGTAATACTATTGATTTGGAACCACCTCAAAATAGAATAGAGTAGCATATTGGTCTCAAGTACACAAATATTTTCCAATATATTAAATTGATAAGATCTTAAATAAGTTTAGTTGGCTGGTAGAAATGTTACTTTGTTGTTATTCTTTTAGATGTGTTTAGATCAGTTTAATACATGAATGATACTTTTTCTCATTTATACATGGACAGACATTTTTAGAGGATCTACTAAAATCTGTTTGCGGTAATAATTATATTTCAGTTTATCTTTTTACGAAAATAAATAACATATCAGTGTCAACAAGTAGTATATTTTCAAGAGAAAACCATGACCATTAATTTGGAGACAGCACTTAGACTATAACCAATGATTTACAGCCAAAGTTAAAACTCTTGTTTTGTAGCTAAAAAGATATTAATTAATCTGTTGTGTCTCATATGATTACCAGTTTTAAACTAGATATATAATGTGAAGACTGCTTTTCTTCTTAAAGCTAATAGAAACATGTTTCAAATACATCTATCTAATGTATTTAGGTATATGATGAATTGAAATATCTTTCATACTATTACCAATCCTTCCTATTTTATTCTATAAATTCTTTCACAAAAAATGAGTAGTTTTCTGTATGTTAAGAAACACATTATATATTATCCGATCAATCACTAATTGAATAACTGGTTGATAAATCATTCTATCATTCCATTTATTCTTCGAAGACATTGAAACTTTTTCCGTTTTCTAAAATGTTTATTTTTCCGGCTATGTAGGTTGTTTAAAAACTAAAGGAAACCAACTGTATACACTGTTTCTAATCATATAACGGCTTGCAACAACAAACAAAGGAACCATCCGTGATGACTAGTATAGGATAAATTCTCTGTAGTTTGCATTCCTGAACTATGGCATAACCAAGCTAAAGTGACACTGGAATAATCTTTTATAAAAATTAAAACCTTTAATTTGCTTGTTATTCTATTCAGTAGAATAAGATCTCTACTCTCAATGTAAGTAATCTTACAATCAGTGGCTAAGCGCTCGCGCACAAGACCGATAGATCCTGGATTCGAATCTCGCGAGGCGGGATCGTGGACTCTCACTGCTGGGGAGTCCCACAATATGATGAAATGGTTTTCCAGTGCTTCCGGGTTTTCCATGGTGGTCTAGCTTCATATTATGGTGTGTGCTACTTATATTGACATAAGTAGTACACGATGTTAGTCGTGATTTTATTTTTTATTTGAACACATGAATATTGGTACAAGTGGGTACCAAATATTTATGCGCCACACAAAACAATGAGAATTCGAAGAGAAAGAAAAAAAAAGAACAATAACGAATAGACCAGTGTAATAATAATGATAACAATAATAATAATAGTAATAATGGGGGAAACGGAAAGGTACAATCAGAATAAATCTTTCAGTTAAGGAAGATACAACCACTTTTTTATGAAGAAAGTAAAAGAACGTTACAGTAGGATCGCCACTGACTTCTATTCTGGTCATATCTGATAACGTCTCTAGCCACTGTGTCGCACCATCTTTAGGACCCCAGCCAGGGAGTCATGAAGGACCAACACAAGCCAGCCCTTTGCAGCTTTCTTTCATACCATGACACCATGTCATACACTAACCACCTCTCCGCTTTTTCCAACCAGTCCCAGCTTCGGCAAATAATGCACGACGTGGAATTAGTCGTGAACAGAAGGTCTGGCAGCAGAGACAAGAGGATCGAACAGTAAAGAATGGAAACAAAATGCAAGAACAATGAAGTCTGAGTCATTTTGAGACAATCGGTGAACATTTTGCAAATTAAGCATTTACTTTATGATTGTTAGATTTTATTAACATGTCCTGTAATTTAATGTTAAATACATTCGATTGTCCTAACCCGCGTTCCGTTCACTACAATATGACTAATCTCAACCATTGAAATGACTATAATATCCACAAAAAACCCTGTTATTAATGAACATACGCTCAATAGTGACTGGCATCAAGAGGTGTTTCCTGGAGCTCGAATGAGAAATCGTGACCAATGGGGTTCAACCGAGTCTGTTGTAAGATAATAACTCACTGAAGACAATCGTGGATGTGTCACTCAATTTCGTGGATTGGTTGAAGTTAGGCATTAACATCGTTCGATAATGGCTCAGTGGTCTAGAGATTAGGCGTCTTCACACAAGACCAATAGGTCCTGGGTTCGAGTCTCGCGGACGGGATCGTGGATGCTCACTTCTGAGGAGTCCTGTACTAGGACGAAACGGCCGTCCAGTGCTTGCAGGTTTTCCATGATGATCTAGCTACAATTGACTCATGATCTCAATATTAAAATATATTTTTTGTGTTGAATAACAAGTGCCATTTTTAATTTGATATTTTGTAAAGTATTAGAAATTCTATCCTATTAACTTCTACTTTCTTTATTATTATTAGATGGTTTTAATCTTACATTTGTGTTATTACTGACTGTTGTTGATTACTTTCATAAATAAATGTAACTGCATTCTATGTGCTTACTAAGTTGTCAGCTCAACTGTTCTATTTGTTTTTTTCTTTTACAGATTCTATTATACACTGCTCCTTACACTTTCCCAGCGCAAAACGTATCTTCAAACTAGATGTAAATCCACTAAAGGCTAAACGTTACAGCTTCTTTAATTATTTAGTTAATTATCTGAGAACATAAAAATCTTAGATAAAGGATTTATCTTTGAAATACTAATTATGTATAATTTTAAGTACAACTTTATTAACTGACTAGACCCAAAAACAACAAAATCTTATGTTAATCTAAGCTATTTCCTGATGTAATTCTAATTAACTATTTCTTAAATAAACAATATTCACTTGTAATTTGAGATGTATTTTGTCCTCAAACTAATTGACTTTATTAATTAACCAATTTTAAAAAAAAGCCCGAATTGCTTGTTTTCTTTAATTTACTAAGTATCATAATGGTATCATATTTCAAATTTGACCGTCTAAAGTTAAATGAACAAAAAAATATCGAAAAAATTTGACTGAAAATAACTGAAATATTAATTCACTACTTATAAATATCTTTTCAAGATGAGCCTATTGTTGTTTAATCAAAATATAAGATCAATGAACTATGGAACTAATGTCTAAACTGCTTGGTATCTATGACTAAACATTAAAGTAAGGGATAGATGACTGATTCTCAGTAATTTATTAAACTCCACTTTATTGATAAAATAACTACTCAAAATGTTCATATCTGAAAATTAATTGACATAAATTTGTGAATATAAAATTAACTGTCAAAGCACCATATCACTAAATGTTACTTAAAAAAAAAAAATCTGTCATAATTAATGGATATCATAAATTATAAATTAGGGTAACATTATTTGAATCCGTCAAAAATCTATTTCATTTTTTTTTTTGAAAAATTTAGCATAGAAGCTAGTGTAATAATAATTGATATTAAATATTCCCTACAAGTGAGATAAAACTATTCAACATTCTCACATAGAAACTAAACTTCTATAAATAACAATTCATGATATTTATGTCTAAATAATTTACAGCAGATACACCATACTTTAGACAATTTATATCACAAAGTTAGGTGACTGATAATATTAAATAACCCAGTTAATATAAACTATTATTGTGTACAATTCCAGAGTACAATTGCTTTTATCCAATTACGGATCCAAGTGTATGATTTTGTCATTCAATAATCAGAACCCAGCCCAAATATCACACTAGTGATATAGCTAATCTCAAAAAACAAAAATGTAAGAAACATGAGTATTAGCCAGGATTACAGATACATCTTCTGAATAAGTCCCAACAACTATTGAACCAAGCATATGGTTTCTACTTATTTGTCCCTACGCTCCTAATATCTTGCACATCAAAAGTAAGTTCGGACTTGACAGGATATTTATCATTTTGGGTGAATTTAAAATGTTAAGAATAAACACTTCAATCAGGAACATATTATATTCATCGACTACTCCAAGTAAGCTGATGAATATTTGTTTATTGCTCTTATCTAAATTGAGTTATTGTTCCATTTAAGAAACCAGAGATACATCCTAATCGTTGTATTGCTGTATAGTCTACAGAAAATATTTTCGCTTCACTCTATGTGCAATTTAAGGCAGGCAAGTAAAGATAACTTTTAAAAAGTTACACCACCTATTAATAAGGATTCTATCAAAATCCTTTCAGAGGCAAAAATGAAATACTACTAAGTAAAAAATACGAATGGGAAATTCAATATGTTAAAGCTGAATGATTTAATATGAAACCATGATGTAAAGGCTGTTCCATCTCATTACATAGTGAGATCAAAACAGACTCAGCGAAGAAAATCAGATCAAGATATTCTCAGATAAATATTTATGATTCGATCTACATAGTCATTATCACATTTATTGGGAAAATCAATGGCTTTACACTTGTCTGTAGTAATTGTTCTACCATTCTTGTTGCTATACTTGAATGGTATGATTATCTTCTAAAATTCCTTATTAAGCGATTGTTTCGTTTTTTTATACGCAATGTAGTTAATCTGTCACCTTATATACATTGAAGCATATTTCCACTTTCAAACACAAACAGCTTTCCCAGTACTATGTATCTAATATATGTGTAATAATGAAAGAAAGATCAATTTTAGCATGTTTACACATCTGAAATTTTTACATCAGTTAAAATGGAAATATTCAACCGTATGAACATTTCATATAATTCTTTCAAATTTATTGCTATTTTTGTACTTAACTTTTTTTTGATAATAATGATATCAATAAACTAGATGTATCAGTCACGAATAATATTATTTTTCCCAGCTTATAAAAAACTGAAGAGAATACACAAAATATGTGAATTTATAGCATTATGCTACGATTTTGATGTCCCTACTACTTAAATTTATCAAAGAGAAATATGATATGGGTTTTTCCAACAAATATTCAAGGTAATCTTAATAATAATATATACAGTTATGAATTTGATTTTTATCTTACTCATTATTATGATCGAAGTTATACACCTAGCAATTACAGTAACGTGATTTACAGGAATTCTATCAATTAAAATGAACCCTGATCACTAAATCAAATGAATTGACATTACAATGCATTTTGTTTAAGTGGTTGGATGATATAGATAGGAAGCCTTGCACATAGATTGTGTTGGTTGACAGTTATTAGTAAAATGTGACTATTCTTTAGGGAACTGATGCACTCCCATGGTTTCGATATCATAACACCTAGTTCTGCGGTCAGAATTGGCATCACTCAGCTACTAGTTCTGATTTTCAACATAAAAAGAAAGCATAGAACATGCAAGTATCTTGTATGCCTGTTCATAAATCCGTACAAAACTGAGAACTACTTGAAACGTATGTGATTGTAACAATAAACAATCGGAATATCTTTTATTTCTGATAAATTTTGGATAGAATTATACAAGACTGTCATATTCATATTGATTTATACAATAACACAACAAGGAGTATATTACATATATTTACTTCGTTTTATACAGAAAAATGAGTTTTATCAAAAAATGTACAATTTTAGTACATACAAGGCAAAATTTCACCCAGAAAGATTTTCTTATCACTACCAACAGATAAAAGTATTGGTTCTGTAGGATGAAATGCAGTCTCGTTTACCGATGCTGTGTGACCAGGAAGTTTATAGACTAACTGGCGTGTGTTTACATCCCAAACATGAACATAACGATCACCACTGCCGCTAGTTATACGACGATTATCAGCTGACCATGCACATCGAAGAAGATTCTTCTCGAATGTATGCTGATGACCCGTAAAAATCTGAATGAAGCAACAAAAATATGCTCAGCTATATACACATGTACATACATGTATGATTTCCTTAAATATATTTAGCCGATTTTTTTACCTAATTTACAGATATTCATGCAAATAAGGGTTTTGTGGAATATATTACTATGCGACTCATTTCACGGCCGTGTAAATGATCATTAAATGATAACAATAAAACATGAGATCAAGTACGGTCTGTTAATCTATACTGAAGGTTACACTCCTTGTATGAAGTCCAATGTTGTCAGTTGAGTGTCAAAAATAAAACGATCTGAGTAAAGCTGGGAACTGTTGACACCACAATTGACGATTTGATAACCAAACTGTTGAACTGAAGCTCTAAAGATGAGGTATTTACGTACATAATGATTGTGCCGAAACAAACAATATGCTAATATCCAAAAACCATATGTGTAATGAGATTCATTTTGAGTGAAAAAGCACAATTTACCATACAATATAACTGTCCAAACTAGATAAAAACTATAAAAATTTCTGGTAAACATGAATTTAACTCTCCATGGTACTACTGACCACTAATGAGGTAAGACCTGCGCCTAACTGACCTGAAGACTAGACTTCCACATATATGATTCATAAGAATAAACTGCTCCACCTGATTTGGCTCGATTACCTGGATAATAACTTTAGCCGTCGAACAGTAAGTGTGACTTAAAACTACGAAGTTGTGCTTAATTAGTAGGATTGTATTATTAAATCATATGTTGTATCGAATGAGATTTTTAACCTTAAAAATCTGACGTCACGACGGTATAACGTCACCTATGGTGAAACGGAGTAAAGTTGGAAATCATAAATACTTGGTAGAAATAATAATTCATCACCTGAGTGTTTTGTTACATGTGACTTAATATTCCTCTATTATATACTGTAATTATTCATTACACTAACAATATACACGATTAAATACCAAAAACAGAGTTTAATTAGACATAAAAACTTATTGCCATAACCAGATAATCGGCTGAACATATTAAGCTATAATAACATCTTTCATCATATAATCATGAAAGATTGATACTATAACTGTCACATTATCGCAATTTTAAAACTAACCTTTGTGCACCGATCTGTTGGAGCAAATGGACGAATATCCCACATACGTAATGTGTTGTCCATAGAGTTAGAAAGTAAAAACGACCCATCTGGACTTACTGACAAACCAGTAACTGTGTCCGTATGTCCATTAAGTAGCATGCTAGCTTCCAATTTTCGTAAATCCCAACCTTTAACAACATTGTCTATGCCCCCGGAAAATATCATTTCAGCAGTATCACTAAAAGTAACTGAAAGAACCTAATGAAATATATAAAAAGGTTCAAATAAGACTGATCAATCAAAAGTATACTAATATATGTTAAACGTATTCAGTTCAAATGATAGAAAAGAATGATACTCTGTTTATTTAAACAATTACATGATCTAAGTAATTAAAACAAGCTTCACAGAGTATAGAAATTACGAGAAATATAATGTCAGTAGGACTTTTCATTTCTTTTTATGGATTGCCTATATTGAACTGATCGACACCAGCAAGGATAACAACTACTTCATAATAATTCTCAATAGTCCAGTTTTCTTTATGATATGATTGTTTACGAAAATAAGAGGACGAAAAGCTAATGTCCGGCGCTTTAACCGGATCCCAAACCAATGGTGCACATGGGCTCCAGTATCCTACGGGAACAAATGGCGTATGAACCAATCGCTGGTCACCGGCTATCATGGGAATGCATCTCCTCAGGATGTTCCACTGCCTTGTGGATCAGACCTTTAGGTCAAAGGCTCGGGGTGTGACCCCCTAAGAAAACCACCTGCTTCGGTCTGAGCACCCGAGCAGTATCACAGCCCACACACACACAAATATGGTGTGGTGCATATATATTTGGTGCCCTCTTGTACCGATATTTATGTGTTGAAATAAAAATAATAAATTGCCGGATTAACAACCAGTGATGGAATCCGATACTCACTGTTCATTCTGTAAGCAGCTCTTCACGCGAATACAAGTGAATCCTAATAAGTATTAGTATTTTTTAATAAGACGACATAAAATCATTCAGTGCGACAGACAAATCAACTACAGTAAAATAGTAGGATAGAATAGATCAAATACGCTAAAACTACAAAAATAGTGATTCTTATTTTTAGTGCATATAACTTCAAACTAGAATATTGTCGTATACAGTGATCTTAAAACTAAGTACTTTTAAAATAATTTGTACATTGAATTTGTCACAAATTGATTTCAATTAAGATCCCACAGAAAACTAGGAAGTACTGGACATTTGTTGTATCTTAGCATGAAACTTCTTGGCAGTGCCCACCAACAATCCCACAAGTGGTCGAACTCATGATTTCCAAGCTTCGAGCCAAACATGCTTAATCACCATTAGAAACACTAGGTCGACGTCGAATTGTCTAAAATATAGAAATCTCGATCATTTCAGACTATTGAGAATATAGCCAAGCCGTTCATTTTGGTGATGCTATAAAAAATTACTCTATATAAATAATTTATAAAAACTAATAGGCTCTAAAAACCTCATTACTCTATGAGGTTAATTGGACTTCATAAAACAAAAATAATACCAAATGAATTGTGGTTAACAGCTGCTTTGCAAAACTGTAGCGTGAAAATAAAATATATATGTATTTCTAGTGCAGAAAACATTAGAATACTATAATTGATGGTTGAAATAAGATCTAAGTGTCTAGTTAACAGTTGGATCTATTAAATTAACTAGTGAAGTATATCGATGATTATTTAATAATATATTGTATTTCCAAGTGATTAGCATTAAGATTTTCCTATAAACTGTGAAGAATGTTCCCAAATAAGCACTTTGCCCACTAAGTTCCTTCAAGATAGTTTAACGAATAATCTAGCGGTATTTATATTTTGATTAAGATCATGAACCGGTCAATGTTAGATCACCATTAAAAACCTGGAAACACTGGATGACCGTCTTTATCTAGTATGTGACACCATATAAGCATAGAGTAAAAGTCACTATATGAAACACCAGGATTAAACCTTCGTCGCAATTATGATGAAAACAACAAACTAGATATTAAACTCAACGATAACATAAATTATGGGACTAGAATTTGAGGCGATAATAACTAGATTTGTAACCAAAGATTTTTAACGTTACCTAACCTGATATGTGTTTTGAAATGTTTGTACACAGGCTTTTTGTCGCCGATCCCACAGACGAATTGTCCCATCATCCGAACCGGAACACACATGTTGAGGACCACGTCTGGCAACTGCACATGAATTAACAATATTCTCATGACCTCTGAACTTTTTAATGCGTTGGGCACTTTCAGTATCCCATAAGGCGATAGATTTATCTGAACTAGCAGTATAGATGACCGAATCATCTGAAGAAAGCACTAAATCCAAAATAGCACCCCCATGACCTGAGAAAAGGTAGAAAAAAAGATGAAAACTGAATGAACTGTACTAGAACATACGGTAGAAGATAAAGTGATGTAAAGAGAAAGACACTATACATACTGATCAATCAATATTTTTTGACAATTAAGTCAAAGTGACAAACAGATGAGAGCTATAAGGTTTATTTGGGAAGTATCTAATAAAATAGGATTTTGTTTCTAAATAATTTCATCTGATCAGTATAAACAGTTCTTCCTCCGAAACCCCCTGGTACGGTCGACAGTAAGAAGAGTCCGCTCTCCCTCTCGAAATGCTCTCATATGGCCATTCATATACAGCCAATGACAGGGAGGTCCTATTCACTGTTGTTTACGAAATTCAGAGGAAGAAAAGTGAATGTCTGACACCCAAAACAGATTGATGGGCACGGAGGACCCACCTAGGGGAGTTGGAAAACCCTGATCCCAACTGAATAGTGCACACAGGCCCCAGGATCCTGAGGGAACAAATGGTATATAAAACTGTCGCTGGTCACCGGCTATCATGGGACTACATCTTCTAACGTTGCTCCACTGCCTTGTGGATTACATCTTTAGATCGAAGACCCAGAGAGTGACTCCCTAAGAAAACCACCTGCTTCGGTGTGGGAACTCGGACACCACCTCAGCCCACACAAAAGTTTATTTATATGTGTGGCGCGTATATATTTTGGTGACCCTTTGTAGCAATGTTTGTGTTTGAATAATAATAACAATAGGAAGAAGAAAAAGAAGAATAGTCTGATTCCTAAAACTTCGGGAATACTCATCATGCATAAACAGTGATAGACATAGGGAGCTCTAATATTTGCCCTGACAATTACATCTCGCTGCCCCAATCGAGTGAAGTAACTTGAACCAATAATATAAGTTCCCGATTCTACGTTTCATATGACTGACTAATTTTCAAAGAACTGTATTACAATGACATCTCACCAACAGGTTAAATGTCTAGCTGATTACCGTGAGTTTAGTGTCATATAATCCTACATTTTAGTCAAATTCTTGAAATTGACTGCTATATCAAACTTTTAGGTATTGAACTATACTGAGGTCATCATCAAAAAAGCTTCCACTACTGAAATAGTCTCTTTGCTCTAGTAAGAGGGTTAGAGAAGAAGAAAATAGAAGTCTCATTCGCTACACTGAAATCAAGGTTGCGAAATATTAGCATAGTGAACGAACTGATCATACATAAGCACCTTCAAAACTTTATTACAATTCGAATTTACTTTTTAAGTAGTTCAGTAATGACTTCGCTTTAACGCTTAATTGTTTCATCATATCTTCAAATATACATGAAACAAATTATTGCAACTGCTTTTGGAGTAAATAAACGAAACCGAAAATCAAGTCACCCTAATTGTTTTAAGAAATATGATAGCAGTAAGAACCAATCTCACGTACACTATGAAAACTCTGTTAAACAGGCCTCCATAAACCAATACAGAGCCTGGTACGATTGTATCAGCCCGTTCCTATACCACATTATCACTGAGAGAAATCGAAAAGTAGTCGAAATAACAGTAGTATCAATTATTATGAAGATCAAACATTGAGGAGAAAGACTAGTGAACTCGAGGGATAAAAAGTATGAAATAATATTGAAGTGCTGACATTCATG
This sequence comes from Schistosoma haematobium, assembly GCF_000699445.3. Lineage (NCBI taxonomy): Eukaryota > Metazoa > Platyhelminthes > Trematoda > Strigeidida > Schistosomatidae > Schistosoma > Schistosoma haematobium. Next base: position 49,511,302 of record NC_067195.1, on the reverse strand, counting down.
ATATACTGGTAACAATAATATACTAACGAACAGTCCATTTATTAATGAGAAATATAACTTTCCTGATTCTTGTCTAGATTAAACAGTAACATTTAAACCATTACTATGATATAATGATAACTGAAACGTGATTAGTCCTCTGATGTACGAGACAAAAAAAATCAAATATTTAGCGACTTGATATCTTTCGATCTCTTTACTGATATTTTTATTATCCTGTTATTATGTATGTGTGGTATATATGTGTAGTATTATTATTACTATTATATGGTGGTAGTAGTAGTAGTGTGGCGTATGCTACTTATGCTGACAGTAGTATGTAGCCGCAAACGAGAGTGGAGTGCCTGGAAGCACAAGATTGAAGTGAAGGGATCAGAAATGAAATCGGAAAATAATCGAAATAACAACAGAATTAGAAGAATAATGGAGTACGTAAAGGGCAATGCAAAAAAGACGTACAAATTATGTATTTAATAAATGGTTTTCATATTTTACGAAAGCACTGTCATTTTGCATAAGGAATAAGTTTGTTTTCCTCATCTGAGTTCTCGTTCATAAGAGCATTAGTAGCTTTTATCAGATTTCTAAATTACCGGAAATTAAAACTGTATGTTTCCTGAAGAACATTCGTAGATAAACAACAACGGACAGCATATTTAACGTTTCTTATTAACCCTCTTGTAAAACTGAACCAACCCTATGTTTACAAGTAGAAGTGATTTTTCCTAGTACATACAGATAACATCTCACTAAGAAATATTTATAGGAGTAAAACATCGGTAAAGCTAACCAACTTTTAACTTTATAGCTATAGATTCAAGAAATGCTTTAAATACAGTGGTGTGAAATGTGAGATTATTCAACCCTTTTAAGTGAATGTGACGTGTAGTCAGTCAATCAGCTACAACGTAGGACCAGGCACATATATACATCGGTCCAAACTGCCAAACCTCATTAGCACAACAAGATGAACACCAAATTCATAGTAGTTAATTCAATAGTAGTAATGTATAAAATAAAACGATTGCATATAAGGATGTAGTACACAACGAAAGAACTAGTTCGTAGAAAGTAAGATATAAAGCAATTTTAATCTCACGGTTTAATGGAAGACAGAGTGTATACACCTACGCGCTTGTGATCGATTCCGAGCCATGTCATCCACAGTCTCCAACCATTGGTTACGACAGACACGCAGACCCCAACCAAGTAGTCTGCATCTACCAACATGGCTTAGACTAGAAGTTAATGACTTCAAGCATTAATGCCATGTTTTGGTTTGGCCGCCCCTAATTTTCTTTCAACAGTCTCCAACACTAGTCAGCATTGCGTGTTGTAGTAATCGATGTTCAGGCATACGTAACACGTGGCCCAACCATCTTAGTCGGTGAAGAATTACCTCATCGACTGATTTACCATCATTAAGGGATGATGGTGACATACAGACTAACGCACATACCTGCATTAGGTTAGATTATTTTATATTCATCTTTGCAAAAAAAATTTAACATACCCATCATCGTTGCAATATTTTCGCATTCACCATACGTCTCCCATAATAGTATCCGGCGATCAAATCCAGCACTTGCAAGAAATGATCCATCAGAAGAAAATTTGCCACAATACACTTCACTTTCATGGCCATTTAAAAGCATATTAGGTGACAGTAAATTTGATGTACGGGGAATACTTCCCGCCTGTCCTGTTGGTATGATCTGGGAATTTAACTTGTACATCCCATTGCCAAATGCGGTGATTCCCAAACTTGAACCATCTTTTCGAGGTTTCTTGCTAGGCAAAGGAACCATCGACATTGAGGTTACTCCAGCCAAAGGTCTTTTGAAGTCCATTCTGGCCGCTTATAAGCCTGTAAAAAATGTATTACGGAAGTAGTGTTGAATAAAAACGGAAATAACAAGAAGCAACCTAAATAACAACTGTTCTACATTGTAACTAAAATCTACAATATACAAACAAGCTTATTTAATCCGTAGGAACTACTAACCTTAAAATGAATCAAATAAGAAAACAGATGTTTAACACTGATGTTTTATTGGGGTTCACTTTTAAACAAGTATTTAAAATTCACCTATAATAGTGATATCTGTAACTTTTAAGACCCATTTCCTTAGAAAGGGTAACACCTATCCATTCACAAATATAGAAGCACTATGTATTAAGAAAAACATCACTTCTCAACCTTGTCAGTAGCTTAGTGGTTAAAGCGCTAGAATTATAACCATTAGGTTACTAGTTCGAACTTATGTCCACTCCATTTGCTTTGTGGAGTTTAGTAATATCAACTCTCAAATGTGTGGTGTGGCACAAAACCAGATATATCAACGTGTACCTAGTACCCCCAATACCGAGTCAGTTTACAGTTAGTGTTGAAATCATGAACTGATCTAGGTTATACAATCTTTGAAAACCTGGAAGTACTGGATGGTCGTTTCGTCCTGGTCTGGGTCTCATCAAAAGTGCGCACCCACCGCTCCACACGCAAGATTCTGACCCAGGGCTTTCGGTCTCGTATGAACGCTTAGTCTCTAGACCACTGAGTTGGCATCCGACAGTTTTAACATCTAACCCCAATCAATCCACGATATTGCACGACCATCTTCTATTGCCTTCGATGGGTAACTGCCTCGCATCTGATAAGGTTAAGCTCCAATGGTCACGGCTTCTTACTGGAACTCTGTGAATTACCTCTCAAAACTAGTCACTAGTGAGCATAGGATAATTTTCAGTTCGAGATTGTGTAGATTGTTTAATTTTATTGAAATCATGAACCGATTATTGTTAGACTACCATTAGTTTAAGCATTTGCTCGAGACCGGAGGTCCAAGAGTTCGAATCCCGCATGTGAGACCGTGGATGAGTACTACTGAGGACTCCCATGCCAGGACGAAACGGCCATTCAGTGCTTCCTGGTTTTCAGTAGTGGTATAACTTGGGTTGGTTCGTGATTTCAACAAAATCCGACAATCTCCACAACCCCAAACTTAAATTTAATTTTTGGTATAAGAAAATTTTCAAATTTCAACCGATGCGCAATAAATTTAAATCCATTTTTCCATTTCAGTATGGCTCGTATCAACAGTCATCATTCGAAAATTGCACTCCTAAGTGTCTTAATTCAATATCCAACTTCCAACCATTGAGTCAGCCTACTTCTGGTCATAAACAAACGCAGAACTTTGGATTTAGGTTGTTACATTTCCAATTACAACGAAAAAAATCATAGGATAAAAAGGCGAAGGAGTGGTAATGAAGGTATTACCTAGTTTGTACAGAAGCTGAGATGAAAAAATAAGGACTATCGAGTGACAATAATTTCAAAGTTTAGAGGAATGTAACTTCGAGAAATGACATCTAATGTCTGCAACGAGTGAACACAATATTTTCATGAAACCCAAATAAGCCTATACCTCTCGATATAGCCCAGACTATAGAATTACGTCACAACTTGGTCTGGCAGCCCTTAGATATCTCCCAAACTACTTTTAGTTTACTTACCAAAGCACATAGACAGTGGGTGAGGATAAATAACCCACGTGCTGATAGCGTGGACTAGTAAAAGTTCCAAGCCTCATCAATCAATCTATCATCTGTAATTAGTACTCAATGTCGAACCAAGATGTGGTCCAAACCTTCAGATACTTTATTCCCTGTGACCAAACTAAACACTGACGAAGGTCGACGCTGAAACAATATTTTGATTTTACACTAAGAAACATTCTTCAGTTGTCGCTAAAGGGATTCAGCAAGTTACAGTTTTCCAGTGTCCTTACCAAACAGAATTCTAAGCTGATGATTGAATTCCTAGATTAGATTTTAATCCATAGGATGTTTGACGTTGTTATCACTACAAATATATCTACGACAAAACTAAAGAAATTGGTTAAAACAATGAATAATTTAAACGACAGGTAAGCAAAAGCCTTGGGGCATGACCAGTAATGTTTTATTTTATCTTGCTTTTGTTGGTTTTATCTTATTATGTTAATTTAAAGACTGACACCTTATATTAATTCACTTCTATGGAGACTTCTTTATTGTCTATATATTACCAACAAATTTTCGTAAGGAGTAAATGCTGATACTACTCGATCGACTTGATGCAGTGATCATATGGGTCAAAAAAACATGCTCAATCTAGAATGCTGGATAATATGTCCGCATTTCGTTAACTGAGAGGTTCTAACAATACACTCGACCACGACCGAGAACCTCTGAATCCCCCGAATTTTCCAAGTCGATATTAAACGGTTAGTAATCATGACAGCCAAAACGGTAAAGGGAATTAATTCCCTTGTAGATAGTTCCAAGCGATGTCACTCACGATCTGGGAGTGTTTATAATGAAACTACTATTCTGATAGGTGACGAAATCAACTCATCTTGTATTAAACTATTTCGTCTCGATAAACACTTCAGGGCCTTGAAATATTATTATTTGGAAACAAATATTGGTACAGAGGGGCACCGAATACACATGCGTCACACAAGCCACTTAATTTGTGTACGGGCTATGGTACTGTTCGAGTTCCCACACCGAAGCAGGTGGTTTTCTTAGGGAGTCACTCTCTGGGTCTTCGATCTAAAGATGTAATCCACAAGGCAGTGGAGCAACGTTAGAAGATGTAGTCCCATGATAGCCGGTGACCAGCGACAGTTTTATATACCATTTGTTCCCTCAGGATCCTGGGGCCTGTGTGCACTATTCAGTTGGGATCAGGGTTTTCCAACTCCCCTAGGTGGGTCCTCCGTGCCCATCAATCTGTTTTGGGTGTCAGACATTCACTTTTCTTCCTCTGAATTTCGTAAACAACAGTGAATAGGACCTCCCTGTCATTGGCTGTATATGAATGGCCATATGAGAGCATTTCGAGAGGGAGAGCGGACTCTTCCTACTGTCGGCCGTACCAGGGCATTTGGGGGCGAAATAAGTGGTAAATCTGAGTCAGCCCTTGAAACATTTGGTTCGGCCACTATTCTTAGGGGGGGCGATCTTCAAGCTTTACGTGATTCATTCGTACAAAAGACTTGCGATTAACGGAATATTTGGTGCCTTAGGAAAGAAACTGGATATCGCTAAAATACTAACCACACACCGATGTTTTTCTATAATCCAACAACATTAAATTTTACAAAAAGTATTTTTTGACTGTGAAATTTCAGAAGGTATCTATGCCATGTGTACTAACTTAGGTGGAAATATCTATGGTTTAACACCAAAATGATGCAAACAATCCTAACCACTTAACCAACTCTATAGACAGTTTTAGGAAAGATTTACTTCGTACAACAAACCTCCTGGTAGCAACAAAGAGATGGATGAAGTTATTTAAGAATGGAGACTCGATAGATATCGCCTACATGGACTTAAGTAAAGCATTTGACAAGGCAACGCATAAAAGACTACTATCAAAGCTGGGAATTTTAGGAATTTCAGGACCTCTGCTAAAGTTAACCGAAGACTGGCAGATTCTAGGTCCCTTACTGCTAATACTTTATGGACATGAACTTCCGCGTATCGTTAAATTCTTGTTGCTACTTTGCATTGACGACACCAAAATTTGCTGAGAAGTAGGTGCCAACGTACGTGCACTTAAAGTAAACCTAGTCATTTATGCCAATCAACGGACCTAAACGTGCCTACATGTACATTGAACACGCTAATGTAAATAACTACAATAAAGGAGAAAGATTAGTGCCATTAAATTTGTTTTTACAAATATCTAGGGTCCATAGTAAGTCATAACAGTAAGAAAACAGTTTAACCCCATCTAACTGCAACTAAATGATTGCGAGCCTTGTGTGGATTACGAAGAACATTTACCAGATTGAATATAAGCGTGCTAACCACGGCGTACACATTCCTGGTGAGATCGCGAATAAAACTGAGTTAAGGTAGCAAGGACAACTTTGGAGAGCTACTCACATATCCTGAACATTTTTCGATAAATCCTTGTGTGATTCCAGAATTTCAAGGCCTGTCACACAATGCAGTTTAAAAATTAAACCTTTACTTCATCTCACTACAGATCGAGGTTTTAATTATGTATAGGATATCGAGAAATGAATTTAAACTTGATGTGTGTGTTTTTTCTTTAAGTTAGTTCAGGAAACGAACGAACAAAATCTCCTTGGAACACAGATGTAGTGTACTTTTAGAACCCATTACTGTAAATGATATCCTCACTCTCAACCGATTAGTCCCAGGAAAAATAAAATAATCCTACCGGGAAATGCTTAACATAGAGTTTTGGCTTTCTGTCCTTAATACACAAACCTCAATCTGAACATAACCTGAAATTGAATCCAAACGATCAAACATTAAAACATATTACAGTGCCTAGCGACTAGTCACACACTCCGTGGCTTATTATTGAAAAAAAATAGAGCTGACATAAATGTTTACAGTAACTAGTTTTTGGTTCCAAGTCCAAATGCCAGTCTTTAGAATTTAATGAAATAAGGTACTGAGAAAAAAACTTTATAGTGAGCTCACTAATGAAAGTACTAATCCTTAAATAACTCTGGATATTTTCAGGGTGACTGAACATAATAATGAGTCATATTTTTAGTATCGAATATGAGCAACAACTATAAACAACCCAGACAATTTGAGAAGCTTCCAATTTGATCATCAACCCGGTGCTATAGACCAACAATTATTTATATCTATCAACAACAATAGTGTGTATAATCAACAGGAATACGTTTAAGCTTGATATAAAGTGGTGGCATGTCGTTTCTAAGTAGACATAAACAGTCACAAACACGTTTATTACATATTCACAGTACCTAATAGTTTTGAACTCATAAACGACAACACGATTTCCCACATTATGAAAAAATCAAGTACTAGGTACGATTAACCTTTATCGGCATAAAAAAATAGAAATTATGCTCAGAACGTGGCCACACTTCGCTTACCTATTCTGGTTACTGTAGAGTAACTACCAAATACTACGATTGTAACATCGTTCAACATCTAATGTCTTCGCAACTAGGTGACCTAAATCAAATGATTTTGGTTAAAAACGTCTACCCAAGAGGATCCATTAACGTTTAACGTAAGTATTTTTAAGATAAAGACCAAGTGCGTGAGTTAACAATTAAGGAAACACACGTGAGCTATTTAGAATGGACTGTGGTATTTTCACTACACTCTGGTTATTTTTATTGCCCTGTACTGTTAAATAAACCCTTTAGGAATTTTTTTCCGTTTCAGCATAGGGTTGTGTAGATCAATGAGTAGAGAAGACAAGAGCACTATTTAAAACGGACAGAGTTAATTTTGTTGTTTTAACCATTTATTATGCATCAAGACTACCGTTTTCGCTTCGACTGAATTTATACCAGTTAAAGCCATCGCCGAGAGTATCTTTTATTAAGAGGAAATTTATCATCTGTATTTTTGAGTACATTGGTTATATTCTATTTGTTCGCGCTCTTCATTCTGACAATTTACATTTTTTCACTCTTTTTGATCGTCAGTTTCTTTTGTCTCGGGGTATTGTTTGTGTCTAGTTTCGTCTTGAAAACCTTTGGCTCATGGCTTGACGGTGCAGTTCCAAAGCCGAGGCTGCCGATACCCTATGAAAAGCGACATGCAGTGCGATGAGTGCAAACGATGGTACCATGAAGTTTGCACGAATCTAACGCCCGAGGCCTTCAAGCGATTTAGCAGGAATATATGTGTGTAGTTGTGTCAGCAGTGTCTCCTGGACACAATCAGCTTGATATCCCAAGCCGCTGTAATGGTGAATGCTGCTAAAAGAGGGTATTAGCAAGCGTAATCGGGACACTTCAAGTGGTAGTCGTTCGGTCGATAAACAAATTGGTGAAGTCTCTCAAATAAGCTCTATTAGCTTACACGGACCAAAGGAGGAAGGACAACCTATGTAGAGTCCTGTTAGAAATGAAAGCCCGCGAAAGGAAGTTCCTTCCGTCAAATAACCCCTCAAATGACAGCGCGCAAGAAACGCCTAAGAAACCTTATCACTTGATTTTGAAAGTTTCACATACATGAGAGCCGACGGAATCCAGAAGCGTGAAAGAGGAGTAGTAGCTCTATTCATTAGAAATGCTATCCGATTCACCGTTATTGATAGCATAACCCATAAAAGTGGGACATGTGAATCGGTTAGTTATCGCTTGAAGCAAAAAAGACAAGGGCTGCTAATTGGTTTGATCTACCGCAGTCCAAAGTGTGAGGTGAATAAGATCTTGCTGGATGGTTACAACTCTTGGTCATCAAGTGGTCGACGTTTAATCTTAGGGGACCTTAGTTCACCAACAGTAGACTGGAAAAATCTGAGGACTGAACTGCTTGAAAATCATATCGAACAGAAACTTGTTGCTGCGGTTATCCCATGTGCAGTAATGCAACATGTGAAATGAGCAACAAAGTACGACCCGAACTCTGAACCATTGTTACCAGATCACACGTTGAACTATTATGAAGATAATGGCACAAGCCATTACATGCCACCCCTAGGCAGAAGTGGTCATCCAGCTCTAGTCTTTGATTTTCACATGTTTGTCAATAGCAAACATTTATCTGCCCAAGCCACATCAAAGAGAATCGACAAAATACATCTTAGATTACTAGAGGGATTAGCGAAATTTGTCGTGAGCTCCTTAGGCATAGCTCTCAATATATCTGTGATCCAGGGTCGATTAACAAACGACTGAATGAATGCCATAGTAATTTCTGTTTTCAAAGCAGGTACGAAACACAAACCTGAGAACTGTTGACCCATAGGCCTAACTAGCGCGGTTGCTAAAATCTTGGAAAATATTATTCGTAAGGATTCTTTCCTAGAAGTAGCATGGTCTTAGAGCAGGTTTTTCATGTCACCACAACTTACCAGTGGCCCGTGAAAGTTGGTACATTCTCAAAGACCAAAAGTTACCTATAGACGTAGCCTACGATGACTTTGGAAGGACTTTAGTCAAAATTCACTACAAGTAGCTGTTATATAAGTTAAGAAATATCAGGATCAAAGGCAATTTATCAATGCGGATAAAGAACCTCCTAGTTAGGCGTCAACAGAGAGTACGGGTGAAATCAAAATGCATAACTGAAAAAATGTGCTTAGCGCAGTGCCTCAGGGCACAGTTTTGGGACCTTGCCAGTCCCACATAATAATAGGTTTCGCTACATTCTGACGATGTCAAGATATGGAGAGCGATAAAAAGTAAAGTTAGTTTAGAGTTTCAAAATGACCTACAGAAATTATCTGAATGGTCTGGAATTCGACAGTTGCCGATAAATACTCACAAGTACATTAGGATGTTTGCTGTTCAACAAGATACAAATAACTATGTGGTGAATAACATTGAGCTACCTGTTGTTCAGACTCATAATGGCAATACTTAAACACTATTGCTCACTGCCGTGCGAAGACGGTCGACAGGTTCAAAACTCTCTACTTAATGCATAGCAACCATTAGTCTTGTAGATGACAAAACTTATTTGACTTTGTATATAGTATTTGTGAGTCCTAAACTTGAGTACTGCATACAAGTGGGCTGCAAATAAACGCAACTCAATTTCGTAAATGTGCCCTTCAGCTTAGCAACCAATCAGAATGAGGCGGGAATTATTACATCCGCCATCTTTGTAAGCAATGGCGGTCGGCTTCCTTCGTTCTGTGCTTCTTTCAGCTATTTCTTTTGTGTAGCTATGTAATTTAATGTCTCAGTGTGCCCAAATGCCGCAGTTAGTGTAATGTTCTATATGTTGGTGTGAAGGTTATTTCGAATCAGCGATGTTTTCTGGGTTTTTGCTGCTTCTATTCAAGTCAATGTATTTCTTCGGGCAATCTGGCTAGTCTTGTGTTATAAAATGTCGGCCGGCTTTCTTCGTTCTGTGTTTTTTCCGCTATTTCTTTTGTGTAGCTACAGAATCTGATGTTTCAGTGTGCTAAAATCCAAAAGTTAGTGTAATACTCTGAACGTTGGAGCAAAATTTTTCCTGATTTCGCTTTGTTTTCTGGGTTTTACCTGCTGCTACTGAAGTCACTGTATTTATTCAGCTAAGCTGGCTAGTACTAACATAAGACCTTACGTTTTTAAACGACAATCGGTTATGCTTTACCTTGTTTTCTGGATATCCGAAGCCGAAGTTCGTTTTTATTTAGCTAAAATAATTGTTGCTGCCGCCTGTGACTAACTGTTCGTTCATAACTGTCCTTTATGATGTTATCGGCAAAATGAAAGGAAACAATCTGCGTTTTTTAATTTTCTTCAGTATTATCGACACTATCCCACTAACGAGTCAAACTAATACAGAGTGCCCAGCACTAGGGTATATCGGTACTGATTTCGAAAGGACCCAGATTTCCGACAACTATAGATGAAGTCACATATACTACCAATCGATTGCAGAGGGTTTGTTATGAAAAATGTGGCATATAACAGTAATAGAGGGGTTGTACTCATTAATCAGTGCGTTTGTAGTGACTGACGTTTATCACGAGAACACGACTGGTTTAATAAAAACAATTATTATTATAACCAACTGTACCAGTGTTTGTTTTAACGTGCTCTTGTTTGACTGTGCTAATGACAGCTATATTGTACTTCCATTCTTATTCCCGCACTTTGATTGTAACTTCGCGCGAATTCGGTTACCTTCTGTAACCAAGGTTGTATCCTGGCACGATCTCGGTATCCTTTCGATGCCACGAGATCGCCAGCAAATATATATCTCGATATGGTCCATTAATTGCCTTCTGATATTTGGCTTCTCGGGGATTTTATGGAGTCATTTGGAACGAGCTTCTTACGCCTTCTGATCTATTTGGCACGTGTTTCTTGGTAGCGGTGTTCATAGTTAATCTCAGCTCGACACCACGCTACAATTGGTGACCCGTATTTTGGAACACGCCTCTGCTTCTGGTCAAATCTTCCAAAGAAGCCAATTCGGTGAATCTATGATTTATCTATCCACGTCTGTCGTATATTTTCATATTTTTTAATATATAATATACTCGACATGACGGATAACGATAAGAATAGTATTAATATAATAGACTCACATGTATGTGTACCGAATCCTTGTCACTTTATTCGCGTGATGATGAATTCCACGCTTTATTCGAGAAATTTTCCCCTATTAACTATTCTCCCCGCTGACCCGGCTGCTTGGTACGGAATGCATACGCATAAGCATATCTGTCTACCACCCAGCACCAAATGGTTAAGTAAACGGTTTCATTGCCAACTTAAAAGTGCTCTACAAGCACACGAGAACGACAACTGGTACAAAACCTTATCGCTCGTCCTCTTAGGTATTCGAACGAGCTTGAAGGCAGATATACAATGTTCCGCCGCTGAACTGGTATACGGCACGACATTGCGTCTGCCCGGAGAATTCTTCACACCACGGAGCAGACCTAATTTCGGTAAATCAGACTACGTCCATCGACTGTCTGCATTTATGCGAACGCTGTCTCCGGTGTCAACTCGAATACAACATCGACAGGTCGCTCTCGAGAGAGAGTTATCTACCTGTCCACATGTTTTCATACGAGTAGATTCGGTACGCAAACCTTGGCAACAACCTTACGAAGGCCCTTTTCACGTGATCGCTCGTCACGAAAAGACCTTCAAGGTTGATCGACATGGCCGCGTCGAGATCGTCAGCATTGATCGTTTCAAACCAGTACACGTCGATGACAGTGCCCTATCTGATAACCTGAGATTCAATGCTAGACCTATTAAACCTAGCGGGATCCTTAAATCTTCTTCAGGTCCCACGCTAGATGCAACTGAGACCTCATTCTCACGTCCCAGTCAACAGCACGCGTCATCTGCACCGTCTACGGACGAGACGACAGTCTCACGTCCAGATCAGCAGACCACGCCGCCCTTGACTTCGGATGAGATTGCAGGCTCATGCGACGTGAACGAGACTGCCGTCTCACGTTCCGGTCGCCGAGTACGGTTACCCGTACGCTTCAGCGACTAGCCGCACAGTCAACAACCGATACGGTGTAGGAATATTCCTATACTACACGCATGCTACACTCTTCTCTTTTTTGATTTTCTTCTTGTTTCCTGAGCCCACGCCTTCGACCATCTCCATTTGGTTCCGTCGACTTCAGTCAACTTTGGCGAAAGTTGGCCTGATCACCCACGCTCTTGTCAACGTACTCAGTCGATATATTGGTTTCGAATGCTTGGCATACGCTTGGTCGTTACGGTCGCTTCTGGTCTTTTGGCTCAACGTGGTTTCGTCCTACGTCTGCAGCGTTTCTGGTGCGCACCTCTACGAACGCCCTCTTCAGATTCTGGATACAAACCATTCTGGTGTAGCATGCCAACTCGAGCAATAAATACAACACATCGCTTTTGGTACCGTTCTCCGAAAACGGCCTTCGTTGGCAACTCGACGATCAACGATCGCTTCCCTGTTCGCCAATTCTTCCCTCCTACAATCGCTCGTCAGCCGATCAGTCCCACGATTCAAACCGCTATTTATCGAAAGTGTAAACCCTTTCTAGCGTGGGGCTCCTGTAGTGACTCACGTTTATCACGAGAACACGACTAGTTTGATAAAAACAATTATTATTATAACCAACTGTACCAGTGTTTGTTTTAACGTGCTCTTGTTTGACTGTGCTAATGACAGCTATATTGTACTTCCATTCTTATTCCCGCACTTTGATTGTAACTTCGCGCGAATTCGGTTACCTTCTGTAACCAAGGTTGTATCCTGGCACGATCTCGGTATCCTTTCGATACCACGAGATCGCCAGCAAATATATATCTCGATATGGTCCATTAATTGCCTTCTGATATTTGGCTTCTCGGGGATTTTATGGAGTCATTTGGAACGAGCTTCTTACGCCTTCTGATCTATTTGGCACGTGTTTCTTGGTAGCGGTGTTCATAGTTAATCTCAGCTCGACACCACGCTACAAGTTAAAGCAAGCTTAACATTGAAAAGCCGGAAATCTGCTACCAGTGCTTAGTGTATGTTTGCTGTTTTGGCCACAAAAGGAAGTCGAAGTGTCATGATCAGGGAGTAAATAGGTAATTAACTGTTATTAAGCTCACTTTCTTATAGATTATATTTCACCACTCGCAAATTTGTGTTTTCTTACGGTATGATGTCAACTGGTACCTAATATGTTCACTCTTACGATGAAAAGTACCTGCAAATTTTCACCTTCATATTCGAATTATTTTTGGACAACTGTCTTACAGTCTGAGTGCTTCGTACGCCCCGAGAAACTCTATTTCCACAACATTCGTAGTTCCAGTGTAACTTTCTCACGCAGTAAGATCAAATTAGACACTAGTCTTTCTAAATAAGCCTGTTAAGCTAATATGCGTATTCTCTATTTCAGTTAATCGATGAAGACATGTACCACGTGCATCTGCTGTATACTGCCATTTTACTCCAATTCTAACTGTTATATCTTACTTTTGAATAATAAAATTGCTATATGCTGCAAACACAGACTTATTTGTTTTGATGGAGGTAGGGGGGTTCATGGGATTTTCAACAGGACCGTATTAATATTCTCACTAAAGAGCTAAGCGAGTGCGTAAACCAGTGTAAGGTACCATACGGGGTGCATTTGAGTTACTAGTGTTTCATTAGTGCGGGTAGGGGCATTGCTTGCTTGTCATATGGCATTTTAATTAGAAGCTATAAGATAAGAAGCGGGCACAGTTAGGATGCATAACGCGTGTCCATCCATCAGCTGGCGTGACAACCCATGGTGGTTAAAATAAGCTATGAGAGGACCCGAGTCTGTAGGTCTCCCAAGGAAATGACGAAGATATGCACTAAATCACCTTATGAAGAGCGCCTCCACTCATTATAGACGTCTTAGAGGTGACCTAATGGCTTACAATAACCTTAACACTTCTGGACATCCCCTAAAACACCTAATTAAGCTTAGTTCCAACACTAACCTAAGGGGTAACACTCAGAAACTAGAGACACAACATAGCAGGACGGACTGTAGGCACAACTTCTACTCCTTAAGAGTTGTCGAATGCTGGAATTTTCTGCCGGCTGAGCTAGTCCAAGCGACTTCCCAGGAGTCCTTTAAGAGGCAAGTGGATCTATTCTTAAGGATTAAGGATAGTATCATACTACGAATTACCAATTTCTTTTTCCTCTTTTATTGTCAACATACCTAGTTTCCTGCCTGGGGGTGTCGGTGATCCCCTGCTACTAGACACGGAAGCCTGTTAAGCGAAAGCTTCTTCTATTCAGTCCACAACCATTTGAACACATGAACTAGGTGCTGAGAGGCTCGCTTATCACAAGTTTCTTGCAACGATTATGTAGATAAAACAAAGTAGCATTAGATCCAAAAATTTATTCAAGAACTTTCATTAAGAATCGAATATCAAACAAAGGCTTAAACCAAGTTCCCGTTTAAAAGTTGTATTGGTAATGTTAAGCTGCAGTTTTTGTTGTTTTTTTCCAAACGAAAGAGTAAAAGAAGTCAAAAAATACTGGGAGTGGTTGCGAGACTAAAATGGACGTCCAGCATCCTTTTTATAATCTGCTGTTCGTTGGGTCTCCCGTAAACAGTTCCATAGGGCCATAGTTCCAAGGGCGAAACAGTTTTTAGGGCCTGTGAAGGCTCACTCCTGTTGCACTCTAAATGAAAAAAAGTGATGAATTTAATCAGAAATGTGGAATAGATAAATAACCAAATCACATGTTTTTTAGCAAAGAATTTATGCAGTTGTGATTTACCTTGAGTTCATGAATATTAGATAAGGTCAGCTACTATTACTTGCGCAAAGCATAACATGGGCTTAGTACCGTATTGCAATGCTTTTATTATTTTGGGATTTTCAACAGGACCGTATTAATATTCTCACTAAAGAGCTAAGCGAGTGCGTAAACCAGTGTAAGGTACCATACGGGGTGCATTTGAGTTACTAGTGTTTCATTAGTGCGGGTAGGGGCATTGCTTGCTTGTCATATGGCATTTTAATTAGAAGCTATAAGATAAGAAGCGGGCACAGTTAGGATGCATAACGCGTGTCCATCCATCAGCTGGCGTGACAACCCATGGTGGTTAAAATAAGCTATGAGAGGACCCGAGTCTGTAGGTCTCCCAAGGAAATGACGAAGATATGCACTAAATCACCTTATGAAGAGCGCCTCCACTCATTATAGACGTCTTAGAGGTGACCTAATGGCTTACAATAACCTTAACACTTCTGGACATCCCCTAAAACACCTAATTAAGCTTAGTTCCAACACTAACCTAAGGGGTAACACTCAGAAACTAGAGACACAACATAGCAGGACGGACTGTAGGCACAACTTCTACTCCTTAAGAGTTGTCGAATGCTGGAATTTTCTGCCGGCTGAGCTAGTCCAAGCGACTTCCCAGGAGTCCTTTAAGAGGCAAGTGGATCTATTCTTAAGGATTAAGGATAGTATCATACTACGAATTACCAATTTCTTTTTCCTCTTTTATTGTCAACATACCTAGTTTCCTGCCTGGGGGTGTCGGTGATCCCCTGCTACTAGACACGGAAGCCTGTTAAGCGAAAGCTTCTTCTATTCAGTCCACAACCATTTGAACACATGAACTAGGTGCTGAGAGGCTCGCTTATCACAAGTTTCTTGCAACGATTATGTAGATAAAACAAAGTAGCATTAGATCCAAAAATTTATTCAAGAACTTTCATTAAGAATCGAATATCAAACAAAGGCTTAAACCAAGTTCCCGTTTAAAAGTTGTATTGGTAATGTTAAGCTGCAGTTTTTGTTGTTTTTTTCCAAACGAAAGAGTAAAAGAAGTCAAAAAATACTGGGAGTGGTTGCGAGACTAAAATGGACGTCCAGCATCCTTTTTATAATCTGCTGTTCGTTGGGTCTCCCGTAAACAGTTCCATAGGGCCATAGTTCCAAGGGCGAAACAGTTTTTAGGGCCTGTGAAGGCTCACTCCTGTTGCACTCTAAATGAAAAAAAGTGATGAATTTAATCAGAAATGTGGAATAGATAAATAACCAAATCACATGTTTTTTAGCAAAGAATTTATGCAGTTGTGATTTACCTTGAGTTCATGAATATTAGATAAGGTCAGCTACTATTACTTGCGCAAAGCATAACATGGGCTTAGTACCGTATTGCAATGCTTTTATTATTTTGCTCCCATTTAAGTATTCCTATGGCATCTGTGTCTAGTTTAACAAGAAAACATACAAGCAGAGTAAGTGTCTGACAAACTAAAAGTCCCAGTTGTCAAAAAGATTCTTAACATTTGTCCACAGCCAGCTGCATTTAATTGAGACACAGAACACTCATCTTCTAAGACTGTATACTGCTGTTTTTGGGGCAACTAAAAGCTCAGACACTTAGCTATCTTGCTACCGATGTTATTGCTGGGGAAATTCGTTTAATGACAGTGATCATGAAATATAGTCAGTGGTAGATGTACAGTCTAGAAATAAACAACAAACATACTTATCGCTATCTTATAATGTATGACAGCAACAGCATCAAAGGCACGTCTTTTCCTATTTTTAATCAGACTGATCTGAATCCGTATACACATTGGAAACAGGCAACTCTACTTACTAAACTGATCTGTTTCGTTACAGGCTTCAAGCACTATACTTAAGTATATCATAATTCTTTCAACTAAACTGAATTATACGACAACCAAGAACACTAAACTAAGCAAGTGTCATAGTTATTGTTTCACTTGCAAAGACATGTTGCTCAAAGTAGTTAAATGGACATAATTAAGCCGATAAAACCAAAACACGAAATATAGGCCAGTTGAACTTACCTAAGAAAAAAAAGAAGGATACATATATACTACTTTCATACTGAAGACAACAGGCAGTTGTTCATAGAAACATAGTTTACAGTACAACAAACCTTTCTTCAGTAAAATCATGCACTGACAGTCTATCTGGAAACAATCAACTATGTGAATAAACTTACTATGACTTGAGATATTATCCCAGCGTGCAATGGACGTACAGTGTAACGCAGTCAGACGTGGCGGATAAAAATTAAAACAGATCAAAATTAATTACATAATCTAGTTATTTAATTAAAAATACATTATGAAATGACAAAATCTGTGGTTACTTGAACGCACAAATGACAGTGTGCGATACATTAAGTTTACATCGTTGCGTTGCGGATAAGATCACCCATACAAGTGGCTAGCCTCTGTCTAAAACAAAACAGTGAACTGTTGATAAAGGTTCAGAGAATCGCAACTAAGCGGATTCACGGAGTAGCAAAGCTCCGCATGATGCTCGGCTGGCTGAACCAAAATTATTTCCATTTTCATAAAGAAGAATCAGGGGCGAATTGATCAAATTTTCAAATTACTCAATGACAAATTTACATCTGGTTTGACCATACATTTCCTGTCTTCTAAAAGAGAGAATTTACGGGGACAGTGAAAAAGTCCATTATCCCAGGAAAAATTACTTTCCACTGACTATTGACATTCACATCGAATCATCAACGAGTAGAATTCACTACTTCAACACGTGATTGAAGCTTCATTTGTCTACGCTTTCAGATCGAATTTGGACCAACTGCGAGACCCCCATTACCAGGACTCACACAGGCCATCCAGCCTTCTGTCTCGTCCAGACTGGAGCTGAATCTGCTCAACAAAAATGTTAATGTGATGAAAAATAATCAGCACTTTTTATTGGGATATGCTAGTGTCAGTTGAAACAAAGATCCATTTCCTAAAAGCCTAGTCAATGAGGATCCCCAAATATTGCCTGCACTTATGACTACATATGGCCAGCCAACCGTCGTGTACACAAAACTAGTAGATCCGTTAAGACTATTGCCATCCCTTTTTCCCCAAGCACAAATGAAATTCCGAGCGTTATATTTCTAACCTCCAGCGACAACACGAGTGTCTCAACTACCCTGCAAAAGGAGGAAAGATATCTCATCAGCTAATGTAGAAAATTGCGGAAGCTCGTAGGCTCAGTACCTAGTTAGTGGGCTACAAAGCGTTTGACTTTAGTCCAGCTCTCATATTAGCAATCACCAAGACGGACTGGAATAGTCCAAGGAGGCATAAGACAATCGTATTTTATAATGCAAACGACAGACTTGCCGGGCAAAATAAGGACTTCCTGAGCCGCAGTTTAATTGGACAAGCCCTTGTCAATAAGTTGTTGACCATGTAGATCTACATGCTCTCTCTTGGTCATAAATTTCACTGTACCAAATCATAATACTTATGTAATATAAAGAAGCCTGTTAGTGGACTAATAAACTCATTATATGAGTCGACAGAAATAAACTTCTGGGAAATTTAGTCTAACTTTGTCATAAGGATTAAACAATTTACCTCATTTGCTCAGACAACTTCACCTCCAATAATCACAGACTTCAGAAATAGTTAAAGGACCTCCAGGATCTTTGTGGAGCAAATCCAATTCCTTAACGAACAGTAATGGAGTCAGTACCAGTTAACCTGGATCAATACACTGAGATGACAAGTGTTTCCGAAGAATTTTCCATCCACTTAGCACTTAATTACTGGCCGATGCTACAACTACCTGGCTTTTTCATAGATTACACAAGGAAATAAACGCTACACATCCCCAGAGTAAAGAATGAAGTTTGAGATGACGGAGTGGTAATTTGCAAATTAACGATTTACTATATAGTTCTCAGATTTTAGTGAGATGCTCTGTAATTTCGTGTCAAGTACATTCGATTGTTCCCACTCGTGTCCTTGTTCACTACACTAGATGCAGAAAAACTATTAATCCTGTTGATTTATATACGTTCCCCCAGAAATTAAATCATTTATAAAATGGGTTTGATCGGTGTTTCCCAACTTCTTTATCAGCAGCGAACTATCCCTACTTTTAACTTTGACTGAACCCATTCAAAGAAGGTGGTCTTCTACATCTTTATGTTTGATTGAATGAACCGACAGATTCTATTTCACCGGTACTCAAAAATCATGTATTAACCGGTGTACCAATAGAAATAGCGTCACCACTGTTTTCCTGTCTGCCAGTATCAGTATCTTACTTCAATGTTTTTTCTGGATAAACAACGAAATGGGATTTCTGCCGATAAATAATGTTAGAGTCTCAACAGCATTCCTGCAGGAGTCATATATGTGGTGTTTCTTTGAATTTCCAATCGCCTTCAAGTCAAAAGTCTGTACAATCGCAATGAACACCAGACCTTCACGTATAATATCTTTTATTGAAAAATAACATCTAGAATGCTTAAAGTCTCCTCATCTAGACTGTTTTGATGTTATTCAAATATTCAGAAATAATACATCAATAAGTGTGTTGTACACTAAATTACAGTTTTGGTTCCAAGTCAAGAATGAAAGAAGTTGCATCCACGCATTAAAGCGGATAGTGCTTATTGACAATGATCTGTGAGGAAGTTAGTAGTCAAATAATAAATAAATGATTCTCTGCTTGAACTTCGAACTTCTACGAAATTCCAGTATATAGGTGGTGGCTGATACTATGTCAAGCCCACATATATTATTCAAGCCTCCGGACAGATCAGTCTATTCACACTTCTCAAGGCATATTTTGGTCTTATTAACTATTCGCTTACCAACCTTGTCTGTTTTTGTGTAAGCGTATGTGTGTGCATTTTTCATCTTACTCATCATACGTCTATAACCTTTGTTCGACTACAAATATCGATTCACGCTTGACTAAATTGAGTTGGTCCACTCGCATAACTCATTGCGGATCGTTTCATTTTGCTTCGCTTTCCGATCACAGATAATACGAAATACAGGTTTTCTAACCTCATTCTCGTACTTGACTTACCTAATTCCGTCATCCGCTCACGGTATTTAAGTCGATAATTCAATACGAAGATTAGATGGAATGTGTTTCGATAGCAACCAGAATCGATCTACCTGGAGTCAGATACAGGGCCACCAAATATATCCCACGTTTCCAAAATTATGACAAAGATCAAAGCGGAAACGATATGAAGTGATTTTTCAATTATTAGTCTGTCTAAATGGGTTGGAACGGTTTTTGTAGAGAGAAATATGAGGTTTACTTAGACACGATAGTAAGAAATGTTGGCTCATAACAGCAATATGGTGATCAGTCATAATAACATGTATTCAAATATTCAACTGACTGATTAGCAAGGGAAGAATTTGTATGACTTGATCACTCCGATTAAGATCAACTGGGACGAAAGTTAAGCGGTTAAGAACTCAGAAGCTCTTGTCCAAAGATATGGTGAAATATCTCTTGCTCTAGATATGTAGTTGTGTAGAATGTCGGATTTTGTTGAAATCACGAACCAACCCAAGTTATACCACTACTGAAAACCAGGAAGCACTGAATGGCCGTTTCGTCCTGGCATGGGAATCCTCAGTAGTACTCATCCACGGTCTCAAATGCAGGATTCGAACTCTTGGATCTCCGGTCTCGAGCAAATGCTTAAACTAATGGTAGTCTAACAATAATCGGTTCATGATTTCAATAAAATTAAACAATCTACACAATCTCGAACTGAAAATTATCCTATGCTCACTAGTGACTAGTTTTGAGAGGTAATTCACAGAGTTCCAGTAAGAAGCCGTGACCATTGGAGCTTAACCTTATCAGATGCGAGGCAGTTACCCATCGAAGGCAATAGAAGATGGTCGTGCAATATCGTGGATTGATTGGGGTTAGATGTTAAAACTGTCGGATGCCAACTCAGTGGTCTAGAGACTAAGCGTTCATACGAGACCGAAAGCCCTGGGTCAGAATCTTGCGTGTGGAGCGGTGGGTGCGCACTTTTGATGAGACCCAGACCAGGACGAAACGACCATCCAGTACTTCCAGGTTTTCAAAGATTGTATAACCTAGATCGTTTCATGGTTTCGATGATAGCCACCTAATGTCTGCTTTGGGGCATGAATTAATTTTTTGATCTATGCTCTTACTGGTGTTCCGGTCGATGGCACGTACAAATTATCTTTTAGCTGTCTTCCTAGTTTGTCTACTGAAAGTGAAGTGGGTTTGCCAAGATTTCGGAAGTTCTTATCCATGTGCTGGATTTTAGTTATCAAAGTTATTACTTACTTACTTACGCCTGTTACTCCTAATGGAGCATAGGCCGCCGACCAGCATTCTCCAACCCACTCTGTCCTGGGCCTTCTTTTCTAGTTCCATCCAATTCTTGTTCATTTTCTCATATCTATCTCCATTTCCTTTCGCCTTGAGGATTCCATGTGAGAGCTTGCGTTGTGACACAGTTGGGTGCTTTCCTCAATATGTGTCCTATCTACTTCCAGCGCTTCTTCCAGATTTCTTCCTCCGCTGGGATCTGGTTTGTTCTCTCCCACAGTAGGTTGTTGTTAATTGTGTCTGCCAACGGATCCGAGGTATTTTGTGTAGACAACTGTTCATAAACACTTGTATCTTCTGGATGATGGCTTTCATAGTTCTCCAGGTTTCTGCCCCATACAGTAGAACTGTCTTGATATTTGTATTGAAAATCCTGACCTTTGTGTTAGTTGACAGTTGCTTTGAGTTCCAGATGTTCCTCAGTTGTAAATATGCTGCTCTTGCTTTGCCGATCCGCGCCTTCACATCTGCATCAGATCCACCGTGTTCATCAATGATGCTGCCCAGATATGTAAAGGTTTTTACATCCTCCAAATCGTCTCCGTCAATTTTGATTGGATTGGTGCATGCTGTGTTGTATAAGACGATCTTGTCCTTCCCTTTGTGTATATTGAGACCTACTGCTGCTGAGGCTGCTGCTACACTGGTCGTCTTCTCCTGCATTTGTTGTTGCGTTTGGGATAGAAAGGCCAGATCATCTACGAAGTCTAGATCTTCCAACTGCATCCTAGATGTCCATTGTATCCCGTGTCTCCCTTTAAATGTTGACGTCTTCATGATCCAGTCGATCACCAGGAGAAAGAGAAACGATGAGAGTAAGCAACCTTGCCTGACACCGGTCTTCACTTCGAACGACTTTGTCAACTGTCCTCCATGCATGATTTTGCAGTGTAATCCATCATATGAATTCTGTATGATATTGACTATCTTCTGAGGCACGCCGTAGTGTCGAAGATTCCATAGTGCTGTTCTGTCCACGCTATCAAATGCCTTTTCGTAGTCAATGAAGTTGATGTAGAGTGATGAATTTCATTCAATTGATTGTTCCACAACGATCCGTAGATTTGTGATTTGGTCTGTACACAATCTATCCTTACGGAATCCTGCCTGTTGGTTACGATGTTGGGCGTCTACGAAGTCCTTCATTCTGTTTAACAATACCCTGTTGAAGACATTTCCCAGTATTGAGAGAAGAGTGATGCCACTGTAGTTATCACACTTGCTGAGATCGCCTTTCTTCGGTATTTTGATCAGGAGTCCTTCTTTCCAGTCTGTTGGTACTTGGTCCTCATCCCAAATCTTATTGAAGAGAATGTGGAGTATCCTTGCAGTTGCCGCTACGTCTGCTTTCAGTGCCTCTACTGGGATGTTGTCTGGTCCTGCTGCTTTGCCACTCTTGATTTGTGTGATGGCCATGCTTCGATGTTGGGTGGGTTCAGTGGAGCTAGTCGAATCAAAGTTATTAAACAAGCTAAAATGTTATCTTCTTTTGAATCATGTGACGAACACAAATGACAAAAATATTCTCAGTAATCTACTACCTGAGGAATATTTCAGTATTAAACTGAACTTAAGAGGACTTCTAACAGAGATGTGTAGCGTGGTGTCGAGTCGAAATTGACTATGAACACCGCTACCAAGAAACACGTGCCAAGTAGATCAGAAGGCGTAGGTTGAACGTAACCAAAGAAACCCATAAAATCTCCGAGAAGCCAAATATCAGAAGGCAGTTAATGGACCAAGTCGAGTTATATTTGCTGGCGATCTCGTGGCATCGAAAGGATACCGAGATCGTGCCAGGATACAACCTTGGTTACAGAAGGTAACCGAATTCGCGCGAAGTTACAATCGAAGTGCGGGAATAAGAATGGAAGTACAATATAGCTGTCATTAGCACAGTCAAACAAGAGCACGTTAAATCAAACACTGGTACAGTTGGTTATAATAATAATTGTTTTTATTAAACCAGTCGTGTTCTCGTGATAAACGTGAGTCACTACAGATGTAACACGAAAGACCTTTATTGCTATTAGAAATATTCCAATTAATGAGCTAACCACAGATCAAAGTATTTTAAGTTTTCACAGACTGAAAATCAACCTCAGTTACTGCCTCGTAGTTTTAATTCCTTGAGTATTTATACCAGCAATCTCTTGATCATGAAGTCGAGTTTCCGATTTTTCTCCAAAATTCCACTTCGCGGCGTCTTTCTTTAGTTCAAGTTTAAAGTCTATAACGTTTTGATCATTTGTCACTTCGTTTTATGAAACTTGCTCTCTCTGCATTCAAAGCTGACTGCATATGACGAAATAGTAAGTCCTTGAAATATTCATACGACAAAGAAATTGGTTCTTCTGGAAAAGCCTGATCCTTCAGCAAGTGGTAAGTTTCTTTTCCGATGAATGTCGGATAGTAGGCTGTGAACTTAGTATCTTTAATATCTTTTCCAGTCATGCAGCAAGCTTCAAGTCGCTCTATCTAGTTTTCAAAGTCATCCCAGCTTGGATTATTATCCAACTGTCAAAGATTCGATTCCAACGCGACGTCAGTGTGATAACCAGAAGTATTCGGACTAATGTTCAGTCTAAGAATTCCCGAAATGACACATTTCAAGAGAGATAAAATTAGATTATTACTAATGAACGTAATATATTTTGAATTCGTAATAAGCGGGCAATCAAGTACAAAGGAATCATCAGTTATGAAATTATCTGCGGTGAACTGAAGGCCCCACAATAATTTTAGCCCTGTAGGTACTAATGGATATCTTTCAGAGCGTTACTAGTCTATCATTTCTATTATTAACCAAATTATTTTGCCTCTTAGTTTCTAAAAGTAATGAATAACATACCTCCCTGCATCCGTGATTACACTTAAGTCATCAAAAACCTGATCCTGTCAAGCCAAACTAAGAGTCGAATTTCAACGAATGAACATACTTTTAGCCAAAAGCTCTATACATTAACTAAAGGTTCAACAAATTTTAATAACTAGTGCACATCATGATTTAGTTCTCAAGTATTCACTAATGATGATTGTTAAAAATGAAACTTGGCATCTTTTACAAGTAGATAATATTAATGCAAATAACCGTACACCTTACTTTGTTTAATCCAATCAAAATTATGTGATTTCGGGCTGTGCCAACTTCGATATCTTTTTCCCTGTATGGCTTCCAACTGTGATACTCCGCAGGATCATGATCCCAGCAGATTAATTATAAAAGTATGGGAATTTTTTGCAAGTGCTGCAAGCGGATTATGCCAATTATATAAAGGTATAATCTGAATTCGAAGTCAGTAATACTTTGTAGGCAAGATTGATCACTGTGCTGATTTTCAAAATTTACTGGATACGCTGTCTTCGATTGAAAGGTTCTATAGAGGTTTGTCTTCCACTATTGTGTGTGTATTAATCTATGTCTTGGTAAAGAGTTGGCTGTGCAAGCGTCGCATCGACCACATGGTTTTCAAGCATTTTACTGAACAAAAATTCCTAGTATTCCTAAGCTTATTGTATCTGGCATCTAAGACAGATTGTCCCTTGAATGTGTTGATAAATACATTCAATAAAGTAAGAATATAACTCCCCTGTTCTGTCTCCATCAAACAACAACAGATTATGAGATAATTATCATCAACGTTACCAGTTGTCTCATAAGTTTCTCATCGTCAGGATGCTTGAAAACTAAGTGTCGTCACGGTCTTAAAAGGTGACTAGTTCATAGAAAGACATACTTTATCGCTTGAGAGCTCTACTGTGTTCGTGACAGTCAAATGTATTGACGTCATCACATCCCAAAACTATATATCTAAGGAACGTTCCACACTACGACGGTAGTTTTAGAACCATAAAGAATAATTACGCAATGCTCGCTGTTCTCTGCTTGTAAAATCTTTTAAAACCCAATGTGACTTTGTGGTTTCAATTCGTTTGACAAACTAGTTTTCCATTTTATGATTGCGAACTATTTCGATCACCATGGACGCTCCACAATATATATTTCTCAGTGATGTTTTATGCGTTTTGTGTTGCGCACAAATATATACGGCGCTTTACGATGTTTCTTTCACTCTTTGCTGATTGTCGATAACCAGTTCAGTTGCACTCATGCTTTAATTCTCGTATCCAAAGTATATAAACCTCCAGTGTTATTTCTATCTTGTATTTGTAGTCCGTCTCAAAAATATCATGTCAGAAAAAAACCTAGTGAAGATTCAAAAGAAGTCTCTCCAAACGTATTTTGTTCATCTCAAAGAATCAGTGCTAGATCCCCATTTCCTGGAATTAGTTGTAACGTTGGCTTCTGTTTTTAGGTCTCTATTAAATCAACTACGAATGCCCCATACATTATATTGCTTCGTGTCATTAGATCTATGATTACAGAAAGAACCCATAGATGCATCAAAACAGAACAAGTAAATGAATAAGATTGTAGATGACAAAATGAGTCATGATGCAATAAGCCTATGAAATACACTAGTCAAATTGACTGAAGTGTATTGTTCCCACCCTCTATCCAGTGATTGTAGAGCATTGGCTTAGTGTTTAAGGGGTTCGACATTCAGCCACTACGACCTCAGGTTCGAACCCGCGCCTATCTACCTCTGTTTGGGCAACCGGAGGGCATTGTCACCCTGCGGACTTAAAGCGTGGCTCCTATCCATGTCCTTGGAGGATGATTCTACCCGATAATCGGTACATATTTTTACTAAATTTAGTATTTCCTAACTCATAAATCCGTGTAAACTAAGTTTAAAGTCGAACCGCGGCAACTAGCGTTCCCTATTGCCTTAAATCATATCTAAAAACGAGTATAAATCGTACAAAGTGGTACTTCTTTGTAATTTAATATTCTGACTCAAGTAATCATTTCCTACCGTAAAACATTGTTCTGATTTTAATTGAATGAAAAATAACCCAAGTAACGTATCCACCAAGTTAATAATGTTTTTTAGTAGCCCAAACTAACGTACTACGCTCATGTGATTTTGAGATGGCGGAGAAGACTTTTAGCTCAAGTGGATAATTTTGATGGAGTTTTGTTCTCTGAGCTGGATGGTTTGGCCGTGGAGCTTTCATCGTTATCCTGAACGACATCAAAAATTTCAGGTAGAAGTGAAATGTTCGAACTTCTCCACATATGACTCACAGCTTGTCCTGTAGACCTCGATGTTGATTGTTTATTGCTGACCTTTAACTTGTCATTGTTTACTTTATTTTGATTGTATCTCTCATTGATTTGGTTCACGGTCCTATATTTATTCATAATTTTTCTGACTGTTTGGTAATTTGGATCAATTTCAATGTGCTTGTTGATTGCTGATCGACCTAAGTGCCAAGCTTCTGAAAGTTGTTTGGTGTTTTTAGAATTACTTCTATCCAAGATCTCAACATTTTTCCGGTCGAATGTGTGTCCACATTCATTGGTATAAGCGAGGATATGTCGTTGCGCTAATTGATACTCGTACAGGCGAAGATGAAGAGGGTTTCCACTTTATCCGACGTAGTGGTTTTCATAATTGGAACAATTTATTTTGTTGATGAGTTTCGGTTTTTCTTCTTTCGTCATTTCGTCCTTTGGTTTGCATAGGATTGATTGAAGTGATTTTGTTGGTTCGTGTGCTACACCTATTCCAAAAGGCTTTAACGATCTCGTAGTTTCTGACATGCCTTTTATATATGGTAGGATGTTCTGTTTACTGGTTTCTGTGTTCGATTTTGTTTCTGAGTTTGTACGCAGTTGATTTTGCGAGCTCTTGAGTTATTGCTTCTGTAGTTAAGGATTTGATATATGTGGGTCGGATTCCGATATACTTAAGTCTTCAATTTTCCAGAAGTTTGTGTTGATGATGTCGTTCAGAATAACGATGAAAGCTCCACGACCAAACCACCCAGCTCAGAGAATAAAACTTCATCAAAGCCCAAACTAAAGTAGATGGAACGGCGTATAAACCTAGGACTCAGTAGCTGAAGGTCGAACCTCTTAACCGCTAATTCATAGGTAGGTCGACACATCTGTTCCTAGTAAATAGTTCTTGATATAAGGAATATACTTGTAATTTCTAAGCCTTCTCTCTTCGCATCACCCAATGTTAAAATCTTTAGAGCTGATTCGACTCCTTAAACAAATACTAGTTATTTTCATGAAGCTCTTATTTCACTTATTGCAGATAATTTCATATCCTTAGTCACACTACTAACTATTAATCTAACATAGATTTGCACGTGGTTGATGGGTTACTCATTGATGTTTCTAATATCTAAATTCGCTGTGAAAAGCTTGTGGTTTCATTTATTTAAAACCACTATAGTTTTTCATTACAACGCATGTAGAACAATGATTTTATACTAACCGTTCATTAATGCTTCTCTTATTATTGAATGTAATATGTCTGAACTTCACAATCTTTTACTACTTTAGGATCTGAGAATTCTGTAGAAGCTGCACTAAGCTATGGAAAAATTGTCGGTTCTCAATATCTACGCCTTCATTTGAGAGATTTAGCTTATGAGAATATTCAAACTACTACAGGGGACAATGGGGTTGAAGTTTATGTGCCTTTGGAATCATTATTGCTTGGGAGCACTAAAACACTTGGTCGTTCCAAGAAACTCCAAAGAAAGCGTCCACGCCATTGTGTTTATTGTCCTCGTTTATCTAAGAGAATTGCTTTAGACTATTGCGGTCACAAGCGTTGTCGTAATAGATGCTCTAAAAACAAACGAACATTCTTTCCTGTTATGAACACCGTCTTAGATGATTCAAATTTGTATGGCGTCATTGATGGTCTCAATGGAGATGGATCTATCAGACACAACGATGAAGTAGTAAAGTCGATAGTGCCTAGTTCGTTATCGGCATCAAAAGGTATACAACATTACATTTCGTGGTTATTAGCAATATTACCACTTCTGTTTGCTCTGTTATCACCGTTATAATTTTTCTCTTTTACGTCTAAAACTTGACATTTCTTACTTTTATGTTGTCAAATGTTAACTGTCTACTCATTCTAACTACTTCCAAGGATTCGTTTGTGCTCATATTTAATATTGTTAGATATATTGATTTGATCACAGCAGTCTCGGACTCATTTGCTTTATCATATGGTTTAGAGAAAAATAACAGCCATAAGAAAAATTGTTAGGAGCTCTATAACTGAAAGTAGGAGAAATGGATGTGCTTAGGGTTCTCATATCCCAGGTGCAAGCTTTAAACTAGATGGTCATGTATACTATATACTTATACTTGTTGAAAAGTGGAGGCTTGGATGTTTTAGTTATCTGTACCAGTACAGAATAATAATTAGCCAAAATAAAACTCACGGTAATGTTCTAAAAAACCTTCTAGATACATCGGTCATGACAATCTATCTAACTTCCATTCTGTAAATACTAATGGCAAACTAGAAGCCATAAACTGTATGTAATTTTCCATATCCATCTTCACTTTCACCACTATCACGTGGTTTTACAGGGAGCTTTCGTTTATGTGTTCCTTTCTTGGTGCCCTATTAGTTTCAACCGTTGAAACAAAATGTTTTCCCACCTATTATTAATGAAGTTGACTGGGATGCTGTTTACTCTATCAATTTGTCAGTAAAAAGCAAGAAAACATGGATATATTACAGGTATTTGGCCATAAGTACTTGTTATATGGCGTTGCTTTTTATTAAAGCTATTGTGTAAAGTGTTTTGCCATCAATTGTAAAACTAGTCAACGGTTGTTATTCAGTTTATAAATATGTGGACATTCATCAACGCTGGTAGTTATAGCATTTTTCCAGGCACGTATTTTCTGACTATGCTTGATAAGTCTATGTGATACACTTTTTAGTATCCTATTATCCGTTGTAAATAAATTAAGTGTAGCCTGATTAAGGTATGATATCAATTTATTAGGTGTGAACCATATGGGCTTTCTAGCCGGTATTCATGAGACAGTTCTAACTAATAATTGGAGAAGAGATATTATAAATCCCACAAAAGTGAAGATATATTTACTATTTAAACATCCTTCTGGTCTATACGCTTCTTATGTTTTCAAATCTCTACTTCTGTCAGTACCACTATTTTTACTCTGTTGGTATAATAAGTAGTCTATCAGTTTAATTTCATCTTTTCGTCCTAATCTACCCTTTATTAACTAAAAGAATTCAAAAACAATTGCTCAAGAAACTGATTTCTCTGGGTGTTTTACCAGTTGCTCTATGTTACTCTTCAGATTTAATAATTAGCTGTTAGTGTCCTAGATTTAAGTAAGATCTAATGATCTTTTATTTATTGAGTATACTAATGAAACCATAAGCCCTTTTTAGCTAATACGATCGTTACAATGACCTTTTTATATTGTTTTCAATTAAATTCTACAGTATTATGCGAATAAAACATGTATTTCAAACTTACCCATTACCAAGTACTTTTCAATATTTTAATTTATGAACTCATACTATTTAACGTAGGTTACTGAAAACGTTTTATTCATGTAAGTGTTTGTCAATCCACTTCATACTGAAATTATATTTGTCGTAGCTCTAATACAATAGGTCTATTTAAATAAATGACATAGGAACAATGTTTGAAAAACTCCCTTGTAGTATAAATTATCATGACGCACCAAAAATTAGTCGTGATAGTCAGGAGAGTGCGTAACTTACAAAAATGATATTGGTTAATTGTTCATAACATCTAGTCATATTTATTTTTGTGTTATTATCTCATGTATGAACACGTTATTTTAGTAGATTGAGTAATTCTATTCTGGTAGTTGGTTGTCTTATCTTTGATATTAATTCATTCGTAGAGAGTGAGTCAATAATCAGGTTCGTTAACAATCACTCGGACACATCGCATCATAATATATTACCAATCGATTGACACGTTGTATCCATTAATCTAACAATCCTCAAACGTTTTCAGTTAGAAATCTTAAAATTCTAATCTATAACAATTTCAAGCTTATAAAGTAGAAAATAATGGAAATGTACACGGTAGCGCTGGATTAAAATTATCATTATAAGGAATTTAAATTATTCCTTTCACGTCTTATGAATGAATGATTCAAAAACTACTATTCTAATGAGATGTAACGCTGTACATAGAAAAGACAAATTAATTAACTACTAGATGTAGCCGCTTTTAATCTAAAATTTATGGATTTCATGTTCAGTACATCTGTCAGTTAGTTTATGGTATTTAATTGGGGATCAGTAAAATCTGTGACTATCTTTAAACTGTTTCTTTTTTCAACATATTTCTTGTGCAACTTAGTTTGTGTATTTATTTAATATATCACTGTCGGATTCATTAAGCAAGTTCGTGAGTAACACATATTCTCTCATTTTGTTCGGCTCTAAATCGTTTAGGCTGTTTAAGAGCCAATGGTTCGACAGTAGGATCCACGAGGGTAACACGCATATACTTCTTGAACATAAATTTATTATCCCTGTTTAGATGGAATTATAAAGCACGTTTATAATCATGTTTAAGGGTTTCTGTTGTGCATGTAATAGTGTTATATGGAAGATGACGTACTCCAGGTCATAACAATCATCTGTGCAGTCGACAACTTTTATTTCGGACGGTATTCTTGACCTTTTTTTCTTAATTACATTGACTTAACTCCTTGGCTGATGGCAGACATGTTCAATAATGTCTTTAACGATTATTCTTGGATCTAATTATTTTTCAGTAATTAGGTAGGTAACATTCATCTGTTATTAAAGACCCATCAATTGTTTGGTTGTTCTTCAAATTCGTTTTCGGTTATTATAACTGTTTCTTAATTAGATAAGTTCCTTTTTATCCAAACCAACAGCTATAAAATTTCGAATGATCTACCCACTTTTACCATGTTCTTGAATCAACATACTATTCGGAAAGACATTACCAGGACACGGGGTTATTTGCTTATCATATAAATAGTCGTTTCATACAGTAGTGGAAATTTGTTTACGTTGTCAAAAAACCAACTCGACAGCTTTAAAAAACCTGAAAGTATTAGTTATGTTAACCGCTGAAGGCAATTGAGTATGGTCGCACAATATCGTGAATCGACTGAATTTTGGCTTGTACGCCACTGAATACCGATTTGGTGGTCTAGAGGTTAAGTGTTCGTATGCAAGACCAAAAGTCCTGGATTTCAACCCTCGATTACGGAGTCATGGATGCGCACATCTGAAAGGTTGACGTGATAACGGCTGTTGTTTTTTTCATAAATATTAACGGTATTTTCTAAGGCATGGCCACAGATATTAAATAGATAGTGGTCGGTCCAAGTATTATCAAAATGTGTGCCCAATACCTCTAGGTGCATCATATTTTCTCCCAATAATACAAAGAAACAGGATTTTAGGAAACATGATCTCTAAATGTAACCACGTTCGAAGCTGAATCTAAGCCAATGATAACGTAATCGCTAGGACTTTTTATTAAGTAAACACTGAACAAACTACTGGCTTTTATATCTATCTTAAAACGGTAATCGACTGCTTCACTTTTAAATTTATTAATATTATTGAACGATAGGTTTTAATAGTGTAAAGGGAGAAGTTATGAGAAACTTACCATTGATGCAGAAGCAGATATGAACAGTAAATTTAAACCACAGTTTTTTTTAACGTTATTCCTCCTGAGGAGTTCAATAATAAGGTGAAACAACTGTTTAGTGCTCCCAAGTTTACAGTAGTTGTCTAACTTAGATCGGTTCATGATATCAATGAAACTCAACAATTTCTACAACCCTATACTGATCTTAAAATAGCTCACTTTATCCAAAGTAGCTTGTTCTGATGAATGTGTTACGATCACCTTCGATGCTACATATATTGCTTCATACCGTATAGTTTGAACTCATAAATTAACTTGAATATTTTTCAGTCTCACTTTAAACGTTCTGAATTTTAATTTCAATAATTACTAATTTGCTTATCTTGAACTTTTTTTTATCGTATCTACCATGTACCTAAAACTGTTACCACCTTACCTACTCTTTTTCGGTAGTTATTTTTCGGTTGGTAAGATTGCGCGACGATCAGAAATAATAAGCAAATTTGTCACGTTCACTCCATAGGTTGTATTCGTAATTATTTGTGAGTTTTTTATTACTTCAATCACTAATTATTCACAACTCAATGCACGTCAAAAACAGACTGATTTATCCATCACAAACTTCTTGTTTACACAAGATAGAAATTTTTATTGGTCGAGCAGAAACGTAAAACTTACTCAGTTTCCTTTCATGAAATAGATTCTTAGTAAGTGGTCTTTTCACATCATAGTATCCCGATGATCGAATCAAATAATTTTATCCCATTTCTTGCTTACCTAGCTCATGGATTTACTTGATAGTAACCAAATTTTTAAGTTTTTATTCCATCATTTGATGTTCTTAAATTGTTTAGTCGTATTCATAGTTAGTTGTATATGCGGAAGTCTATTATAAAGTTAAAGAGTACAGCATCATTAAACAAAATTATTAAAGATAATTAATTAGAATTTCAACGAGTGGAATGTTATAAAAAGATTTAAATAAACGAGAAGGAAAATTTAATTTCTTGTTTAAAAAATTTTTTTTACTAACTAAATTGGCATTGTTTTAGAATCCATGATACTTAATGCTCATGGATACTATAAAGAAGTGAGATGCATTTTTTTGAGTTTTACGGTGTTTTTCTCTCAGTAGATTAGATTAATGAGTTTTCTGTATTTTTAAATGGTTGTTTATATTATATGCTTTTTGTAATTCAACCGTGTTTATTTACCGCTTTTATGTTTATTTTGTGTTAAAACTGAAGATTTACGTGTCTGTTGTTAGCAAAAGTGTAACATCTAATAATTACATGTATGATTAACTGGAAACTGTTCACAATAATGTTTGGAAAGAGAGTTTATGTTATTGTTTGATGCAGTTACCTCATTACCATGACTCCATAATAACTTGGAAATTTCACTATAACATACGATAATCTTAAGAACGCTGCATCAAAATCTACACTTTTTTTATTATATTTCTGTTGGTTATGAATTTCACTTTTATAATATAGTAATTTTGACAAAGTTAACGTGCTGTGTTGACTTAGTTCTGCCAAATCCTCTCGGTATTACAACTAAGTTATCTACAAAGTCAGTATAAACATGATTGTCAAGTCCTATTGATCATGGTTATTACTTTTACTACTAAATAAGCTATCCGGTAATATAAAATAACTCAATTAATTTTAAACAAGGTTATTGTGTGTTACCTTTTCATTCACAGCTTTCATACCCCCTATCAGTTCATTCGTCAATCATTCAAGCATTTCACAATTAGTTTGTGATGGATTGACCCAGAGAAGAAAGCGTCATCATCGCATACTACCTAGTTATCAAGTAGCGAATAACCGTGTCTGTAATTCTACTGATTATCATGATGAATCAATCAATCGGGATCCATTCAATGTCTTTCAGGATGCTGTACAGATCATAAGTACGTTTATCACGTATCGTTCTTTTCAAATATAGATGTACATAAATTTTCAAATTAAATTTAGTGACTTTTAGCGTTCAAAGGAACCCTTTTGGGGCTAATGCCAGTCACAAGCCCAATTGAAGAAGAAGAGTTGGGCACAGGGTTACCAACCCCACTACAGAATCGTTAATTAGGAAAATCCGGATAAATACTGCTATGGGGAGAATAATCTTCAGACTAAAGTGTTGGTATGGTGATAGCCGACTATCTTAGAAAGCCCCAAGAACTACCGTCTAGGAGTTTATGTGTCTTTATTAAATACGATTGGCCAAAATTAGAACGCAATTACTGATTTATGCTTATAAGGTCAGTGTTAATTGCTTCAGGATGTACTTGACTTGTGTTCCAGTATCCACATCTATGCTGGTGACCAGCTTTTACCAGAATGTCACTTGGTTTTTTCTGTTTGAATCTGTTTGGCTTTGTATATCTTCGATATTTTCACTTTTTGTTAACTTCCCCATTCTACGTACTACTGGATTATAACGATATATACCTTTATTTTTTCCTTAGATCTTCTTGATCCGCTCTCCAAATTTTCAGTGACCAGTAGCACTGGGAACTCACAAAACTCGTTCAAGCGTCCTCGTATTGAAAGTTCTACTTCTTCCAAGGATGACTCGAACAATATATTACTATGATATCAGCCACACTGTACATTATGTCGGTTAGATCTCGTGTTATTTGATCAACGTAAAATGTTTTCATAGTTTTTCTCCAAAATTTCCTTCGTACCTCCTCAACTTCATTGAATAATTCGACTTCTATATGTTCCTAAAGCTGTTTATGATTTTCTCTTCTTCCTAAACTAGCTGACATACACGCATTTGTGAAATATTATTGGTATCTCCCTTTGTATTTAAGTGGTATATTTCATCATATGTTGTATTTCTCAAAAGTAATATAATTAGAACCCTAAATTACTACTGTACTTTCTAGTTTTAAAAAAATTTGTGATGTGTCCATTGAACCTTTTCTGGTTACCATTTACCCGTCACTCATCAGTTACTTTAAAAATAAACGTTGAGCGCAAATCAATTCATTTACTTGGTTTGTCCTGCCAACAGCTTCTTTATAGTTATTTCAACTGATCTTTATTGTCAATGAACATGAAAGAGCCTGGGGATAAGGGTGTCATTATTTAACATACTCAATGTTTGTAGCATCATGAGTTTGATGTAGAGTCCTGTGACATTTCTGCTGTGTTGTCTACTGTTAGTGTATTAAGTTTGTCAAATGGTGAATCGACAGGTCAGTCTTTAACAAACATGATTTGTTCGGATTCCAAAGTGTTGGGTTTTCAAGAGTTAGTGACTTACGAGAGTACCCATTTTTGGTATGCCTCCGGAGATTGGGTAAAGTAACGCACCATTTGTATTTCTATTTCAATATAATAGTTCGTAATAAGTTCACACATTTTAATTTTAAAGACTGGTAAGATGGTCACATTGAGACAGTTTTGACAAACCGGTTTACTAGTATTGAGTATCACAAAATCAGGTGTTATCACAATGAGCAGGATATTTTTACCTTGAAAAATATGATTTGGGTTTTTAGATGTAGATATCTTCTAAGGTATCTAGTAAATTCGTTTGAAGTGCAAAAGAACGAGGTATAAAGTACTAACAGAAGTCAGCAGTGTATCATTAAGTTATTTGCTATGTTTAGTTGGCTCTCGTATCTGTATTTGTATGTCTTATAAGTTCATCCCTTGATATGTCAATAACATGATCAATTATAAATTAACGTTTAACAATTCTGATGTCAACACGGAATCTTACAGTGGCACTAAATCATGCTTATCACTAAAAGCTACCATTTTGGGGCTAAGATCAAGTAAATTCATCATTTACATGATTTGTTTAACTTAGCATGTGTGTGTTATACTTGAATGTGCTCATTGAGCTGCAACATGCAGAAATACTACTGGCCAAATTAGTGTTTTATTCGGTCGGTAGTTGTCATATTCGACGTTTAAAACTAGATAATGCACATTATTATTAACTGATTAAGAGTCTTATTCGATTTGAAAATGTGTTCTGTCTTCCTCGACATATTTCGGAAATCATATTGCTTTGCGTATCAAAATGTAGATGTTTTATTAGCTAATTTTAGTGACCTCTCGTAGCTCTTTTCTGAACTTATTCCAATATGCCATATGGTCGAGATAATAATATGGAGTAAATTTATTTGGATAGGCCTTAAGATTCTCAAATCGTTGAAATTTCAGGTCACCTAACATTCTAGAGAGAGATTTCGCCACGAAGAGTATCATTGGCAGACTGGCTTTCGACACCATGTTGGTCTGGTACAGTTCTTTCTTATTGGTATGGATAACTGATTTTCAGGAAAACGGTCACTATTAATAAACGTATTTATGCTACTAGGTCAATAGACCTAATCGAATACTGTTGACTAGCCACGATACGGATGTCGAATCCATATGTTTTTGCATCGATATCACGTCATTTCTAACCAAATCTGCTCAATTGTGACAGTCAGAGTATCCTGATTTGTCAAAATCTTTGAAGAAGGAGGACAGTCTTGCCGACGGAATAATGTATTTGATATTTGGACGATAGGGTTGTAAGGAGATATTAATCGCCTTCATTTGCATTGAGACAGGTTAAGAATTCTAAGGGTTTGACTTCCAGTATCGTCTGGCATATCTGTTTTAGAGGGCTTTCGATTGTTTGGAGATAGATTTGCGAAAAAGTTTTCGCTCTATAGACAAGCTATTGTGCATACAAGATTGCTAACACTTTGCAATTATGCTTCCGTTCCATGTGTAGCACACGTCAAGTCTTCATGTGTTAGATTTCTATGTGATAATTTTTCTATCAGACTAATAAGATTTGATCCGTATCCGATTCCGATTATTCTGGATCGATTTTATACTCTGTGGTCAATGATTGTGAGCGAATACTGGTCTCTATCTAGTAGATTATAATTCAACAGTTGAGTTAGATCACGGTGATGGCAAGTTCATATTCGCACACAAGCTGTATCGCACTGATCAAATAACAGCTGCGGTCGTTAAGAGTTAGTTGTAAATGTTGTATCTACCATAGAGTGTTTGAGCAACTTTTTTATAAACCATTGCAATAACCATCCCGAAATATGTGTTATCTTCCTTATCCTATTCTGATATACGGTCTATTGCGAAAGTCTACAAACCAACAGCACTCAGAAACGAAGTATTCCTAACTGAATCAGACAGATATTTAGTAAAAATCACTGACTATTTATGTGTTAAAAACAATGAAAATTCCACTATGTTTTTGGTAAGAACATTCCCGGTCTTCTTTTACAGTCTCTCTTTTTTAGAGTTTTCAAGATTCGGAGACTCACTTTGCTGGTAAAAGTGGCAAATGACCTGAAATTTATGAAAAGGCGTGTAGAAAATGGTCCAGTGATTTTAACAGATAAAAAATTTTCTCTTACTCGTCAAGGCACGCAGCATGTAAACAAAAGAAATCTTCGTCGAGCCACCAATTGACAACGTTCCTGCATGAATCAACGAGACATTTCTTTATTTACCTTCTTCTTTATCTTCACCAGTTATTAAATAAAGTGAGGTAAAGTTACATCCACATGGATGACTGAATCATCAACTTTCTCATAATGAGACCTTAGCTTGTTCCTTCATTGCTTCTGTTCTTCTAGCATCACAAATTTATTCGATATAGATCACACAAACGATATACTCAAGAAACAAGTAAGGGAGAAACATATATACTTGTTAGTGGATAAATGTTGTAGAAACTAACACAACTCTCCTAGACATCTACACAACAGTGGTAGCCTTTTTCGGGGCTATGGTGGATTATTACCAGGATGTATGATCGAGAACCTTCATCTAAATGTGCCCATAAAATCCCATGAGATCAAAAACCAAGTCAAATCTGATTGTGGCTATGTAACAAAATTTTTGAATACTCGTCTTCCACACTAGAAAAATATGATACGTCAACAATCCATGTGAACAATCGATCTAATAAACTTAAACAGGGTTGATGTGACCTAGCCTGGTTTCGGACAAAACTCCCTCGTTAGATCCAATGGTCGTTTGAAGGGTCGTCGAAGACTTGAGAAATTATTGCTCGTCGTGTCTCGCTATGAAATCTATGAAACTCCTCCGGGCACCAACGCCATGGATAATGGATCGAAGGGATGCATTAATAGCTGGTCAGGGAATAAGGATTATTAATAAGTCAAAAAATTCAAAACTTATGTTAATGTTCATTGGTAACATGCAGGCCCTGTGATTTTGAAGTGATTTACGGTGATAAGGATAGAAAATAGTGTCATTATGAAAGATGATCTAATAAGTTATATTGAAATATATACCATCAACAAATGAGTTTCTTTTT
The DNA here is from genome assembly GCF_000699445.3 of Schistosoma haematobium. Taxonomy (NCBI): domain Eukaryota; kingdom Metazoa; phylum Platyhelminthes; class Trematoda; order Strigeidida; family Schistosomatidae; genus Schistosoma; species Schistosoma haematobium. The sequence continues at coordinate 49,473,295 of NC_067195.1, read as the reverse complement.
TGGACGAATGATGTAAATACTTTGTAGTAAGAATAATGGTTCTAGAGCTGCAGTAAGCTAAGCGAGGAATAAATTAGTGGTGAAAATTGTAATTCCGTTGACCTAAAGCACAATGCATATCAACATCGCTGGCGATTTCCCGTTCATAAACCCTTATTTCTGTTTACGTATATATCTACCAGGTAAACTGAAAGTAAAGACGCATAAGAGCAGCGAAAAATCTCAATCTAACAAGACAGCTTAAATCATACACTTCTCGACATTCAAATGGTTCAAATGGATGTGGATAGAATAGAAGCTTTCGTTTAACAGGCTTCCACGTCTAGTAGCATTGGGTCATCAGTACCTCTAGGCAGGGACCTAGGTGTATTAATGATAATAGAGAAAATGAAAATTGGTAGATCATAGTAAGATACTGTTCTTAGTCCTTAAGAATAGACCAAGCTTCCTCTTAAAGGACGCCTGAGAAGTCTCATGGACTCCAGTTCCAGCATTTGACAACTCTTGAGGAGTAGAAGTTGTGTTAGCAGCCCATTCTGCTGTGTTGTGTCTCCAGTTTCTGGGTGCTACCCCTTAGGTTTGCGTTGGAGCCAAATTAAGTAGGCCTTTAAGAGGATGTCCAGAAGTGGTAAGGATACTGTAAGCTATTAGGTGACCTCTAAGAAACCTGAAATCTAACAGGCAAAGGTTTAGTGGTTGGAGACGCTCCTCATACCGACTATCTTCCGGATTCTGAGAGTTGATAGTCCAGTGATGGAATCTGGATCTCGCGAAGAGTTTGTGCCATCTTAGCTTTTGGACCCACCTGTTATATTCTTTGAGTTGTCCTAATCCAGGAAAAAGATCTGACATCTCGTTTAGTACACGATGAACAGTCAAATTTCTACACTGCTATCGAATTTGGACGACACGAATAACTTTACTGTAAGAGGTAAAGAATCTAGGAATGAAGCTAAGGGACGGTAACGTGAAAACTGGGAAGCTATTCGTTTTACACTTACTAATATCAAAGATATTGGATATTGAGTAATATCAAGCGGGATTTTGACCGTGTCTCGAAATGGCGGCATCTAAGGGTGCCAACACCTACAACCGTCAGAACTGGGAAGATTCTGTAAGTATCCCCCAGTGTAATACCTGCACACTAGATAAAGTAGTAGACATATTTTTAAAGTGCGTTTAAAGTTTGGGAGGTTTCGACAACAAATTTCCTAGTCTCCAAAAATACGTATAAGTTACTTGTAAGATATTATGTATAGTTAAGTTTATACATTAACTCAGAATATGGTCCTCCTAACAACAAACTCGAAAAACACTAGGGTGTTGTTCTGTGGATGTGTCAATGTGCGATTATTACTTTCTTAGTCATATGCAATGAACTACAAGTCTATTTTAAAATCCTGTTTTCGGACAATTGTTATAAGACATTTATGATAACCGTCGACGGAAAAAGACTGCTCACAACCGTATATGGATCAAACAATTTCTAAAATTGATTGCTAATTACTGTGCCCATGTGGCCTCTTATCAACTTCGCTCCGCATCTTAATTATGGCTCCCTCAGTCATTATAAACCAACTACACAGTCAAGTAAATATCAATCACCTAAGTCTTGGGTTCTTCTCCTCTAGAAATGTTATCGTTTGCAAGGACTATTGGTCTTGCTGTTTTGTTAATATTGCTTTACTTAGATAACCTAACATTCTTGAGGCTTGGAAAGCATTCCTTATTACGAGATTACAATGTCTTTCTTAAACACCTGTTATCCGGACTTTGAACAGGTTATCGAATTTCAAACAAAATATTTATGATGCTCAGTCCAATAGAACTTAAGTATGGCTACTTCAACATAATACACTCGTTTGACCAGTTGATTCTGCTTATCATAAAGTGGGTTTATTAATAGCCTTTATCGTTAGACGTTACTTACACCGTTCTAAACACAATAGACTAATACATCATGGACACGTAATCAGCCAATAATACTTCACATTTCGCTATAATATGCTGACACATTTCAAAGCTATTTGTTAGGACAAAAACCTTTACATTTATTTTCAATTATCAATAGGAATGTTTTTTTCTTGAGGCCGATTAGTAACCACTAATAACGGTAGTTAGGCGTCTAATATCTCTTCCAAGTATTTTTCAACCATCAAAGTCTATTCAACCCAGAAATAAAAATAACAGGTCCATCCACTCTATTTTAATTGTTAAACTGCACATATTGCATACATTAGTACCCTAAGTGTCATTATACACTTTATGAGTTAAAATATAAGCCCCCAAATGCCCTAGTACGGCCGATAGTGGGAAGAGTCCACTCTCCCTCTCGAAATGCTCTCACATGACCACGCGTATATAGCATCTGCCAGGGAAGTCCTACTCACTGCCTTCTCGTGGCGGGGGTGTTGCTCACGAAAATGAGAGGACGAAAAGCGAATGTCCGGCGCTTTAACCGGGCCGGGGGACAGGGTGAGTCCATCTAGGGGAGTTGAAAAACCCTGATTCCAAACCAATGGTTCACATGGGCTCCAGTATCCTGAAGGAACAAATGGCGTATGAACCAGTTGTTGGTCACCGGCTTCCATGGGACTGCATCTCCTTACGACGCTTCATTGCCTTGTGGTTCAGGTCGAAGGCTCCTGGTGTGGCCCCCTAAGAAAACAACCTGCATCGGTTTGAGCACCCGGGCAGTATCACAGCCCTCACAAATATCAAATGAGATTTGTGTGCGCATATGTATTTGGTGCCTCCTTGTACCAATATCTATATGTTAAAATAAATAAATATATAAAATAACGTATTTAAGTTATTCTTAAAATATCTTATTGATTCCCTTGTCCAACATATGTTTACTTTCCATGTTGTTTAGCAGGTCTTATTATAAAAAGTAACTCGGTATGATGATAACCCTTTTTAGTCAAGTACACTCATGATAATTTCGGACAGAAGTGGTACTAACAGGAACCGCTAGAATACTTTCTGATTTCTTTTTAAATAGTACTCCAATCTCAGGTGTTCACGCAAGACGTTCAGAATATAGGCTTTTTCATGTTTTTTCAAATAAAACTTATCTATCTACTCCAAATAGATTAGAGGGTTTTCAAGTAGGAAATCTATCCTTTTCAAAATCAGGTAAAAGTCAGATCCAGGCGCCCGACCGAAGCTGCTACCCTGACGCGGTGGTCGGGCTTGCCTATCGTGATGACCCAACCGAGCTATATTGGCTGGAACATATGTTCCTGTAGGTTCTACCATGCCAGGCAGGTCGATTGGAGAACGGTAAGACTAAAAGCAGCGACTCAAGGTCTGAGGGCGAAGTCGTACTGCTGACTGTAGAGGGGTGTGACAGCAGTAAGGTGTTTCCCCCGGACAACCAGCATCTGCAGCGATGCTGCCTTCCCACAAGGAGGGGTGGGGTTACAAAAGTTTGACCCTAAAAATATCACATCTCACCTTAGCTCACGGATTTCCGTCTCCGGCGGTAAGGCCCTTTGAAGAACGGAGCTAACATTAAAAACCTTCCACGAAAAGGCCGTGCACAGATGACATAGTCCTGTTTGGTGAAGATGCTGACAAAATGCAGAGTCTTTTGGTAGCACTAAGCAACAATGCCAGAATGTTTGGAATGCGCTTCTCTCCCTCTAAATGCAAGTTGTTGCTTCAAGACTGACCTGCGTCAACACCTGAACTAAGGATAGGGAATGAAGTAGTCGAACGCTTCGACAAATTCACTTATCTTGGAAGTCTGATCAGCCCAAATGGGTTGGTGTCTGACGACATTTTCTGAACGGTTCTCGCTTGGATTTTGCCAACTTACGTCACCTATGGCAAAGGCGAGATATCCGTCTATCAATAAAAGGACGAGTATACTGCGCGGCAGTCCGTTCTGTTCTACTTGACGGCTGCGAAACATGGTCATTAAGAGTGGAAGACACTCGTAAGCTACTAGTATTTGACCACAGATGCCTTAGAAATATTGCTGGCGTCTGTTGGGATCACCGGGTAAGTAATAGTGAGGTTAGACGCAGGGTATTAGGTAATGATGATAAATCAGTTGATGAGGTTGTTAATCTTCATCGACTGAGATGGTTGGGCCACGTGTTACGTATGCCTGAACACTGATTACCACGTCGTTTAATGCTAACGGGTGTTAGGGATGGTTGGAAGAAAGTTAGGGGCGGCCAAACCAAAACGTGGCATCAGTGCTTGAAGTCACTAACTTCTAGTCTGAGCCACGTTGGTAGATGCAGGCTACTTGGTTGGGGTCCGCGTGACTTTCGTAACCGATGGTTGGAGACTCTAGGTGACATGGCTCAGAATCGATCACAATGGCGTAGGTGTATACAATCCCTGTCTTCCCTTAAACTAAGAGATTAAAATCACTTCATATCTTTCTTTCTACGAACTAATTCTTTCTTCCTGTACTGTATCCTTATATGCAATCTTTCTCCTATATATTACCACCTTTGACCTAACCACTCCTATAAATCCGGTGTTCATCTTGCTGTGCTAATGCGGTATGGCAACCTGGACCGATGCATATATGTGCCTGGTCCTACGTTGTAGCTGACTGACTGACTGAGACTTAATTAATGTAGCTTAATCCGATCGTGTTAAGAGATATGACTTCAGGGTTAAAGCATGTGGCTTCCAAATAATATTTTGGGAGATCAAACGCCAATCTGCGTTCCTTATTTTTGGTTGCCAAGTAAAATCACCAACCTTCATTGTTTCAAAAGTAAGTATGGGTAGTTGGCAGAAGGGTCCTACTATCCTCATTATTATTTAAAATATAATTACAAGTGCGTTCCAGTTTATCCATGTCCCAAATCTTCTTACAAAGTAAATATTCGGTTGGTACTTTGTTAGAGTGTTAGACTTGTAGATTACTAGCGTAGATGGTCTGTGTCATATGATTGGGGGCCTACTCGAGTTAGACGCGAATGGTGTGGACATCTAGCTAAAGTCGAAGTCACACCTCACGATTAGTGCCTAACATGGCTTACCCTTTCGTCGTATCCAGGTTCTGTCTACTTTGGTGACCATACAACACAAACGACGTTGTTACAGAAATATATCAGTAAGAGTAGGTTCAAGAAACAAAGTGCGACCACTGCTTCATGGATCAGTCCATGGCGTGCAATTAACTGGTGCGTGTTGGTTGCCCTTGACGAGAATCAGTGAATTGTTCGACATTCAGTGACTCGACAATCGGATGATTTGGCTAGGACACTGACATTTCGCTGGCTCTACAGAATTTCTCGGGTTCACTATTCCCGAACTACAGTGAAACATCAAAGATCTATAAGAACGAAAACCTCACGAACAATGTTAATCACAATGATTCTAATGTAAGTGTATTAAGAGAATTTATGGTTTATTTTAATGAATAGTCAACCACTTTTCGTGTTTTTTCCAGTTTGTCATATATATTTCGCTCCCTTATCATCTCGCTTATACCACCAACCACTCGTTTGTTTTATCTGTTGTTTAGTCATTTCCCATTCTATGTGAGACATGCTTAGGACCAAGTCCCTTCGTTCGAATGATGAAAGAGAAATATGGCAAGGAGTGTAAAATTTGTGACCGTCCTTTCACTGTATTTCGTTGGTGCCCTGGTCCCAAAGCCAGATTCAAAAAGACTGAAGTCTGTCAGAGCTGTGCAAAGATCAAAAATGTTTGCCAGACCTGTTTGTTCGACCTCGAATACGGTCTTCCTGTTGAAGTCCGTGATAAAGCACTTCGTTTATCACAACAATTGCCGAAAAATGATGTTAATCGAGAATATTTCCACCAGCAAATTGAACAGAACCTTGAAGTGGAAGGTGACATAACAGCTCCATATGGAGGAAATCAGCTAATTGGAAAAGCTATTTCAAACACAGCATCGGCAAGCAGTTCTAGCGGTGGTGGAGGCACAGATTTACTTTTAAAGTTAGCCCGTACTGCACCGTATTATCGTAGAAATCGCCCACACATATGCTCTTTTTGGGTGAAAGGTGAATGTAGGAGAGGAGAAGAATGTCCATATAGGCATGAAAAGCCTACCGATCCTGATGATCCTCTTTCTGACCAGAATCTAAGAGATCGTTACTACGGTCACGATGATCCAGTGGCAGCCAAACTGCTGTCGAAATATGACACAATGCCTAAACTTATTCCTCCTGAGGATCGTACAATAACCACACTATATATTGGGGGTATTCCTGATGGAATGACGGAAAAAGACCTTCGCAATCATTTTTACCAGTTTGGAGAGCTGCGTTCTGTTAATCTCCATGCCAAACAACATTGTGCTTTCATACAGTTCGCAACTAGAGGTGCTGCTGAACGTGCGGCTGAGCGGACTTATGACCGATTAATTTTGGGTGGTCATAGACTAACAGTCAATTGGGGGAAATCACCAGCAGCTTTGGCGGCTGCCAACTCTCACTCATCAACAGAAGCTGGTGATATAAGTCTACCTCCTGTTCCTGGTTTGCCTTTGCCACCTGTTTTACCGCCTACCAACTTACTAAATAAAGCTATGACTATCGGTCTTAGCGGGAATTTCTTTATGACACCTCCACCACCGCCACCTCCCCCACCGCCTCCTACTACCAAGTCACTAATAGGTTCCAGTTCCGATCATGTGTCCAGTAGTAAGATGCCACTTATTCCACCTCCAATTCAACTTGCACCACCAGTTGCTGAACCACCACCTCCTGGAGGTAAGTAACAATGTTTAGTTAGTTGAACAAAGTGTATCGTAGATAAGTTTTTGGTTCTGCTATTTATTTTCTGCTACATAGCTTGATGGATTAGTCACCAAGTGAACTGTTTTTTTGTAAGTTTGACAGATTTCCCAAATTTTAAATCAACCTGTGAACCATGATACGACCAATAATGATAAGCAATGAACTGCAATTATGATACTTTTCAGTTTGCCAGTTAGTCTAATTAGACGAGTTCGAGCAACCTTCTGTTTGTGACATAAATGCAAGCTTTGATTGTTTGATTCTATTTCCATAACGATTGACGTTCTAATTGGCAATTTTTAGAATTTCAAGCCAGCCAAATATATACTACAAGACTGATGCGCAGAATTAATACATTCGAAGAGTTAATAAATTAGCTGGCTAAACTGGAAGTTTACCTCCATCCCTACTTACTCCCAATGCCACTCGTGAAGAAGCATATTTCGCCCACCAGCATCCTCCATCAAAGTATCCTGGGCAATCCTTTCCAGTTGCTGATCATTCTTTTAATGTAGTTTCATCCTCTTTGAGTACATCTTGTAAGGCTTAGAACCCGTTATTGAGAGCTGTCTTGAATTCGTTGAGTTTATCAGCATCTTGAAGGAAGGCTGTGTTAAAATTTTGTAATGTTGTTTCTCCAGTTGTCCAGTGTTTCTTTAGCATCAGTTTCATCTTGGCAAACACCAAGCGGTGATCTGAAGCTATGTCAGCTCCTCTCTTTGTTCCTACGTCTTCCATGGGTCTTCTGGAAATTTTAGTGACCCAAATATGATCGGTCGGGTTCTCTGTAGTGTGATTCGATGAGACCCATTTAGCTTTGTGTATGCGTTTGTGAGGGAGTACAATGTAGTGAACGAGAAAACAAGTGGAGACTACCAAATGTATTTCAACACAAAATTACAGGATCTCTTAGTAAAATCTGATAACCATACCGTAAATACTTCATTTGCAAAATATCAATCAATCGTCTCAAATTTGACTGTTCCTTCTGCAAATGTCAATCAATCGTCTCAGACTTCACTGTTCCTTCGATTCCACAGCAACCATTCTTTGTTCTCTTTTCTTTGATCTTCTTAACCTTCTGACTCCAGGCATTTCACTTTCGATTGGTTACATACTACTTATGTCTGTCGAGGTCAGTAGCACACAACAATAGTACTGCTTATAACGATTTTGTCAAATGCACATAAATGTGCAAATATCTCATCATTCCCGTTTCTTTTCTCCCAGCCAGTTCATGTCATCCCATGATATCTTCACACCCGGTGTTCTTTATCCAAACTTTGGCGAGATCGTCAGGTCCTTTGTTGGGCACTTTTCTACGATCGACTGCAGTCTCTCGTCAAACTTGTCTTTATGACCTTCGTTGCTATCATTGGTGGGCCCACAGCACTGGATAACATTCATTATGTTCCTCTTCTTCTTTGTCTTGAAGGATGCTTTGACGGTCCTGGATCCATGAGATTCCCGTCCTATAAGTAATTATAATGCTTCTCTGGACAGAATCAGTGCATCTGCTTGTATGCGCAAAGGATTTTCTACATGACTAGAGTATAACAGTATCTCTCCCGAATCTAATCTTTTCTATCCAGCTTGGTTCCAATGGATTTCACTCATTCTGAGCAACATCAACTTGTATCTCCTTATTTCGGCGGCTATTTCACTGGTCCTTCCAGTCTCTCATATTGTCCGTGAATTCCATGTACCTATATTAATTGTTGTTGGAAGAGTTATCGGCCTTGAGACTTCTGATGAATCTCGGTTTTCACCATGAGGCGTTATCATTCTTCTAAATGAAGATCCTTTAACTTCCAGGACAGGGTTTGAATGGCTTAAATTGTTTTTTCTGGCTTAGTTTTTATAGCACGGTTGCTGACCCCATACACAACCCTCCTCATTTATCCGAGTTTGGAATAAGCAGTTGACCCTAGAGGGCCTCAAACGTAGTTAAATCGGGTGTTTACTGATCTAATTTTCACACCGACTTTGTTTGACTTTCTATGCTTCAAAGGTATTTTCCAATCCACTATCACTAAATATTTGCTCAAATTAACTGTTTCCCTGTTGACTGTATGGTACTCGGATCAATGTAACTGTTTGCAGCCATAAAACGTCACTCTTCATAGTCTCTGGAACAAATAGTATTTGTAAATTTATCTTAGTTTCTGTCAAGATAATCTCTAATACCTGATTGCTTTTTTGGTGAAATTTAAAGCTCGTCGTTTTAATGTTCTGGCAGTCTTTTCTTTACCGAAACAAACTTCTTCCTTTGGCGAATTACAAAACGATTGTCTATAGATAATTTGTACCTTCTAAGTAAAAACAAGTAGTAGAATAAATTGCTTCAAAATTCCAGATAAAAAAATCAGTATTTATTGCAGCTAGATTCTAGAAAGAAAACAGGCCAACTAACAAAAAACACTTCTCGATAAACGATATAAAATAATAAACTTCAAAAGATCCTTTAGAATTTATGTATATATCAGCTGAGTACTTATGACTTGAAGTTCATTTATAAGATAGTGTAAGATGTCTAGTTCATTAGTGTACTGAAAGACATTTCAAGTAATTGTATGCGACATTGCAAATGTGTCTCGCACTCGCCAATCAGTCTATAGGATTTCAGTCCGTGTTTGTATGTGAACGGTTGTCTGGACACCTAGCGGTGGTAATGATAGATATACTTACCCCAAAATCAACATTTCATGTAGACTCTACTATGGATGACACCATTATTAGCTACCCAATTTCTAGATATTTTACATGTGTATTGGGTGTTATGTAATTAACCTCGATGTTACTTATTCCTCACTAAACCACTACCTATCATTTGCGGTTTTGTGATTAGTTTATTGGGTTTACATGTATAATGTAATGATCAGTATATTCAATGTCTCTCGTTTTGTCTAAAATCATAAGTTTTCAGATAGAAGCGTTGTGAGAATTTCCTTTCTTCTACTCATGTAACTTGTGAATATTCTAATAAATATACTCATAAAATGTTATTAATAATCTCTGCCATTTATGTTCATCAACAGAAGTTTACGACAAACTATAAGTGACCTGTTTTCATCGCACGTTATATTTGATCCAGGAGTTACAGGGCAAATCCCTATAGTTTCTCTAAAGGATAAACAAAGAGAAAAAATATACCAATCACTGTGGTGGTCCTGCTGTAATTCTGAAGAATTTAGCTTTGGTATGAGTTGATGACTTTTATATAGTATATGAGTATAATAAATAGTTAGTTAAAAGAAGTATAAAACACGAAAACGTACTACAACATTCGTACAGTTTGATAATGGATGTTCCGGAAGTTTGAAAAAACCTGTTTGTTCTATTCAAAAGTCTTTGGTCTAAAAGATAACATTAAAATACTTACAATACCGTAAACTGCCTACCATTTAATCTCTTCTGACATAACTTCTCCATAGTTTATTGTCTTCCATATTCTCAGTGTACCTTAGTTATTGTGTAAACTACAAGAATCGGACCCATCATTGTGTAATGTTCGAAGTAAATTTCTTTAATCAACTGTGTGTATGATTTTATTATTGTTGTTTCTAGAATTGTTTTTACGAGGTCCACCGCCTCCACCTTTGCCTCATTTCACCGTACGTCCAAGTTTATTACGAAACCCTCCACCATTAGCACCTCCTGCCCTACGCGATTCAAGCTCATCGTCTTTGTTGCCTATGCCTCCCCCTCCGCCCGCCGCCTCCACCTCCTCTTAAGTCACAACTCAGCACAACAATGACTTCAACATTGAATGAATCAAAGTCTAGTAAAAACACACCAGCTGATGATGATCAATTGGGTATTCATTATCCAAGCCAAAATCCTCAACGGTTGGGTAGTGTACCACACACTGAACAACATGATTGAAAATGTATACTTTTTGTTGAATATAAATCATCTGTCTTTTATAACCACTCAAAGTCTTATTTTATATATTGTATTGGGATTAATGGTCATTTTTTAGTATGTGATCTAACTTGCTTCGTCAGGTTTGCGGGTAAAAATACATTTGTCTGTACTACATAAACTTTCTCACGTAGATTTTTGTTCCAATTTCTGTAATTAATTCAAAAACTAACTTTATATTTGAGTAGTCGGCGCTTATCTGTGCCTTTTTATGGGAACTTGTTTTAATAATCAAATCCTTTAATCGGACTGAAGTGGGTTAGTTTTCAGGCGTATAAACGTATTGCAGAACCCCAGCTACCTTAGCGGCGTAGTCATTCTTCAACGTCTGCCATATCCGTCATATATTCGTGACTGGTTGAATCTAAACTTTATTAGTGTAGTTTAGGATTGCGTATAGCAAACGTTGGACCCTATATGAAATAATTTTCACAAAGTTGAATATTATTTATTTAAACACAAACATTCTCACAAAGGGACACCAATATGTATATGCGCTATACAAAGTAGTTATCAAGTTTGTGTGTGGGGTCGCGCCACTGACTGAGTACCTAAACCAAAGCAGGTGGTTTTCTCAGAGGTCACTCCCCAAGGTTTTGACCAATGGCTCTAATCCACAAGGCAATACAGCAACGTTGAGGTAGGTTTCCATCGTGGTCGGTGTCCAGAAATAGTTTAGTACTTCATTCGCTTCCTCAGGCACCTGGAGCCTGTGCACACCATTGGTTCGGAATTAAGGTTTCCCGACTCCCCCAGGTGGATCTTTCATACTCGTGATGGTAGTATATATTCCTAGTCTCCCTATGAAGCTAGAATTTCACATTGAACCGCAACAAAATAACGAAGTTGCTTATTTTAATAACTTATTACTCGCCTTAATATTAGATCTGATATTGCGGCTGCTTCTGTAATATTGGGAGTAGTAATCAACTGCAACCCCACTCAAGTCATCAGTGGTAGTTCCTAAAGTCATTTGCTTGTGAAAAACATCTAACATTTTTTCTAAGTGTTAATTAGTAGGTACTGATGGTTTGTCTGCATTATAATTAATGCAACAACATTTCATTTAATGGCTTACGGTAGTTCAGAATTTCTTAATCAAAGTACCACGTAGTCGTTTACCGCGGTAGCTTTCATAGTTGTAGAGTGTTTTCAGTATCACAAACTGGTTTGTATAAGAGAAAACTGTTGACCATTATTTTAAATCTACAAATTTAGTTTTTCTGACAGATTATAACACATTTCAATGTGTCTTAGAATGGTGTACCTGTTCTGGGTAGGAACTGTTTTGTATTTAGGCTTGCTCCTTATCACGTATTTTATTCGCCAATCAAGGTATGACTTCTTCGCTCTTGAACTGTACTAAGCCAATGACGTTCGTCCAGTCTGATCAGCCTAGAGTCCTATTGGTCCATTGCTTGCCTAACCCGTCCAGAATGCCAATAACAGACTCTACTATGCTAATCATTTATTTCAGATACACTGGGTTTATATATCAACCAAACAGACCGCAACGCACCATAAAATAGGAAATAACGTTTATACACAATAAAGCCAATAAGTGTCTGTGAACGTGAAAGACAGTAATCACTAGACTGAGTATAACTTATTAACAGTAAATCGCACAATAAAAATCTATAGGTCAAAACGAAGCATATAATAAGGGGAATATATATGTATATAATCTAATTACTAAATAGTTATACCATAAGAATATATAGATAATATTAGTCTATTAATAGGTCTCAGAAGTTACTCGTAATTTAATCTTCGCTTGGATATAACAGGGACTATAATTTATAAGTGTTTAATTATTCTTGTATAGTTTTTAAGGTGTATCTTACATACAGAATTACTAATTATATTAGAATAAATCGTTGTAGAGAACCATTACGCTGACCTGTAATTTATTACTCTCGAATATTAATGTGTAAATCACATTCAGATTTTCGGTTGTTCATTCACTTAACGCAGATCAGTAGTTAAACGAAACTGTAACTTATAGAAAGACAGGATACTCCACATTTTATGTACATCACCCGAGGTTATATGGACGTTTTCAATTTCTAACAATAACTCAGCGTATCTATTAAACCAGTTGGAAGGTCGTGGGCGTCTCTGTGCATCTCGTCTAATTCTGCCCTTTTTTACGGTTAACAGCGAAACCTAGTCGAAGTTTATCAGCTAGATAATAGTGAAGCTCTTCAGAAAGGTTGTTATGATTACAAAACAATGCTTCATTTCAGTCTAAATTTCAAAAGCATTTCTCCTGTTGGTTTATAAATTGAAGACGATACCCATAGTCGTAAGTGCTGTAGATGAAAGCTTTTAATTCATAAACCTACTTGAACAGACTGAAAAGTAGACTTTTCGAAAGGAAGTAGGCTTGTGATTCAACTGTCACTTTTTCAGAGTTAAGTTGAGGGTGTTTGAAAGTACGAACAAGAAGGGCAAGTTTTGGTGATAATTTTGTTGATATGCGCTTTCTATAATTCGACTGAAGTTAGTCGATGCGGATTTCAACAGGTTCCCAGTATTCTTTACGCTATCAATTCATGTCAAAGGATTTCAACTTGGCATACTTAAAGAGTTTGTTAACTGATGAGCCCCCAAATGCCCTAGTACGGCCGAGAGTAGGGAGAGTCCGCTCTTCCTCTCGAAATGCTCTCACATGACCACGTGTATATAGCCTTTGCCAGAGAAGTCCTACTTACTGCCTTCTCGTGACGGGGGTGTTGTTTACGAAAATGGGAGGACGAAAAGCGAATGTCCGGCGCTATAACCGGATTCCAAACCGATGGTGCTCATGGGCTCCAGTATCCTGAGGGAACAAATGGCGTATGAACCAATCGTTGGTCACCGGCTTCCATGGGACTGCATCACCTCACAATGCCCCACTGCCTTGTGGATCAGACCTTCAGGTCGAAGGCTCGGGGTGTGGCCTTTTAAGAAAACCACATGCTTCGGTTTGGGCACCTGGGCAGTATCATGGCCCTCACACATATCGAATGAGATTTGTGTGGCGCATATATATTTGGTGCCTCCTTGTACCAATATCTATGTGTTAAAATAAATAAATAACTGATGACTACATTTTCTCAACATTTCTCAAAACATGCATCCATGAAATCGCTATTACATTGTTGATGGGATCTGGTACTTGCAGAATGTACATTAACTTATTAGGTCTTCCACAGGAGCTGCTGACCGTGTGGTGAGTTAGCTGCTAAACGTGTTATATCACGTTTAATATTCGAACTTCTTACTATAAGATTGTAATTCATTTGTTAATAGCTACCAGGAAGGAGATGAGATTACAGTACATCGACTTTATGAAAGTCTAAATATGATTGTTTTGAACAAAATTATTCTACCAGGATGAACAATGTGATCAGGTCAATAATTCTATGTCAGAGAGGCACTCCTTCAATTAAAAAAATGTTCTTTTCGTTAACCTATGTATGCTATATTAATTATGCAACCAGTCTTTGTTAATCCCGTAAACATAAGTATAGCCTTGTTTTGTAATCTGCCTCACTCATAAGTAGCAACAAAAAAGACTAGAAAATCCTTTGCAGTTGCTATTCATCCTTTTCATATATACTTCCATTTCCCGAAGTAATGTATTCTTTGCCTTTCCTCTTTTTCGTCTCTGTTATGACCTTGAAGTTGAGGGTTCAAAACTTTTCTCCACCCCGTCGCCAATTGTTATGACCTTGGATGTCTGGTTTTTCTATCGCACGATCTATCTACCAATCTGAATACGACTTATACGAATCTTCACACTAGGCCAACCAATGACGTTCAACCGGTGTGGGCAGTTTAGCGTCCTTATTGGTCCTATGTCCTACGAGCCCTTCCACTTGAGTCCAGAACAAGATACCAGCTTCCGAATCAGAGCAGATCGTTTATTTCAGGCATACTTGGTTTATATATCAATCACACAGACCGCAACGTACCATAAAATAGGAAATAATATTTGTACACAAATAAGCCAAAAAGTGGCTGTGAATGTGGGAGGCATTAGTTAATAAACTGAACATAACTTAAGAAGCGTAAATCGTACAATAATAAATTATAGGTCAAAATAAAGCTTATCATAAAAGGAATATAAATATACATAGTGTAATTGTTGAGTAGTTATACAATAAGAATGTTTATAGAATATTAGTCCATGAATAGTCCTCGGAAGTTACCTGTTATTTAATCTTCACCGGATATAACACCTCCCTTTTTTTTTTTGAAGCATTAGAGATAATAATGATCCTTAGGATTTATTTTTATTCGATTGGGCTTTCGTCTGATGCGCTGCGACCTCCTCGGGAGTGTTTCACACGTCTTGTTATTATTCGGATCATTTTTAATTTCATTATTCGACTCAGTTAATATATTTATTGGTATCTTCGACTTTGTAGCAATTTCTGTCTCTCTTTCTTGTCTGGTTGGCTGTATCTGGTTTGCATGTCTCACCCATATCTTTTGTCCAACTTCTACTTCGTAGATAACTTTCCCTTTTTTTCGTATTATTATGCCAAACTTCCAAGTTGGCTTTACTCCCGTGAAATCTCTTGTTATTACCGCTTGTCCCACCTTAAACCTTCTGGGCAATGCACCGTGCCGCTTGTTGAATTGCTGTTCCATTCGTTTGTTCTTTCGGAGGTTGGCTCTAAGCTTTGGTTTCATTTGCTCCATAGGTATTCTAATCTTTCTCCCAAAAATTGCTTCTGCCGGGCTTTCTTGATTATTTGTTGTTGGGTTTGGTGTTGCTCGGTATGTTTGTAGAAATCTTTGAATCATCTCGTCTATTTCACCTTCTCCCTCGGCTTTAAGTAGCGCTCTTTTAAATGTATCTACGAACCTCTCGACTAGACCGTTTGACTGTGGATGATATGGGGGTGTCTTTATATGCCTAACAGCGTTGGCGGCGCAGAACTTCGAGAATTCAGCGGAGGTGAACTGTGGTCCATTATCGGATACTAATACATCTGGACACCCAAAACAGCTAAATACTTGTCTCAGTTTTTCAATAGTAGCTTTTGTAGAAAGAGACTTAACGTAGTGGATTTCCGGCCATTTTGAGAAAGCATCAACCATCACTAAGTACTGTTTTCCGTTTATGGGACCGGCGAAATCTACGTGTACTCTTGACCATGGATTTGTTGGTGTCCCCCAACTCTGCATTTCGGTCTTGCGAGGGGCTTTGATAGCTTTTGCACACGCGGAACATCTCTCAACATATTCTTTGATCTGAGCGTCAATATTCGGCCAATATACGTATCCACGTGCAAGTGCCTTCATCCTTGCTACCCCTGGGTGTGCGGCATGCAGTTGTGACATCACCTTACAGCGTAAATTTATGGGTACGATTACTCGATTCCCAAACATCAAGCATCCATCCACAAGTGATAGGGAATTCCGACGGTGGGAATACTGTTCAATATTTTTGTCGTCTATATGGGCAGGCCAACCATGTTCGAGGTAACTAATAATCTGCTTCAATTCATCATCTTCTTGAGTATAGCGTCTAATATCTTCAGAGGATAATGGTGTTGCTTTTATGGCAACTTGCAGTATATGGTGAATATCATCTTCCAACGATATCGTTGCGATAATAGAATCTTCACGTTCCTGCTTCTGATTCGCAATTAATCGAGATAAGGCATCAGCTTGTCCAAACTTTTCAGTTGATTTATATAGGATTTGGAAATCATAAGCAAGCAACGTAATAGCCCAGCGTTGTAACCGATTCGCTGTATAAGCAGGAATACCTGACTTTGATCCAAATATAGATATAAGCGGCTTGTGGTCTGTTAAAAGCGTAAATCGACGACCATAAATCATTTTATGAAATTTCTTTACTGCAAAAACTAAAGCTAATCCTTCCTTCTCAATCTGACTATATTTTCGCTCGGCTGAGTTAAGAGTTCGGGATGCATGGGCAATTGGCTTTTCTTTACCATCAGGAAAACGATGACTGATAACGGCTCCAATTCCATAGTTTGAAGCATCGGCGGCTACAATTATTTCAAGCTTTGGATTATAATGAGTCAGCAACAGTTTAGAAGATAAAATCCTTTTTATTTCATCGAAAGAATCTTGGCATTCTTTTGTCCAGTGCCATGTTGTATTAGCCATCAAAAGTTGATTTAATGGTTGTCGCAATTTATACATCTGGGGTACGAACATACTATAATAACCAATCATCCCCAAGAATGAACGAAGGGTTGTAACCTCAGTCGGTCTGGGCATATTTTTGATAGCATTTATATTGTCTGGATCCGGTCGACGACCATCTTTATCAAATATATATCCCAGGTATTTAACAGACTCGAGCAGAAATTCACACTTTTCTTTTTGTAACTGAAACCCAGCTTGTGATATTTTAGTGAGCACCACATCTAACCGACGCATTAATTCCTGCGTGGAAGAGCCAACAACTATAATATCATCCAAATAAACTGCTACACCTTCGATGTTAGACACCATAGTATCCATTATCTGCTGGAAAATTGCTGGAGCTGGCTTAACACCAAACGGTAATCGGTTAAATCGATAAAGCCCACGGTGGGTATTAATGGTTAATAACTCCTTTGAATCTTCGTCAACTTCCACCTGTAAGTAAGCTTCAGACAAATCAAGTTTAGAAAAATAACGTCCACCGTTCAGTTTAATAAATAAATCCTCTGGCAAAGGTAATGGGTATGAATGATTTTGTAAAACGTCATTTAATCCTGTTGAAAAGTCTGCACAAAGGCGAATAGCTCCGCTTGCTTTCTGAACTACTACAATTGGTGCTGCCCATGCCGAATAATTAACAGGTTGTATAACACCGAGTTTCTCTAGTCGGTCTAATTCTTTGTCGACTTTGTCAATAGCTGCATATGGAACTTGACGCTTTGGACGGAAAACAGGTTTTACATCCTGTCGTAGGTATAATTTTGCCTTCTCAATTGTGCAGCATCCCAATTTATTCTGGAACAAGTTTTTATGTTTCTGCAAAAGATCTTCTATAGTTACGACTTTCTTAGTTACATGAACTGTGGGTGGATCTCTAGGATTACTTGCGCTTTTCATTGTGCATATTTCATTTAGTGGTACATCCCATAAATTTAGTTTATCTATCCAGTCTATACCAATAAGGTCTAACTCATGTCTGTTCGTTAAGTAACAATTTCCTGTAAAGTAATTACCTCGGAATTTAACAGAGCATTTTATCATTCCCACAAGTTTCAATATATCTCCGGACGCATTCCGTGCAGTGTGCTCTGTTGGTAATACTTTCGGACACCCAATTAAATACCACGTTCGTTTCGAGATTAGTGTGATATCTGACGCCGTGTCCAGTTGCAATCGAATATGAACACCATTAACAATTAATTCCACATATCTTCTTTTATCCGCTACGCTTAGAGCCAGTGTAGAATATACGCTGTTTATATACTTATTTTCGTACTGGTGCGGACGTCTGGTTCGTTTTGATCTTAAACTTTCTCTAGTTCGGCAGACTAATTCTTTGTGGCCAACTTTATTGCATATAGTGCATCTATGATTTCTAAACCGGCAAAATCTTGAGAAATGCCACGCACCACAATACCAACATTTAGTTGCAGGTTTAGGGCTTTTCGAGTGATATTTATGACTTTTGGTACTATTTCGTCTTTGACCTGTCTTAACAGCATGAACAGAATTCGATGGAGCAGCACTTTTGGTTTCCAGCATAGCTGTATCTTGTTTTAGGTTTATTAATCGTTGACATTCAGTGGTGATAGTTTGTAACGTCATTTCATCATCATGTTCCATACGGGATAACAACTTCATGCGAAAGTCAGCATCAACAGGAGAGTTCAGACCAGAAATAAATAATAAGCATTTAAATTGATCACTGGTTAATACATTTAATTTAAATCGTTCTGCTTGTAAATTTACTCTTCCGGCGTACGTAGTATAATCTTCATCAGCCCCTTTAGTCAGCTGTAGACAGTTATACCGGATACGGAATAAAGATGACTGTTCACAAAACATTTTATTTAGGATGTTAACAGTTTCATCGAAATTAACTTCTCGTGGATGTTTAGGCAGAATATGGTTTTTATACTTTTGATGCTCATTAGGACCAAGTTTCTGTAATAGAAGCCGGACTTTCTTTGCATCATCTATAGCAGCAAATTCAACTCGGAAAATATCTTCAATTCTGCCAAACCATGCTTCAAAAGTGTGACCGTTGTCTGCATCAAATATAAATTCTGAAACTGGATTAAGGTATGACTCAATACTTTTATGTTCTGGAATCTCTTGTTGGATAGATAGTTTCCCCAAAAGTGTTTCCAAGAGTTTCTGTTGAGAAGCTAACATCTGCTGCTGCTGTTGTTGATATTGTTGCTGCTGTTGTTGTAATAATAACTGCAACTGTTCTAAGGAAATCGACATTTTTTTATTTTGCCAATAATATTAGCTCCAAAAATCACCGGCAATTATAACAGCTAATTTATTTCCAAAATCTGAGTCAGCACTTGTTGTATTATTATTATTATTATTTTATTGCCAAAATCCCCGTCGCCAATTGTTATGACCTTGAAGTTGAGGGTTCAAAACTTTTCTCCACCCCGTCGCCAATTGTTATGACCTTGGATGTCTGGTTTTTCTATCGCACGATCTATCTACCAATCCGAATACGACTTATACGAATCTTCACACTAGGCCAACCAATGACGTTCAACCGGTGTGGGCAGTTTAGCGTCCTTATTGGTCCTATGTCCTACGAGCCCTTCCACTTGAGTCCAGAACAAGATACCAGCTTCCGAATCAGAGCAGATCGTTTATTTCAGGCATACTTGGTTTATATATCAATCACACAGACCGCAACGTACCATAAAATAGGAAATAATATTTGTACACAAATAAGCCAAAAAGTGGCTGTGAATGTGGGAGGCATTAGTTAATAAACTGAACATAACTTAAGAAGCGTAAATCGTACAATAATAAATTATAGGTCAAAATAAAGCTTATCATAAAAGGAATATAAATATACATAGTGTAATTGTTGAGTAGTTATACAATAAGAATGTTTATAGAATATTAGTCCATGAATAGTCCTCGGAAGTTACCTGTTATTTAATCTTCACCGGATATAACACCTCCCTTTTTTTTTTGAAGCATTAGAGATAATAATGATCCTTAGGATTTATTTTTATTCGATTGGGCTTTCGTCTGATGCGCTGCGACCTCCTCGGGAGTGTTTCACACGTCTTGTTATTATTCGGATCATTTTTAATTTCATTATTCGACTCAGTTAATATATTTATTGGTATCTTCGACTTTGTAGCATTTTCTGTCTCTCTTTCTTGTCTGGTTGGCTGTATCTGGTTTGCATGTCTCACCCATATCTTTTGTCCAACTTCTACTTCGTAGATAACTTTCCCTTTTTTTCGTATTATTATGCCAAACTTCCAAGTTGGCTTTACTCCCGTGAAATCTCTTGTTATTACCGCTTGTCCCACCTTAAACCTTCTGGGCAATGCACCGTGCCGCTTGTTGAATTGCTGTTCCATTCGTTTGTTCTTTCGGAGGTTGGCTCTAAGCTTTGGTTTCATTTGCTCCATAGGTATTCTAATCTTTCTCCCAAAAATTGCTTCTGCCGGGCTTTCTTGATTATTTGTTGTTGGGTTTGGTGTTGCTCGGTATGTTTGTAGAAATCTTTGAATCATCTCGTCTATTTCACCTTCTCCCTCGGCTTTAAGTAGCGCTCTTTTAAATGTATCTACGAACCTCTCGACTAGACCGTTTGACTGTGGATGATATGGGGGTGTCTTTATATGCCTAACAGCGTTGGCGGCGCAGAACTTCGAGAATTCAGCGGAGGTGAACTGTGGTCCATTATCGGATACTAATACATCTGGACACCCAAAACAGCTAAATACTTGTCTCAGTTTTTCAATAGTAGCTTTTGTAGAAAGAGACTTAACGTAGTGGATTTCCGGCCATTTTGAGAAAGCATCAACCATCACTAAGTACTGTTTTCCGTTTATGGGACCGGCGAAATCTACGTGTACTCTTGACCATGGATTTGTTGGTGTCCCCCAACTCTGCATTTCGGTCTTGCGAGGGGCTTTGATAGCTTTTGCACACGCGGAACATCTCTCAACATATTCTTTGATCTGAGCGTCAATATTCGGCCAATATACGTATCCACGTGCAAGTGCCTTCATCCTTGCTACCCCTGGGTGTGCGGCATGCAGTTGTGACATCACCTTACAGCGTAAATTTATGGGTACGATTACTCTATTCCCAAACATCAAGCATCCATCCACAAGTGATAGGGAATTCCGACGGTGGGAATACTGTTCAATATTTTTGTCGTCTATATGGGCAGGCCAACCATGTTCGAGGTAACTAATAATCTGCTTCAATTCATCATCTTCTTGAGTATAGCGTCTAATATCTTCAGAGGATAATGGTGTTGCTTTTATGGCAACTTGCAGTATATGGTGAATATCATCTTCCAACGATATCGTTGCGATAATAGAATCTTCACGTTCCTGCTTCTGATTCGCAATTAATCGAGATAAGGCATCAGCTTGTCCAAACTTTTCAGTTGATTTATATAGGATTTGGAAATCATAAGCAAGCAACGTAATAGCCCAGCGTTGTAACCGATTCGCTGTATAAGCAGGAATACCTGACTTTGATCCAAATATAGATATAAGCGGCTTGTGGTCTGTTAAAAGCGTAAATCGACGACCATAAATCATTTTATGAAATTTCTTTACTGCAAAAACTAAAGCTAATCCTTCCTTCTCAATCTGACTATATTTTCGCTCGGCTGAGTTAAGAGTTCGGGATGCATGGGCAATTGGCTTTTCTTTACCATCAGGAAAACGATGACTGATAACGGCTCCAATTCCATAGTTTGAAGCATCGGCGGCTACAATTATTTCAAGCTTTGGATTATAATGAGTCAGCAACAGTTTAGAAGATAAAATCCTTTTTATTTCATCGAAAGAATCTTGGCATTCTTTTGTCCAGTGCCATGTTGTATTAGCCATCAAAAGTTGATTTAATGGTTGTCGCAATTTATACATCTGGGGTACGAACATACTATAATAACCAATCATCCCCAAGAATGAACGAAGGGTTGTAACCTCAGTCGGTCTGGGCATATTTTTGATAGCATTTATATTGTCTGGATCCGGTCGACGACCATCTTTATCAAATATATATCCCAGGTATTTAACAGACTCGAGCAGAAATTCACACTTTTCTTTTTGTAACTGAAACCCAGCTTGTGATATTTTAGTGAGCACCACATCTAACCGACGCATTAATTCCTGCGTGGAAGAGCCAACAACTATAATATCATCCAAATAAACTGCTACACCTTCGATGTTAGACACCATAGTATCCATTATCTGCTGGAAAATTGCTGGAGCTGGCTTAACACCAAACGGTAATCGGTTAAATCGATAAAGCCCACGGTGGGTATTAATGGTTAATAACTCCTTTGAATCTTCGTCAACTTCCACCTGTAAGTAAGCTTCAGACAAATCAAGTTTAGAAAAATAACGTCCACCGTTCAGTTTAATAAATAAATCCTCTGGTAAAGGTAATGGGTATGAATGATTTTGTAAAACGTCATTTAATCCTGTTGAAAAGTCTGCACAAAGGCGAATAGCTCCGCTTGCTTTCTGAACTACTACAATTGGTGCTGCCCATGCCGAATAATTAACAGGTTGTATAACACCGAGTTTCTCTAGTCGGTCTAATTCTTTGTCGACTTTGTCAATAGCTGCATATGGAACTTGACGCTTTGGACGGAAAACAGGTTTTACATCCTGTCGTAGGTATAATTTTGCCTTCTCAATTGTGCAGCATCCCAATTTATTCTGGAACAAGTTTTTATGTTTCTGCAAAAGATCTTCTATAGTTACGACTTTCTTAGTTACATGAACTGTGGGTGGATCTCTAGGATTACTTGCGCTTTTCATTGTGCATATTTCATTTAGTGGTACATCCCATAAATTTAGTTTATCTATCCAGTCTATACCAATAAGGTCTAACTCATGTCTGTTCGTTAAGTAACAATTTCCTGTAAAGTAATTACCTCGGAATTTAACAGAGCATTTTATCATTCCCACAAGTTTCAATATATCTCCGGACGCATTCCGTGCAGTGTGCTCTGTTGGTAATACTTTCGGACACCCAATTAAATACCACGTTCGTTTCGAGATTAGTGTGATATCTGACGCCGTGTCCAGTTGCAATCGAATATGAACACCATTAACAATTAATTCCACATATCTTCTTTTATCCGCTACGCTTAGAGCCAGTGTAGAATATACGCTGTTTATATACTTATTTTCGTACTGGTGCGGACGTCTGGTTCGTTTTGATCTTAAACTTTCTCTAGTTCGGCAGACTAATTCTTTGTGGCCAACTTTATTGCATATAGTGCATCTATGATTTCTAAACCGGCAAAATCTTGAGAAATGCCACGCACCACAATACCAACATTTAGTTGCAGGTTTAGGGCTTTTCGAGTGATATTTATGACTTTTGGTACTATTTCGTCTTTGACCTGTCTTAACAGCATGAACAGAATTCGATGGAGCAGCACTTTTGGTTTCCAGCATAGCTGTATCTTGTTTTAGGTTTATTAATCGTTGACATTCAGTGGTGATAGTTTGTAACGTCATTTCATCATCATGTTCCATACGGGATAACAACTTCATGCGAAAGTCAGCATCAACAGGAGAGTTCAGACCAGAAATAAATAATAAGCATTTAAATTGATCACTGGTTAATACATTTAATTTAAATCGTTCTGCTTGTAAATTTACTCTTCCGGCGTACGTAGTATAATCTTCATCAGCCCCTTTAGTCAGCTGTAGACAGTTATACCGGATACGGAATAAAGATGACTGTTCACAAAACATTTTATTTAGGATGTTAACAGTTTCATCGAAATTAACTTCTCGTGGATGTTTAGGCAGAATATGGTTTTTATACTTTTGATGCTCATTAGGACCAAGTTTCTGTAATAGAAGCCGGACTTTCTTTGCATCATCTATAGCAGCAAATTCAACTCGGAAAATATCTTCAATTCTGCCAAACCATGCTTCAAAAGTGTGACCGTTGTCTGCATCAAATATAAATTCTGAAACTGGATTAAGGTATGACTCAATACTTTTATGTTCTGGAATCTCTTGTTGGATAGATAGTTTCCCCAAAAGTGTTTCCAAGAGTTTCTGTTGAGAAGCTAACATCTGCTGCTGCTGTTGTTGATATTGTTGCTGCTGTTGTTGTAATAATAACTGCAACTGTTCTAAGGAAATCGACATTTTTTTATTTTGCCAATAATATTAGCTCCAAAAATCACCGGCAATTATAACAGCTAATTTATTTCCAAAATCTGAGTCAGCACTTGTTGTATTATTATTATTATTATTTTATTGCCAAAATCCCCGTCGCCAATTGTTATGACCTTGAAGTTGAGGGTTCAAAACTTTTCTCCACCCCGTCGCCAATTGTTATGACCTTGGATGTCTGGTTTTTCTATCGCACGATCTATCTACCAATCCGAATACGACTTATACGAATCTTCACACTAGGCCAACCAATGACGTTCAACCGGTGTGGGCAGTTTAGCGTCCTTATTGGTCCTATGTCCTACGAGCCCTTCCACTTGAGTCCAGAACAAGATACCAGCTTCCGAATCAGAGCAGATCGTTTATTTCAGGCATACTTGGTTTATATATCAATCACACAGACCGCAACGTACCATAAAATAGGAAATAATATTTGTACACAAATAAGCCAAAAAGTGGCTGTGAATGTGGGAGGCATTAGTTAATAAACTGAACATAACTTAAGAAGCGTAAATCGTACAATAATAAATTATAGGTCAAAATAAAGCTTATCATAAAAGGAATATAAATATACATAGTGTAATTGTTGAGTAGTTATACAATAAGAATGTTTATAGAATATTAGTCCATGAATAGTCCTCGGAAGTTACCTGTTATTTAATCTTCACCGGATATAACACCTCCCTTTTTTTTTTTGAAGCATTAGAGATAATAATGATCCTTAGGATTTATTTTTATTCGATTGGGCTTTCGTCTGATGCGCTGCGACCTCCTCGGGAGTGTTTCACACGTCTTGTTATTATTCGGATCATTTTTAATTTCATTATTCGACTCAGTTAATATATTTATTGGTATCTTCGACTTTGTAGCAATTTCTGTCTTTCTTGTCTGGTTGGCTGTATCTGGTTTGCATGTCTCACCCATATCTTTTGTCCAACTTCTACTTCGTAGATAACTTTCCCTTTTTTTCGTATTATTATGCCAAACTTCCAAGTTGGCTTTACTCCCGTGAAATCTCTTGTTATTACCGCTTGTCCCACCTTAAACCTTCTGGGCAATGCACCGTGCCGCTTGTTGAATTGCTGTTCCATTCGTTTGTTCTTTCGGAGGTTGGCTCTAAGCTTTGGTTTCATTTGCTCCATAGGTATTCTAATCTTTCTCCCAAAAATTGCTTCTGCCGGGCTTTCTTGATTATTTGTTGTTGGGTTTGGTGTTGCTCGGTATGTTTGTAGAAATCTTTGAATCATCTCGTCTATTTCACCTTCTCCCTCGGCTTTAAGTAGCGCTCTTTTAAATGTATCTACGAACCTCTCGACTAGACCGTTTGACTGTGGATGATATGGGGGTGTCTTTATATGCCTAACAGCGTTGGCGGCGCAGAACTTCGAGAATTCAGCGGAGGTGAACTGTGGTCCATTATCGGATACTAATACATCTGGACACCCAAAACAGCTAAATACTTGTCTCAGTTTTTCAATAGTAGCTTTTGTAGAAAGAGACTTAACGTAGTGGATTTCCGGCCATTTTGAGAAAGCATCAACCATCACTAAGTACTGTTTTCCGTTTATGGGACCGGCGAAATCTACGTGTACTCTTGACCATGGATTTGTTGGTGTCCCCCAACTCTGCATTTCGGTCTTGCGAGGGGCTTTGATAGCTTTTGCACACGCGGAACATCTCTCAACATATTCTTTGATCTGAGCGTCAATATTCGGCCAATATACGTATCCACGTGCAAGTGCCTTCATCCTTGCTACCCCTGGGTGTGCGGCATGCAGTTGTGACATCACCTTACAGCGTAAATTTATGGGTACGATTACTCGATTCCCAAACATCAAGCATCCATCCACAAGTGATAGGGAATTCCGACGGTGGGAATACTGTTCAATATTTTTGTCGTCTATATGGGCAGGCCAACCATGTTCGAGGTAACTAATAATCTGCTTCAATTCATCATCTTCTTGAGTATAGCGTCTAATATCTTCAGAGGATAATGGTGTTGCTTTTATGGCAACTTGCAGTATATGGTGAATATCATCTTCCAACGATATCGTTGCGATAATAGAATCTTCACGTTCCTGCTTCTGATTCGCAATTAATCGAGATAAGGCATCAGCTTGTCCAAACTTTTCAGTTGATTTATATAGGATTTGGAATTCATAAGCAAGCAACGTAATAGCCCAGCGTTGTAACCGATTCGCTGTATAAGCAGGAATACCTGACTTTGATCCAAATATAGATATAAGCGGCTTGTGGTCTGTTAAAAGCGTAAATCGACGACCATAAATCATTTTATGAAATTTCTTTACTGCAAAAACTAAAGCTAATCCTTCCTTCTCAATCTGACTATATTTTCGCTCGGCTGAGTTAAGAGTTCGGGATGCATGGGCAATTGGCTTTTCTTTACCATCAGGAAAACGATGACTGATAACGGCTCCAATTCCATAGTTTGAAGCATCGGCGGCTACAATTATTTCAAGCTTTGGATTATAATGAGTCAGCAACAGTTTAGAAGATAAAATCCTTTTTATTTCATCGAAAGAATCTTGGCATTCTTTTGTCCAGTGCCATGTTGTATTAGCCATCAAAAGTTGATTTAATGGTTGTCGCAATTTATACATCTGGGGTACGAACATACTATAATAACCAATCATCCCCAAGAATGAACGAAGGGTTGTAACCTCAGTCGGTCTGGGCATATTTTTGATAGCATTTATATTGTCTGGATCCGGTCGACGACCATCTTTATCAAATATATATCCCAGGTATTTAACAGACTCGAGCAGAAATTCACACTTTTCTTTTTGTAACTGAAACCCAGCTTGTGATATTTTAGTGAGCACCACATCTAACCGACGCATTAATTCCTGCGTGGAAGAGCCAACAACTATAATATCATCCAAATAAACTGCTACACCTTCGATGTTAGACACCATAGTATCCATTATCTGCTGGAAAATTGCTGGAGCTGGCTTAACACCAAACGGTAATCGGTTAAATCGATAAAGCCCACGGTGGGTATTAATGGTTAATAACTCCTTTGAATCTTCGTCAACTTCCACCTGTAAGTAAGCTTCAGACAAATCAAGTTTAGAAAAATAACGTCCACCGTTCAGTTTAATAAATAAATCCTCTGGCAAAGGTAATGGGTATGAATGATTTTGTAAAACGTCATTTAATCCTGTTGAAAAGTCTGCACAAAGGCGAATAGCTCCGCTTGCTTTCTGAACTACTACAATTGGTGCTGCCCATGCCGAATAATTAACAGGTTGTATAACACCGAGTTTCTCTAGTCGGTCTAATTCTTTGTCGACTTTGTCAATAGCTGCATATGGAACTTGACGCTTTGGACGGAAAACAGGTTTTACATCCTGTCGTAGGTATAATTTTGCCTTCTCAATTGTGCAGCATCCCAATTTATTCTGGAACAAGTTTTTATGTTTCTGCAAAAGATCTTCTATAGTTACGACTTTCTTAGTTACATGAACTGTGGGTGGATCTCTAGGATTACTTGCGCTTTTCATTGTGCATATTTCATTTAGTGGTACATCCCATAAATTTAGTTTATCTATCCAGTCTATACCAATAAGGTCTAACTCATGTCTGTTCGTTAAGTAACAATTTCCTGTAAAGTAATTACCTCGGAATTTAACAGAGCATTTTATCATTCCCACAAGTTTCAATATATCTCCGGACGCATTCCGTGCAGTGTGCTCTGTTGGTAATACTTTCGGACACCCAATTAAATACCACGTTCGTTTCGAGATTAGTGTGATATCTGACGCCGTGTCCAGTTGCAATCGAATATGAACACCATTAACAATTAATTCCACATATCTTCTTTTATCCGCTACGCTTAGAGCCAGTGTAGAATATACGCTGTTTATATACTTATTTTCGTACTGGTGCGGACGTCTGGTTCGTTTTGATCTTAAACTTTCTCTAGTTCGGCAGACTAATTCTTTGTGGCCAACTTTATTGCATATAGTGCATCTATGATTTCTAAACCGGCAAAATCTTGAGAAATGCCACGCACCACAATACCAACATTTAGTTGCAGGTTTAGGGCTTTTCGAGTGATATTTATGACTTTTGGTACTATTTCGTCTTTGACCTGTCTTAACAGCATGAACAGAATTCGATGGAGCAGCACTTTTGGTTTCCAGCATAGCTGTATCTTGTTTTAGGTTTATTAATCGTTGACATTCAGTGGTGATAGTTTGTAACGTCATTTCATCATCATGTTCCATACGGGATAACAACTTCATGCGAAAGTCAGCATCAACAGGAGAGTTCAGACCAGAAATAAATAATAAGCATTTAAATTGATCACTGGTTAATACATTTAATTTAAATCGTTCTGCTTGTAAATTTACTCTTCCGGCGTACGTAGTATAATCTTCATCAGCCCCTTTAGTCAGCTGTAGACAGTTATACCGGATACGGAATAAAGATGACTGTTCACAAAACATTTTATTTAGGATGTTAACAGTTTCATCGAAATTAACTTCTCGTGGATGTTTAGGCAGAATATGGTTTTTATACTTTTGATGCTCATTAGGACCAAGTTTCTGTAATAGAAGCCGGACTTTCTTTGCATCATCTATAGCAGCAAATTCAACTCGGAAAATATCTTCAATTCTGCCAAACCATGCTTCAAAAGTGTGACCGTTGTCTGCATCAAATATAAATTCTGAAACTGGATTAAGGTATGACTCAATACTTTTATGTTCTGGAATCTCTTGTTGGATAGATAGTTTCCCCAAAAGTGTTTCCAAGAGTTTCTGTTGAGAAGCTAACATCTGCTGCTGCTGTTGTTGATATTGTTGCTGCTGTTGTTGTAATAATAACTGCAACTGTTCTAAGGAAATCGACATTTTTTTATTTTGCCAATAATATTAGCTCCAAAAATCACCGGCAATTATAACAGCTAATTTATTTCCAAAATCTGAGTCAGCACTTGTTGTATTATTATTATTATTATTTTATTGCCAAAATCCCCGTCGCCAATTGTTATGACCTTGAAGTTGAGGGTTCAAAACTTTTCTCCACCCCGTCGCCAATTGTTATGACCTTGGATGTCTGGTTTTTCTATCGCACGATCTATCTACCAATCCGAATACGACTTATACGAATCTTCACACTAGGCCAACCAATGACGTTCAACCGGTGTGGGCAGTTTAGCGTCCTTATTGGTCCTATGTCCTACGAGCCCTTCCACTTGAGTCCAGAACAAGATACCAGCTTCCGAATCAGAGCAGATCGTTTATTTCAGGCATACTTGGTTTATATATCAATCACACAGACCGCAACGTACCATAAAATAGGAAATAATATTTGTACACAAATAAGCCAAAAAGTGGCTGTGAATGTGGGAGGCATTAGTTAATAAACTGAACATAACTTAAGAAGCGTAAATCGTACAATAATAAATTATAGGTCAAAATAAAGCTTATCATAAAAGGAATATAAATATACATAGTGTAATTGTTGAGTAGTTATACAATAAGAATGTTTATAGAATATTAGTCCATGAATAGTCCTCGGAAGTTACCTGTTATTTAATCTTCACCGGATATAACACCTCCCTTTTTTTTTTGAAGCATTAGAGATAATAATGATCCTTAGGATTTATTTTTATTCGATTGGGCTTTCGTCTGATGCGCTGCGACCTCCTCGGGAGTGTTTCACACGTCTTGTTATTATTCGGATCATTTTTAATTTCATTATTCGACTCAGTTAATATATTTATTGGTATCTTCGACTTTGTAGCAATTTCTGTCTCTCTTTCTTGTCTGGTTGGCTGTATCTGGTTTGCATGTCTCACCCATATCTTTTGTCCAACTTCTACTTCGTAGATAACTTTCCCTTTTTTTCGTATTATTATGCCAAACTTCCAAGTTGGCTTTACTCCCGTGAAATCTCTTGTTATTACCGCTTGTCCCACCTTAAACCTTCTGGGCAATGCACCGTGCCGCTTGTTGAATTGCTGTTCCATTCGTTTGTTCTTTCGGAGGTTGGCTCTAAGCTTTGGTTTCATTTGCTCCATAGGTATTCTAATCTTTCTCCCAAAAATTGCTTCTGCCGGGCTTTCTTGATTATTTGTTGTTGGGTTTGGTGTTGCTCGGTATGTTTGTAGAAATCTTTGAATCATCTCGTCTATTTCACCTTCTCCCTCGGCTTTAAGTAGCGCTCTTTTAAATGTATCTACGAACCTCTCGACTAGACCGTTTGACTGTGGATGATATGGGGTGTCTTTATATGCCTAACAGCGTTGGCGGCGCAGAACTTCGAGAATTCAGCGGAGGTGAACTGTGGTCCATTATCGGATACTAATACATCTGGACACCCAAAACAGCTAAATACTTGTCTCAGTTTTTCAATAGTAGCTTTTGTAGAAAGAGACTTAACGTAGTGGATTTCCGGCCATTTTGAGAAAGCATCAACCATCACTAAGTACTGTTTTCCGTTTATGGGACCGGCGAAATCTACGTGTACTCTTGACCATGGATTTGTTGGTGTCCCCCAACTCTGCATTTCGGTCTTGCGAGGGGCTTTGATAGCTTTTGCACACGCGGAACATCTCTCAACATATTCTTTGATCTGAGCGTCAATATTCGGCCAATATACGTATCCACGTGCAAGTGCCTTCATCCTTGCTACCCCTGGGTGTGCGGCATGCAGTTGTGACATCACCTTACAGCGTAAATTTATGGGTACGATTACTCGATTCCCAAACATCAAGCATCCATCCACAAGTGATAGGGAATTCCGACGGTGGGAATACTGTTCAATATTTTTGTCGTCTATATGGGCAGGCCAACCATGTTCGAGGTAACTAATAATCTGCTTCAATTCATCATCTTCTTGAGTATAGCGTCTAATATCTTCAGAGGATAATGGTGTTGCTTTTATGGCAACTTGCAGTATATGGTGAATATCATCTTCCAACGATATCGTTGCGATAATAGAATCTTCACGTTCCTGCTTCTGATTCGCAATTAATCGAGATAAGGCATCAGCTTGTCCAAACTTTTCAGTTGATTTATATAGGATTTGGAAATCATAAGCAAGCAACGTAATAGCCCAGCGTTGTAACCGATTCGCTGTATAAGCAGGAATACCTGACTTTGATCCAAATATAGATATAAGCGGCTTGTGGTCTGTTAAAAGCGTAAATCGACGACCATAAATCATTTTATGAAATTTCTTTACTGCAAAAACTAAAGCTAATCCTTCCTTCTCAATCTGACTATATTTTCGCTCGGCTGAGTTAAGAGTTCGGGATGCATGGGCAATTGGCTTTTCTTTACCATCAGGAAAACGATGACTGATAACGGCTCCAATTCCATAGTTTGAAGCATCGGCGGCTACAATTATTTCAAGCTTTGGATTATAATGAGTCAGCAACAGTTTAGAAGATAAAATCCTTTTTATTTCATCGAAAGAATCTTGGCATTCTTTTGTCCAGTGCCATGTTGTATTAGCCATCAAAAGTTGATTTAATGGTTGTCGCAATTTATACATCTGGGGTACGAACATACTATAATAACCAATCATCCCCAAGAATGAACGAAGGGTTGTAACCTCAGTCGGTCTGGGCATATTTTTGATAGCATTTATATTGTCTGGATCCGGTCGACGACCATCTTTATCAAATATATATCCCAGGTATTTAACAGACTCGAGCAGAAATTCACACTTTTCTTTTTGTAACTGAAACCCAGCTTGTGATATTTTAGTGAGCACCACATCTAACCGACGCATTAATTCCTGCGTGGAAGAGCCAACAACTATAATATCATCCAAATAAACTGCTACACCTTCGATGTTAGACACCATAGTATCCATTATCTGCTGGAAAATTGCTGGAGCTGGCTTAACACCAAACGGTAATCGGTTAAATCGATAAAGCCCACGGTGGGTATTAATGGTTAATAACTCCTTTGAATCTTCGTCAACTTCCACCTGTAAGTAAGCTTCAGACAAATCAAGTTTAGAAAAATAACGTCCACCGTTCAGTTTAATAAATAAATCCTCTGGCAAAGGTAATGGGTATGAATGATTTTGTAAAACGTCATTTAATCCTGTTGAAAAGTCTGCACAAAGGCGAATAGCTCCGCTTGCTTTCTGAACTACTACAATTGGTGCTGCCCATGCCGAATAATTAACAGGTTGTATAACACCGAGTTTCTCTAGTCGGTCTAATTCTTTGTCGACTTTGTCAATAGCTGCATATGGAACTTGACGCTTTGGACGGAAAACAGGTTTTACATCCTGTCGTAGGTATAATTTTGCCTTCTCAATTGTGCAGCATCCCAATTTATTCTGGAACAAGTTTTTATGTTTCTGCAAAAGATCTTCTATAGTTACGACTTTCTTAGTTACATGAACTGTGGGTGGATCTCTAGGATTACTTGCGCTTTTCATTGTGCATATTTCATTTAGTGGTACATCCCATAAATTTAGTTTATCTATCCAGTCTATACCAATAAGGTCTAACTCATGTCTGTTCGTTAAGTAACAATTTCCTGTAAAGTAATTACCTCGGAATTTAACAGAGCATTTTATCATTCCCACAAGTTTCAATATATCTCCGGACGCATTCCGTGCAGTGTGCTCTGTTGGTAATACTTTCGGACACCCAATTAAATACCACGTTCGTTTCGAGATTAGTGTGATATCTGACGCCGTGTCCAGTTGCAATCGAATATGAACACCATTAACAATTAATTCCACATATCTTCTTTTATCCGCTACGCTTAGAGCCAGTGTAGAATATACGCTGTTTATATACTTATTTTCGTACTGGTGCGGACGTCTGGTTCGTTTTGATCTTAAACTTTCTCTAGTTCGGCAGACTAATTCTTTGTGGCCAACTTTATTGCATATAGTGCATCTATGATTTCTAAACCGGCAAAATCTTGAGAAATGCCACGCACCACAATACCAACATTTAGTTGCAGGTTTAGGGCTTTTCGAGTGATATTTATGACTTTTGGTACTATTTCGTCTTTGACCTGTCTTAACAGCATGAACAGAATTCGATGGAGCAGCACTTTTGGTTTCCAGCATAGCTGTATCTTGTTTTAGGTTTATTAATCGTTGACATTCAGTGGTGATAGTTTGTAACGTCATTTCATCATCATGTTCCATACGGGATAACAACTTCATGCGAAAGTCAGCATCAACAGGAGAGTTCAGACCAGAAATAAATAATAAGCATTTAAATTGATCACTGGTTAATACATTTAATTTAAATCGTTCTGCTTGTAAATTTACTCTTCCGGCGTACGTAGTATAATCTTCATCAGCCCCTTTAGTCAGCTGTAGACAGTTATACCGGATACGGAATAAAGATGACTGTTCACAAAACATTTTATTTAGGATGTTAACAGTTTCATCGAAATTAACTTCTCGTGGATGTTTAGGCAGAATATGGTTTTTATACTTTTGATGCTCATTAGGACCAAGTTTCTGTAATAGAAGCCGGACTTTCTTTGCATCATCTATAGCAGCAAATTCAACTCGGAAAATATCTTCAATTCTGCCAAACCATGCTTCAAAAGTGTGACCGTTGTCTGCATCAAATATAAATTCTGAAACTGGATTAAGGTATGACTCAATACTTTTATGTTCTGGAATCTCTTGTTGGATAGATAGTTTCCCCAAAAGTGTTTCCAAGAGTTTCTGTTGAGAAGCTAACATCTGCTGCTGCTGTTGTTGATATTGTTGCTGCTGTTGTTGTAATAATAACTGCAACTGTTCTAAGGAAATCGACATTTTTTTATTTTGCCAATAATATTAGCTCCAAAAATCACCGGCAATTATAACAGCTAATTTATTTCCAAAATCTGAGTCAGCACTTGTTGTATTATTATTATTATTATTTTATTGCCAAAATCCCCGTCGCCAATTGTTATGACCTTGAAGTTGAGGGTTCAAAACTTTTCTCCACCCCGTCGCCAATTGTTATGACCTTGGATGTCTGGTTTTTCTATCGCACGATCTATCTACCAATCCGAATACGACTTATACGAATCTTCACACTAGGCCAACCAATGACGTTCAACCGGTGTGGGCAGTTTAGCGTCCTTATTGGTCCTATGTCCTACGAGCCCTTCCACTTGAGTCCAGAACAAGATACCAGCTTCCGAATCAGAGCAGATCGTTTATTTCAGGCATACTTGGTTTATATATCAATCACACAGACCGCAACGTACCATAAAATAGGAAATAATATTTGTACACAAATAAGCCAAAAAGTGGCTGTGAATGTGGGAGGCATTAGTTAATAAACTGAACATAACTTAAGAAGCGTAAATCGTACAATAATAAATTATAGGTCAAAATAAAGCTTATCATAAAAGGAATATAAATATACATAGTGTAATTGTTGAGTAGTTATACAATAAGAATGTTTATAGAATATTAGTCCATGAATAGTCCTCGGAAGTTACCTGTTATTTAATCTTCACCGGATATAACACCTCCCTTTTTTTTTTTGAAGCATTAGAGATAATAATGATCCTTAGGATTTATTTTTATTCGATTGGGCTTTCGTCTGATGCGCTGCGACCTCCTCGGGAGTGTTTCACACGTCTTGTTATTATTCGGATCATTTTTAATTTCATTATTCGACTCAGTTAATATATTTATTGGTATCTTCGACTTTGTAGCAATTTCTGTCTCTCTTTCTTGTCTGGTTGGCTGTATCTGGTTTGCATGTCTCACCCATATCTTTTGTCCAACTTCTACTTCGTAGATAACTTTCCCTTTTTTCGTATTATTATGCCAAACTTCCAAGTTGGCTTTACTCCCGTGAAATCTCTTGTTATTACCGCTTGTCCCACCTTAAACCTTCTGGGCAATGCACCGTGCCGCTTGTTGAATTGCTGTTCCATTCGTTTGTTCTTTCGGAGGTTGGCTCTAAGCTTTGGTTTCATTTGCTCCATAGGTATTCTAATCTTTCTCCCAAAAATTGCTTCTGCCGGGCTTTCTTGATTATTTGTTGTTGGGTTTGGTGTTGCTCGGTATGTTTGTAGAAATCTTTGAATCATCTCGTCTATTTCACCTTCTCCCTCGGCTTTAAGTAGCGCTCTTTTAAATGTATCTACGAACCTCTCGACTAGACCGTTTGACTGTGGATGATATGGGGGTGTCTTTATATGCCTAACAGCGTTGGCGGCGCAGAACTTCGAGAATTCAGCGGAGGTGAACTGTGGTCCATTATCGGATACTAATACATCTGGACACCCAAAACAGCTAAATACTTGTCTCAGTTTTTCAATAGTAGCTTTTGTAGAAAGAGACTTAACGTAGTGGATTTCCGGCCATTTTGAGAAAGCATCAACCATCACTAAGTACTGTTTTCCGTTTATGGGACCGGCGAAATCTACGTGTACTCTTGACCATGGATTTGTTGGTGTCCCCCAACTCTGCATTTCGGTCTTGCGAGGGGCTTTGATAGCTTTTGCACACGCGGAACATCTCTCAACATATTCTTTGATCTGAGCGTCAATATTCGGCCAATATACGTATCCACGTGCAAGTGCCTTCATCCTTGCTACCCCTGGGTGTGCGGCATGCAGTTGTGACATCACCTTACAGCGTAAATTTATGGGTACGATTACTCGATTCCCAAACATCAAGCATCCATCCACAAGTGATAGGGAATTCCGACGGTGGGAATACTGTTCAATATTTTTGTCGTCTATATGGGCAGGCCAACCATGTTCGAGGTAACTAATAATCTGCTTCAATTCATCATCTTCTTGAGTATAGCGTCTAATATCTTCAGAGGATAATGGTGTTGCTTTTATGGCAACTTGCAGTATATGGTGAATATCATCTTCCAACGATATCGTTGCGATAATAGAATCTTCACGTTCCTGCTTCTGATTCGCAATTAATCGAGATAAGGCATCAGCTTGTCCAAACTTTTCAGTTGATTTATATAGGATTTGGAAATCATAAGCAAGCAACGTAATAGCCCAGCGTTGTAACCGATTCGCTGTATAAGCAGGAATACCTGACTTTGATCCAAATATAGATATAAGCGGCTTGTGGTCTGTTAAAAGCGTAAATCGACGACCATAAATCATTTTATGAAATTTCTTTACTGCAAAAACTAAAGCTAATCCTTCCTTCTCAATCTGACTATATTTTCGCTCGGCTGAGTTAAGAGTTCGGGATGCATGGGCAATTGGCTTTTCTTTACCATCAGGAAAACGATGACTGATAACGGCTCCAATTCCATAGTTTGAAGCATCGGCGGCTACAATTATTTCAAGCTTTGGATTATAATGAGTCAGCAACAGTTTAGAAGATAAAATCCTTTTTATTTCATCGAAAGAATCTTGGCATTCTTTTGTCCAGTGCCATGTTGTATTAGCCATCAAAAGTT
Source organism: Schistosoma haematobium (assembly GCF_000699445.3). Lineage (NCBI taxonomy): Eukaryota > Metazoa > Platyhelminthes > Trematoda > Strigeidida > Schistosomatidae > Schistosoma > Schistosoma haematobium. The sequence continues at coordinate 49,436,861 of NC_067195.1, read as the reverse complement.
GATTTAATGGTTGTCGCAATTTATACATCTGGGGTACGAACATACTATAATAACCAATCATCCCCAAGAATGAACGAAGGGTTGTAACCTCAGTCGGTCTGGGCATATTTTTGATAGCATTTATATTGTCTGGATCCGGTCGACGACCATCTTTATCAAATATATATCCCAGGTATTTAACAGACTCGAGCAGAAATTCACACTTTTCTTTTTGTAACTGAAACCCAGCTTGTGATATTTTAGTGAGCACCACATCTAACCGACGCATTAATTCCTGCGTGGAAGAGCCAACAACTATAATATCATCCAAATAAACTGCTACACCTTCGATGTTAGACACCATAGTATCCATTATCTGCTGGAAAATTGCTGGAGCTGGCTTAACACCAAACGGTAATCGGTTAAATCGATAAAGCCCACGGTGGGTATTAATGGTTAATAACTCCTTTGAATCTTCGTCAACTTCCACCTGTAAGTAAGCTTCAGACAAATCAAGTTTAGAAAAATAACGTCCACCGTTCAGTTTAATAAATAAATCCTCTGGCAAAGGTAATGGGTATGAATGATTTTGTAAAACGTCATTTAATCCTGTTGAAAAGTCTGCACAAAGGCGAATAGCTCCGCTTGCTTTCTGAACTACTACAATTGGTGCTGCCCATGCCGAATAATTAACAGGTTGTATAACACCGAGTTTCTCTAGTCGGTCTAATTCTTTGTCGACTTTGTCAATAGCTGCATATGGAACTTGACGCTTTGGACGGAAAACAGGTTTTACATCCTGTCGTAGGTATAATTTTGCCTTCTCAATTGTGCAGCATCCCAATTTATTCTGGAACAAGTTTTTATGTTTCTGCAAAAGATCTTCTATAGTTACGACTTTCTTAGTTACATGAACTGTGGGTGGATCTCTAGGATTACTTGCGCTTTTCATTGTGCATATTTCATTTAGTGGTACATCCCATAAATTTAGTTTATCTATCCAGTCTATACCAATAAGGTCTAACTCATGTCTGTTCGTTAAGTAACAATTTCCTGTAAAGTAATTACCTCGGAATTTAACAGAGCATTTTATCATTCCCACAAGTTTCAATATATCTCCGGACGCATTCCGTGCAGTGTGCTCTGTTGGTAATACTTTCGGACACCCAATTAAATACCACGTTCGTTTCGAGATTAGTGTGATATCTGACGCCGTGTCCAGTTGCAATCGAATATGAACACCATTAACAATTAATTCCACATATCTTCTTTTATCCGCTACGCTTAGAGCCAGTGTAGAATATACGCTGTTTATATACTTATTTTCGTACTGGTGCGGACGTCTGGTTCGTTTTGATCTTAAACTTTCTCTAGTTCGGCAGACTAATTCTTTGTGGCCAACTTTATTGCATATAGTGCATCTATGATTTCTAAACCGGCAAAATCTTGAGAAATGCCACGCACCACAATACCAACATTTAGTTGCAGGTTTAGGGCTTTTCGAGTGATATTTATGACTTTTGGTACTATTTCGTCTTTGACCTGTCTTAACAGCATGAACAGAATTCGATGGAGCAGCACTTTTGGTTTCCAGCATAGCTGTATCTTGTTTTAGGTTTATTAATCGTTGACATTCAGTGGTGATAGTTTGTAACGTCATTTCATCATCATGTTCCATACGGGATAACAACTTCATGCGAAAGTCAGCATCAACAGGAGAGTTCAGACCAGAAATAAATAATAAGCATTTAAATTGATCACTGGTTAATACATTTAATTTAAATCGTTCTGCTTGTAAATTTACTCTTCCGGCGTACGTAGTATAATCTTCATCAGCCCCTTTAGTCAGCTGTAGACAGTTATACCGGATACGGAATAAAGATGACTGTTCACAAAACATTTTATTTAGGATGTTAACAGTTTCATCGAAATTAACTTCTCGTGGATGTTTAGGCAGAATATGGTTTTTATACTTTTGATGCTCATTAGGACCAAGTTTCTGTAATAGAAGCCGGACTTTCTTTGCATCATCTATAGCAGCAAATTCAACTCGGAAAATATCTTCAATTCTGCCAAACCATGCTTCAAAAGTGTGACCGTTGTCTGCATCAAATATAAATTCTGAAACTGGATTAAGGTATGACTCAATACTTTTATGTTCTGGAATCTCTTGTTGGATAGATAGTTTCCCCAAAAGTGTTTCCAAGAGTTTCTGTTGAGAAGCTAACATCTGCTGCTGCTGTTGTTGATATTGTTGCTGCTGTTGTTGTAATAATAACTGCAACTGTTCTAAGGAAATCGACATTTTTTTATTTTGCCAATAATATTAGCTCCAAAAATCACCGGCAATTATAACAGCTAATTTATTTCCAAAATCTGAGTCAGCACTTGTTGTATTATTATTATTATTATTTTATTGCCAAAATCCCCGTCGCCAATTGTTATGACCTTGAAGTTGAGGGTTCAAAACTTTTCTCCACCCCGTCGCCAATTGTTATGACCTTGGATGTCTGGTTTTTCTATCGCACGATCTATCTACCAATCCGAATACGACTTATACGAATCTTCACACTAGGCCAACCAATGACGTTCAACCGGTGTGGGCAGTTTAGCGTCCTTATTGGTCCTATGTCCTACGAGCCCTTCCACTTGAGTCCAGAACAAGATACCAGCTTCCGAATCAGAGCAGATCGTTTATTTCAGGCATACTTGGTTTATATATCAATCACACAGACCGCAACGTACCATAAAATAGGAAATAATATTTGTACACAAATAAGCCAAAAAGTGGCTGTGAATGTGGGAGGCATTAGTTAATAAACTGAACATAACTTAAGAAGCGTAAATCGTACAATAATAAATTATAGGTCAAAATAAAGCTTATCATAAAAGGAATATAAATATACATAGTGTAATTGTTGAGTAGTTATACAATAAGAATGTTTATAGAATATTAGTCCATGAATAGTCCTCGGAAGTTACCTGTTATTTAATCTTCACCGGATATAACACCTCCCTTTTTTTTTTGAAGCATTAGAGATAATAATGATCCTTAGGATTTATTTTTATTCGATTGGGCTTTCGTCTGATGCGCTGCGACCTCCTCGGGAGTGTTTCACACGTCTTGTTATTATTCGGATCATTTTTAATTTCATTATTCGACTCAGTTAATATATTTATTGGTATCTTCGACTTTGTAGCAATTTCTGTCTCTCTTTCTTGTCTGGTTGGCTGTATCTGGTTTGCATGTCTCACCCATATCTTTTGTCCAACTTCTACTTCGTAGATAACTTTCCCTTTTTTTCGTATTATTATGCCAAACTTCCAAGTTGGCTTTACTCCCGTGAAATCTCTTGTTATTACCGCTTGTCCCACCTTAAACCTTCTGGGCAATGCACCGTGCCGCTTGTTGAATTGCTGTTCCATTCGTTTGTTCTTTCGGAGGTTGGCTCTAAGCTTTGGTTTCATTTGCTCCATAGGTATTCTAATCTTTCTCCCAAAAATTGCTTCTGCCGGGCTTTCTTGATTATTTGTTGTTGGGTTTGGTGTTGCTCGGTATGTTTGTAGAAATCTTTGAATCATCTCGTCTATTTCACCTTCTCCCTCGGCTTTAAGTAGCGCTCTTTTAAATGTATCTACGAACCTCTCGACTAGACCGTTTGACTGTGGATGATATGGGGGTGTCTTTATATGCCTAACAGCGTTGGCGGCGCAGAACTTCGAGAATTCAGCGGAGGTGAACTGTGGTCCATTATCGGATACTAATACATCTGGACACCCAAAACAGCTAAATACTTGTCTCAGTTTTTCAATAGTAGCTTTTGTAGAAAGAGACTTAACGTAGTGGATTTCCGGCCATTTTGAGAAAGCATCAACCATCACTAAGTACTGTTTTCCGTTTATGGGACCGGCGAAATCTACGTGTACTCTTGACCATGGATTTGTTGGTGTCCCCCAACTCTGCATTTCGGTCTTGCGAGGGGCTTTGATAGCTTTTGCACACGCGGAACATCTCTCAACATATTCTTTGATCTGAGCGTCAATATTCGGCCAATATACGTATCCACGTGCAAGTGCCTTCATCCTTGCTACCCCTGGGTGTGCGGCATGCAGTTGTGACATCACCTTACAGCGTAAATTTATGGGTACGATTACTCGATTCCCAAACATCAAGCATCCATCCACAAGTGATAGGGAATTCCGACGGTGGGAATACTGTTCAATATTTTTGTCGTCTATATGGGCAGGCCAACCATGTTCGAGGTAACTAATAATCTGCTTCAATTCATCATCTTCTTGAGTATAGCGTCTAATATCTTCAGAGGATAATGGTGTTGCTTTTATGGCAACTTGCAGTATATGGTGAATATCATCTTCCAACGATATCGTTGCGATAATAGAATCTTCACGTTCCTGCTTCTGATTCGCAATTAATCGAGATAAGGCATCAGCTTGTCCAAACTTTTCAGTTGATTTATATAGGATTTGGAAATCATAAGCAAGCAACGTAATAGCCCAGCGTTGTAACCGATTCGCTGTATAAGCAGGAATACCTGACTTTGATCCAAATATAGATATAAGCGGCTTGTGGTCTGTTAAAAGCGTAAATCGACGACCATAAATCATTTTATGAAATTTCTTTACTGCAAAAACTAAAGCTAATCCTTCCTTCTCAATCTGACTATATTTTCGCTCGGCTGAGTTAAGAGTTCGGGATGCATGGGCAATTGGCTTTTCTTTACCATCAGGAAAACGATGACTGATAACGGCTCCAATTCCATAGTTTGAAGCATCGGCGGCTACAATTATTTCAAGCTTTGGATTATAATGAGTCAGCAACAGTTTAGAAGATAAAATCCTTTTTATTTCATCGAAAGAATCTTGGCATTCTTTTGTCCAGTGCCATGTTGTATTAGCCATCAAAAGTTGATTTAATGGTTGTCGCAATTTATACATCTGGGGTACGAACATACTATAATAACCAATCATCCCCAAGAATGAACGAAGGGTTGTAACCTCAGTCGGTCTGGGCATATTTTTGATAGCATTTATATTGTCTGGATCCGGTCGACGACCATCTTTATCAAATATATATCCCAGGTATTTAACAGACTCGAGCAGAAATTCACACTTTTCTTTTTGTAACTGAAACCCAGCTTGTGATATTTTAGTGAGCACCACATCTAACCGACGCATTAATTCCTGCGTGGAAGAGCCAACAACTATAATATCATCCAAATAAACTGCTACACCTTCGATGTTAGACACCATAGTATCCATTATCTGCTGGAAAATTGCTGGAGCTGGCTTAACACCAAACGGTAATCGGTTAAATCGATAAAGCCCACGGTGGGTATTAATGGTTAATAACTCCTTTGAATCTTCGTCAACTTCCACCTGTAAGTAAGCTTCAGACAAATCAAGTTTAGAAAAATAACGTCCACCGTTCAGTTTAATAAATAAATCCTCTGGCAAAGGTAATGGGTATGAATGATTTTGTAAAACGTCATTTAATCCTGTTGAAAAGTCTGCACAAAGGCGAATAGCTCCGCTTGCTTTCTGAACTACTACAATTGGTGCTGCCCATGCCGAATAATTAACAGGTTGTATAACACCGAGTTTCTCTAGTCGGTCTAATTCTTTGTCGACTTTGTCAATAGCTGCATATGGAACTTGACGCTTTGGACGGAAAACAGGTTTTACATCCTGTCGTAGGTATAATTTTGCCTTCTCAATTGTGCAGCATCCCAATTTATTCTGGAACAAGTTTTTATGTTTCTGCAAAAGATCTTCTATAGTTACGACTTTCTTAGTTACATGAACTGTGGGTGGATCTCTAGGATTACTTGCGCTTTTCATTGTGCATATTTCATTTAGTGGTACATCCCATAAATTTAGTTTATCTATCCAGTCTATACCAATAAGGTCTAACTCATGTCTGTTCGTTAAGTAACAATTTCCTGTAAAGTAATTACCTCGGAATTTAACAGAGCATTTTATCATTCCCACAAGTTTCAATATATCTCCGGACGCATTCCGTGCAGTGTGCTCTGTTGGTAATACTTTCGGACACCCAATTAAATACCACGTTCGTTTCGAGATTAGTGTGATATCTGACGCCGTGTCCAGTTGCAATCGAATATGAACACCATTAACAATTAATTCCACATATCTTCTTTTATCCGCTACGCTTAGAGCCAGTGTAGAATATACGCTGTTTATATACTTATTTTCGTACTGGTGCGGACGTCTGGTTCGTTTTGATCTTAAACTTTCTCTAGTTCGGCAGACTAATTCTTTGTGGCCAACTTTATTGCATATAGTGCATCTATGATTTCTAAACCGGCAAAATCTTGAGAAATGCCACGCACCACAATACCAACATTTAGTTGCAGGTTTAGGGCTTTTCGAGTGATATTTATGACTTTTGGTACTATTTCGTCTTTGACCTGTCTTAACAGCATGAACAGAATTCGATGGAGCAGCACTTTTGGTTTCCAGCATAGCTGTATCTTGTTTTAGGTTTATTAATCGTTGACATTCAGTGGTGATAGTTTGTAACGTCATTTCATCATCATGTTCCATACGGGATAACAACTTCATGCGAAAGTCAGCATCAACAGGAGAGTTCAGACCAGAAATAAATAATAAGCATTTAAATTGATCACTGGTTAATACATTTAATTTAAATCGTTCTGCTTGTAAATTTACTCTTCCGGCGTACGTAGTATAATCTTCATCAGCCCCTTTAGTCAGCTGTAGACAGTTATACCGGATACGGAATAAAGATGACTGTTCACAAAACATTTTATTTAGGATGTTAACAGTTTCATCGAAATTAACTTCTCGTGGATGTTTAGGCAGAATATGGTTTTTATACTTTTGATGCTCATTAGGACCAAGTTTCTGTAATAGAAGCCGGACTTTCTTTGCATCATCTATAGCAGCAAATTCAACTCGGAAAATATCTTCAATTCTGCCAAACCATGCTTCAAAAGTGTGACCGTTGTCTGCATCAAATATAAATTCTGAAACTGGATTAAGGTATGACTCAATACTTTTATGTTCTGGAATCTCTTGTTGGATAGATAGTTTCCCAAAAGTGTTTCCAAGAGTTTCTGTTGAGAAGCTAACATCTGCTGCTGCTGTTGTTGATATTGTTGCTGCTGTTGTTGTAATAATAACTGCAACTGTTCTAAGGAAATCGACATTTTTTTATTTTGCCAATAATATTAGCTCCAAAAATCACCGGCAATTATAACAGCTAATTTATTTCCAAAATCTGAGTCAGCACTTGTTGTATTATTATTATTATTATTTTATTGCCAAAATCCCCGTCGCCAATTGTTATGACCTTGAAGTTGAGGGTTCAAAACTTTTCTCCACCCCGTCGCCAATTGTTATGACCTTGGATGTCTGGTTTTTCTATCGCACGATCTATCTACCAATCCGAATACGACTTATACGAATCTTCACACTAGGCCAACCAATGACGTTCAACCGGTGTGGGCAGTTTAGCGTCCTTATTGGTCCTATGTCCTACGAGCCCTTCCACTTGAGTCCAGAACAAGATACCAGCTTCCGAATCAGAGCAGATCGTTTATTTCAGGCATACTTGGTTTATATATCAATCACACAGACCGCAACGTACCATAAAATAGGAAATAATATTTGTACACAAATAAGCCAAAAAGTGGCTGTGAATGTGGGAGGCATTAGTTAATAAACTGAACATAACTTAAGAAGCGTAAATCGTACAATAATAAATTATAGGTCAAAATAAAGCTTATCATAAAAGGAATATAAATATACATAGTGTAATTGTTGAGTAGTTATACAATAAGAATGTTTATAGAATATTAGACCATGAATAGTCCTCGGAAGTTACCTGTTATTTAATCTTCACCGGATATAACACCTCCCTTTTTTTTTTGAAGCATTAGAGATAATAATGATCCTTAGGATTTATTTTTATTCGATTGGGCTTTCGTCTGATGCGCTGCGACCTCCTCGGGAGTGTTTCACACGTCTTGTTATTATTCGGATCATTTTTAATTTCATTATTCGACTCAGTTAATATATTTATTGGTATCTTCGACTTTGTAGCAATTTCTGTCTCTCTTTCTTGTCTGGTTGGCTGTATCTGGTTTGCATGTCTCACCCATATCTTTTGTCCAACTTCTACTTCGTAGATAACTTTCCCTTTTTTTCGTATTATTATGCCAAACTTCCAAGTTGGCTTTACTCCCGTGAAATCTCTTGTTATTACCGCTTGTCCCACCTTAAACCTTCTGGGCAATGCACCGTGCCGCTTGTTGAATTGCTGTTCCATTCGTTTGTTCTTTCGGAGGTTGGCTCTAAGCTTTGGTTTCATTTGCTCCATAGGTATTCTAATCTTTCTCCCAAAAATTGCTTCTGCCGGGCTTTCTTGATTATTTGTTGTTGGGTTTGGTGTTGCTCGGTATGTTTGTAGAAATCTTTGAATCATCTCGTCTATTTCACCTTCTCCCTCGGCTTTAAGTAGCGCTCTTTTAAATGTATCTACGAACCTCTCGACTAGACCGTTTGACTGTGGATGATATGGGGGTGTCTTTATATGCCTAACAGCGTTGGCGGCGCAGAACTTCGAGAATTCAGCGGAGGTGAACTGTGGTCCATTATCGGATACTAATACATCTGGACACCCAAAACAGCTAAATACTTGTCTCAGTTTTTCAATAGTAGCTTTTGTAGAAAGAGACTTAACGTAGTGGATTTCCGGCCATTTTGAGAAAGCATCAACCATCACTAAGTACTGTTTTCCGTTTATGGGACCGGCGAAATCTACGTGTACTCTTGACCATGGATTTGTTGGTGTCCCCCAACTCTGCATTTCGGTCTTGCGAGGGGCTTTGATAGCTTTTGCACACGCGGAACATCTCTCAACATATTCTTTGATCTGAGCGTCAATATTCGGCCAATATACGTATCCACGTGCAAGTGCCTTCATCCTTGCTACCCCTGGGTGTGCGGCATGCAGTTGTGACATCACCTTACAGCGTAAATTTATGGGTACGATTACTCTATTCCCAAACATCAAGCATCCATCCACAAGTGATAGGGAATTCCGACGGTGGGAATACTGTTCAATATTTTTGTCGTCTATATGGGCAGGCCAACCATGTTCGAGGTAACTAATAATCTGCTTCAATTCATCATCTTCTTGAGTATAGCGTCTAATATCTTCAGAGGATAATGGTGTTGCTTTTATGGCAACTTGCAGTATATGGTGAATATCATCTTCCAACGATATCGTTGCGATAATAGAATCTTCACGTTCCTGCTTCTGATTCGCAATTAATCGAGATAAGGCATCAGCTTGTCCAAACTTTTCAGTTGATTTATATAGGATTTGGAAATCATAAGCAAGCAACGTAATAGCCCAGCGTTGTAACCGATTCGCTGTATAAGCAGGAATACCTGACTTTGATCCAAATATAGATATAAGCGGCTTGTGGTCTGTTAAAAGCGTAAATCGACGACCATAAATCATTTTATGAAATTTCTTTACTGCAAAAACTAAAGCTAATCCTTCCTTCTCAATCTGACTATATTTTCGCTCGGCTGAGTTAAGAGTTCGGGATGCATGGGCAATTGGCTTTTCTTTACCATCAGGAAAACGATGACTGATAACGGCTCCAATTCCATAGTTTGAAGCATCGGCGGCTACAATTATTTCAAGCTTTGGATTATAATGAGTCAGCAACAGTTTAGAAGATAAAATCCTTTTTATTTCATCGAAAGAATCTTGGCATTCTTTTGTCCAGTGCCATGTTGTATTAGCCATCAAAAGTTGATTTAATGGTTGTCGCAATTTATACATCTGGGGTACGAACATACTATAATAACCAATCATCCCCAAGAATGAACGAAGGGTTGTAACCTCAGTCGGTCTGGGCATATTTTTGATAGCATTTATATTGTCTGGATCCGGTCGACGACCATCTTTATCAAATATATATCCCAGGTATTTAACAGACTCGAGCAGAAATTCACACTTTTCTTTTTGTAACTGAAACCCAGCTTGTGATATTTTAGTGAGCACCACATCTAACCGACGCATTAATTCCTGCGTGGAAGAGCCAACAACTATAATATCATCCAAATAAACTGCTACACCTTCGATGTTAGACACCATAGTATCCATTATCTGCTGGAAAATTGCTGGAGCTGGCTTAACACCAAACGGTAATCGGTTAAATCGATAAAGCCCACGGTGGGTATTAATGGTTAATAACTCCTTTGAATCTTCGTCAACTTCCACCTGTAAGTAAGCTTCAGACAAATCAAGTTTAGAAAAATAACGTCCACCGTTCAGTTTAATAAATAAATCCTCTGGCAAAGGTAATGGGTATGAATGATTTTGTAAAACGTCATTTAATCCTGTTGAAAAGTCTGCACAAAGGCGAATAGCTCCGCTTGCTTTCTGAACTACTACAATTGGTGCTGCCCATGCCGAATAATTAACAGGTTGTATAACACCGAGTTTCTCTAGTCGGTCTAATTCTTTGTCGACTTTGTCAATAGCTGCATATGGAACTTGACGCTTTGGACGGAAAACAGGTTTTACATCCTGTCGTAGGTATAATTTTGCCTTCTCAATTGTGCAGCATCCCAATTTATTCTGGAACAAGTTTTTATGTTTCTGCAAAAGATCTTCTATAGTTACGACTTTCTTAGTTACATGAACTGTGGGTGGATCTCTAGGATTACTTGCGCTTTTCATTGTGCATATTTCATTTAGTGGTACATCCCATAAATTTAGTTTATCTATCCAGTCTATACCAATAAGGTCTAACTCATGTCTGTTCGTTAAGTAACAATTTCCTGTAAAGTAATTACCTCGGAATTTAACAGAGCATTTTATCATTCCCACAAGTTTCAATATATCTCCGGACGCATTCCGTGCAGTGTGCTCTGTTGGTAATACTTTCGGACACCCAATTAAATACCACGTTCGTTTCGAGATTAGTGTGATATCTGACGCCGTGTCCAGTTGCAATCGAATATGAACACCATTAACAATTAATTCCACATATCTTCTTTTATCCGCTACGCTTAGAGCCAGTGTAGAATATACGCTGTTTATATACTTATTTTCGTACTGGTGCGGACGTCTGGTTCGTTTTGATCTTAAACTTTCTCTAGTTCGGCAGACTAATTCTTTGTGGCCAACTTTATTGCATATAGTGCATCTATGATTTCTAAACCGGCAAAATCTTGAGAAATGCCACGCACCACAATACCAACATTTAGTTGCAGGTTTAGGGCTTTTCGAGTGATATTTATGACTTTTGGTACTATTTCGTCTTTGACCTGTCTTAACAGCATGAACAGAATTCGATGGAGCAGCACTTTTGGTTTCCAGCATAGCTGTATCTTGTTTTAGGTTTATTAATCGTTGACATTCAGTGGTGATAGTTTGTAACGTCATTTCATCATCATGTTCCATACGGGATAACAACTTCATGCGAAAGTCAGCATCAACAGGAGAGTTCAGACCAGAAATAAATAATAAGCATTTAAATTGATCACTGGTTAATACATTTAATTTAAATCGTTCTGCTTGTAAATTTACTCTTCCGGCGTACGTAGTATAATCTTCATCAGCCCCTTTAGTCAGCTGTAGACAGTTATACCGGATACGGAATAAAGATGACTGTTCACAAAACATTTTATTTAGGATGTTAACAGTTTCATCGAAATTAACTTCTCGTGGATGTTTAGGCAGAATATGGTTTTTATACTTTTGATGCTCATTAGGACCAAGTTTCTGTAATAGAAGCCGGACTTTCTTTGCATCATCTATAGCAGCAAATTCAACTCGGAAAATATCTTCAATTCTGCCAAACCATGCTTCAAAAGTGTGACCGTTGTCTGCATCAAATATAAATTCTGAAACTGGATTAAGGTATGACTCAATACTTTTATGTTCTGGAATCTCTTGTTGGATAGATAGTTTCCCCAAAAGTGTTTCCAAGAGTTTCTGTTGAGAAGCTAACATCTGCTGCTGCTGTTGTTGATATTGTTGCTGCTGTTGTTGTAATAATAACTGCAACTGTTCTAAGGAAATCGACATTTTTTTATTTTGCCAATAATATTAGCTCCAAAAATCACCGGCAATTATAACAGCTAATTTATTTCCAAAATCTGAGTCAGCACTTGTTGTATTATTATTATTATTATTTTATTGCCAAAATCCCCGTCGCCAATTGTTATGACCTTGAAGTTGAGGGTTCAAAACTTTTCTCCACCCCGTCGCCAATTGTTATGACCTTGGATGTCTGGTTTTTCTATCGCACGATCTATCTACCAATCCGAATACGACTTATACGAATCTTCACACTAGGCCAACCAATGACGTTCAACCGGTGTGGGCAGTTTAGCGTCCTTATTGGTCCTATGTCCTACGAGCCCTTCCACTTGAGTCCAGAACAAGATACCAGCTTCCGAATCAGAGCAGATCGTTTATTTCAGGCATACTTGGTTTATATATCAATCACACAGACCGCAACGTACCATAAAATAGGAAATAATATTTGTACACAAATAAGCCAAAAAGTGGCTGTGAATGTGGGAGGCATTAGTTAATAAACTGAACATAACTTAAGAAGCGTAAATCGTACAATAATAAATTATAGGTCAAAATAAAGCTTATCATAAAAGGAATATAAATATACATAGTGTAATTGTTGAGTAGTTATACAATAAGAATGTTTATAGAATATTAGTCCATGAATAGTCCTCGGAAGTTACCTGTTATTTAATCTTCACCGGATATAACACCTCCCTTTTTTTTTGAAGCATTAGAGATAATAATGATCCTTAGGATTTATTTTTATTCGATTGGGCTTTCGTCTGATGCGCTGCGACCTCCTCGGGAGTGTTTCACACGTCTTGTTATTATTCGGATCATTTTTAATTTCATTATTCGACTCAGTTAATATATTTATTGGTATCTTCGACTTTGTAGCAATTTCTGTCTCTCTTTCTTGTCTGGTTGGCTGTATCTGGTTTGCATGTCTCACCCATATCTTTTGTCCAACTTCTACTTCGTAGATAACTTTCCCTTTTTTTCGTATTATTATGCCAAACTTCCAAGTTGGCTTTACTCCCGTGAAATCTCTTGTTATTACCGCTTGTCCCACCTTAAACCTTCTGGGCAATGCACCGTGCCGCTTGTTGAATTGCTGTTCCATTCGTTTGTTCTTTCGGAGGTTGGCTCTAAGCTTTGGTTTCATTTGCTCCATAGGTATTCTAATCTTTCTCCCAAAAATTGCTTCTGCCGGGCTTTCTTGATTATTTGTTGTTGGGTTTGGTGTTGCTCGGTATGTTTGTAGAAATCTTTGAATCATCTCGTCTATTTCACCTTCTCCCTCGGCTTTAAGTAGCGCTCTTTTAAATGTATCTACGAACCTCTCGACTAGACCGTTTGACTGTGGATGATATGGGGGTGTCTTTATATGCCTAACAGCGTTGGCGGCGCAGAACTTCGAGAATTCAGCGGAGGTGAACTGTGGTCCATTATCGGATACTAATACATCTGGACACCCAAAACAGCTAAATACTTGTCTCAGTTTTTCAATAGTAGCTTTTGTAGAAAGAGACTTAACGTAGTGGATTTCCGGCCATTTTGAGAAAGCATCAACCATCACTAAGTACTGTTTTCCGTTTATGGGACCGGCGAAATCTACGTGTACTCTTGACCATGGATTTGTTGGTGTCCCCCAACTCTGCATTTCGGTCTTGCGAGGGGCTTTGATAGCTTTTGCACACGCGGAACATCTCTCAACATATTCTTTGATCTGAGCGTCAATATTCGGCCAATATACGTATCCACGTGCAAGTGCCTTCATCCTTGCTACCCCTGGGTGTGCGGCATGCAGTTGTGACATCACCTTACAGCGTAAATTTATGGGTACGATTACTCTATTCCCAAACATCAAGCATCCATCCACAAGTGATAGGGAATTCCGACGGTGGGAATACTGTTCAATATTTTTGTCGTCTATATGGGCAGGCCAACCATGTTCGAGGTAACTAATAATCTGCTTCAATTCATCATCTTCTTGAGTATAGCGTCTAATATCTTCAGAGGATAATGGTGTTGCTTTTATGGCAACTTGCAGTATATGGTGAATATCATCTTCCAACGATATCGTTGCGATAATAGAATCTTCACGTTCCTGCTTCTGATTCGCAATTAATCGAGATAAGGCATCAGCTTGTCCAAACTTTTCAGTTGATTTATATAGGATTTGGAAATCATAAGCAAGCAACGTAATAGCCCAGCGTTGTAACCGATTCGCTGTATAAGCAGGAATACCTGACTTTGATCCAAATATAGATATAAGCGGCTTGTGGTCTGTTAAAAGCGTAAATCGACGACCATAAATCATTTTATGAAATTTCTTTACTGCAAAAACTAAAGCTAATCCTTCCTTCTCAATCTGACTATATTTTCGCTCGGCTGAGTTAAGAGTTCGGGATGCATGGGCAATTGGCTTTTCTTTACCATCAGGAAAACGATGACTGATAACGGCTCCAATTCCATAGTTTGAAGCATCGGCGGCTACAATTATTTCAAGCTTTGGATTATAATGAGTCAGCAACAGTTTAGAAGATAAAATCCTTTTTATTTCATCGAAAGAATCTTGGCATTCTTTTGTCCAGTGCCATGTTGTATTAGCCATCAAAAGTTGATTTAATGGTTGTCGCAATTTATACATCTGGGGTACGAACATACTATAATAACCAATCATCCCCAAGAATGAACGAAGGGTTGTAACCTCAGTCGGTCTGGGCATATTTTTGATAGCATTTATATTGTCTGGATCCGGTCGACGACCATCTTTATCAAATATATATCCCAGGTATTTAACAGACTCGAGCAGAAATTCACACTTTTCTTTTTGTAACTGAAACCCAGCTTGTGATATTTTAGTGAGCACCACATCTAACCGACGCATTAATTCCTGCGTGGAAGAGCCAACAACTATAATATCATCCAAATAAACTGCTACACCTTCGATGTTAGACACCATAGTATCCATTATCTGCTGGAAAATTGCTGGAGCTGGCTTAACACCAAACGGTAATCGGTTAAATCGATAAAGCCCACGGTGGGTATTAATGGTTAATAACTCCTTTGAATCTTCGTCAACTTCCACCTGTAAGTAAGCTTCAGACAAATCAAGTTTAGAAAAATAACGTCCACCGTTCAGTTTAATAAATAAATCCTCTGGCAAAGGTAATGGGTATGAATGATTTTGTAAAACGTCATTTAATCCTGTTGAAAAGTCTGCACAAAGGCGAATAGCTCCGCTTGCTTTCTGAACTACTACAATTGGTGCTGCCCATGCCGAATAATTAACAGGTTGTATAACACCGAGTTTCTCTAGTCGGTCTAATTCTTTGTCGACTTTGTCAATAGCTGCATATGGAACTTGACGCTTTGGACGGAAAACAGGTTTTACATCCTGTCGTAGGTATAATTTTGCCTTCTCAATTGTGCAGCATCCCAATTTATTCTGGAACAAGTTTTTATGTTTCTGCAAAAGATCTTCTATAGTTACGACTTTCTTAGTTACATGAACTGTGGGTGGATCTCTAGGATTACTTGCGCTTTTCATTGTGCATATTTCATTTAGTGGTACATCCCATAAATTTAGTTTATCTATCCAGTCTATACCAATAAGGTCTAACTCATGTCTGTTCGTTAAGTAACAATTTCCTGTAAAGTAATTACCTCGGAATTTAACAGAGCATTTTATCATTCCCACAAGTTTCAATATATCTCCGGACGCATTCCGTGCAGTGTGCTCTGTTGGTAATACTTTCGGACACCCAATTAAATACCACGTTCGTTTCGAGATTAGTGTGATATCTGACGCCGTGTCCAGTTGCAATCGAATATGAACACCATTAACAATTAATTCCACATATCTTCTTTTATCCGCTACGCTTAGAGCCAGTGTAGAATATACGCTGTTTATATACTTATTTTCGTACTGGTGCGGACGTCTGGTTCGTTTTGATCTTAAACTTTCTCTAGTTCGGCAGACTAATTCTTTGTGGCCAACTTTATTGCATATAGTGCATCTATGATTTCTAAACCGGCAAAATCTTGAGAAATGCCACGCACCACAATACCAACATTTAGTTGCAGGTTTAGGGCTTTTCGAGTGATATTTATGACTTTTGGTACTATTTCGTCTTTGACCTGTCTTAACAGCATGAACAGAATTCGATGGAGCAGCACTTTTGGTTTCCAGCATAGCTGTATCTTGTTTTAGGTTTATTAATCGTTGACATTCAGTGGTGATAGTTTGTAACGTCATTTCATCATCATGTTCCATACGGGATAACAACTTCATGCGAAAGTCAGCATCAACAGGAGAGTTCAGACCAGAAATAAATAATAAGCATTTAAATTGATCACTGGTTAATACATTTAATTTAAATCGTTCTGCTTGTAAATTTACTCTTCCGGCGTACGTAGTATAATCTTCATCAGCCCCTTTAGTCAGCTGTAGACAGTTATACCGGATACGGAATAAAGATGACTGTTCACAAAACATTTTATTTAGGATGTTAACAGTTTCATCGAAATTAACTTCTCGTGGATGTTTAGGCAGAATATGGTTTTTATACTTTTGATGCTCATTAGGACCAAGTTTCTGTAATAGAAGCCGGACTTTCTTTGCATCATCTATAGCAGCAAATTCAACTCGGAAAATATCTTCAATTCTGCCAAACCATGCTTCAAAAGTGTGACCGTTGTCTGCATCAAATATAAATTCTGAAACTGGATTAAGGTATGACTCAATACTTTTATGTTCTGGAATCTCTTGTTGGATAGATAGTTTCCCCAAAAGTGTTTCCAAGAGTTTCTGTTGAGAAGCTAACATCTGCTGCTGCTGTTGTTGATATTGTTGCTGCTGTTGTTGTAATAATAACTGCAACTGTTCTAAGGAAATCGACATTTTTTTATTTTGCCAATAATATTAGCTCCAAAAATCACCGGCAATTATAACAGCTAATTTATTTCCAAAATCTGAGTCAGCACTTGTTGTATTATTATTATTATTATTTTATTGCCAAAATCCCCGTCGCCAATTGTTATGACCTTGAAGTTGAGGGTTCAAAACTTTTCTCCACCCCGTCGCCAATTGTTATGACCTTGGATGTCTGGTTTTTCTATCGCACGATCTATCTACCAATCCGAATACGACTTATACGAATCTTCACACTAGGCCAACCAATGACGTTCAACCGGTGTGGGCAGTTTAGCGTCCTTATTGGTCCTATGTCCTACGAGCCCTTCCACTTGAGTCCAGAACAAGATACCAGCTTCCGAATCAGAGCAGATCGTTTATTTCAGGCATACTTGGTTTATATATCAATCACACAGACCGCAACGTACCATAAAATAGGAAATAATATTTGTACACAAATAAGCCAAAAAGTGGCTGTGAATGTGGGAGGCATTAGTTAATAAACTGAACATAACTTAAGAAGCGTAAATCGTACAATAATAAATTATAGGTCAAAATAAAGCTTATCATAAAAGGAATATAAATATACATAGTGTAATTGTTGAGTAGTTATACAATAAGAATGTTTATAGAATATTAGTCCATGAATAGTCCTCGGAAGTTACCTGTTATTTAATCTTCACCGGATATAACACCTCCCTTTTTTTTTGAAGCATTAGAGATAATAATGATCCTTAGGATTTATTTTTATTCGATTGGGCTTTCGTCTGATGCGCTGCGACCTCCTCGGGAGTGTTTCACACGTCTTGTTATTATTCGGATCATTTTTAATTTCATTATTCGACTCAGTTAATATATTTATTGGTATCTTCGACTTTGTAGCAATTTCTGTCTCTCTTTCTTGTCTGGTTGGCTGTATCTGGTTTGCATGTCTCACCCATATCTTTTGTCCAACTTCTACTTCGTAGATAACTTTCCCTTTTTTTCGTATTATTATGCCAAACTTCCAAGTTGGCTTTACTCCCGTGAAATCTCTTGTTATTACCGCTTGTCCCACCTTAAACCTTCTGGGCAATGCACCGTGCCGCTTGTTGAATTGCTGTTCCATTCGTTTGTTCTTTCGGAGGTTGGCTCTAAGCTTTGGTTTCATTTGCTCCATAGGTATTCTAATCTTTCTCCCAAAAATTGCTTCTGCCGGGCTTTCTTGATTATTTGTTGTTGGGTTTGGTGTTGCTCGGTATGTTTGTAGAAATCTTTGAATCATCTCGTCTATTTCACCTTCTCCCTCGGCTTTAAGTAGCGCTCTTTTAAATGTATCTACGAACCTCTCGACTAGACCGTTTGACTGTGGATGATATGGGGGTGTCTTTATATGCCTAACAGCGTTGGCGGCGCAGAACTTCGAGAATTCAGCGGAGGTGAACTGTGGTCCATTATCGGATACTAATACATCTGGACACCCAAAACAGCTAAATACTTGTCTCAGTTTTTCAATAGTAGCTTTTGTAGAAAGAGACTTAACGTAGTGGATTTCCGGCCATTTTGAGAAAGCATCAACCATCACTAAGTACTGTTTTCCGTTTATGGGACCGGCGAAATCTACGTGTACTCTTGACCATGGATTTGTTGGTGTCCCCCAACTCTGCATTTCGGTCTTGCGAGGGGCTTTGATAGCTTTTGCACACGCGGAACATCTCTCAACATATTCTTTGATCTGAGCGTCAATATTCGGCCAATATACGTATCCACGTGCAAGTGCCTTCATCCTTGCTACCCCTGGGTGTGCGGCATGCAGTTGTGACATCACCTTACAGCGTAAATTTATGGGTACGATTACTCTATTCCCAAACATCAAGCATCCATCCACAAGTGATAGGGAATTCCGACGGTGGGAATACTGTTCAATATTTTTGTCGTCTATATGGGCAGGCCAACCATGTTCGAGGTAACTAATAATCTGCTTCAATTCATCATCTTCTTGAGTATAGCGTCTAATATCTTCAGAGGATAATGGTGTTGCTTTTATGGCAACTTGCAGTATATGGTGAATATCATCTTCCAACGATATCGTTGCGATAATAGAATCTTCACGTTCCTGCTTCTGATTCGCAATTAATCGAGATAAGGCATCAGCTTGTCCAAACTTTTCAGTTGATTTATATAGGATTTGGAAATCATAAGCAAGCAACGTAATAGCCCAGCGTTGTAACCGATTCGCTGTATAAGCAGGAATACCTGACTTTGATCCAAATATAGATATAAGCGGCTTGTGGTCTGTTAAAAGCGTAAATCGACGACCATAAATCATTTTATGAAATTTCTTTACTGCAAAAACTAAAGCTAATCCTTCCTTCTCAATCTGACTATATTTTCGCTCGGCTGAGTTAAGAGTTCGGGATGCATGGGCAATTGGCTTTTCTTTACCATCAGGAAAACGATGACTGATAACGGCTCCAATTCCATAGTTTGAAGCATCGGCGGCTACAATTATTTCAAGCTTTGGATTATAATGAGTCAGCAACAGTTTAGAAGATAAAATCCTTTTTATTTCATCGAAAGAATCTTGGCATTCTTTTGTCCAGTGCCATGTTGTATTAGCCATCAAAAGTTGATTTAATGGTTGTCGCAATTTATACATCTGGGGTACGAACATACTATAATAACCAATCATCCCCAAGAATGAACGAAGGGTTGTAACCTCAGTCGGTCTGGGCATATTTTTGATAGCATTTATATTGTCTGGATCCGGTCGACGACCATCTTTATCAAATATATATCCCAGGTATTTAACAGACTCGAGCAGAAATTCACACTTTTCTTTTTGTAACTGAAACCCAGCTTGTGATATTTTAGTGAGCACCACATCTAACCGACGCATTAATTCCTGCGTGGAAGAGCCAACAACTATAATATCATCCAAATAAACTGCTACACCTTCGATGTTAGACACCATAGTATCCATTATCTGCTGGAAAATTGCTGGAGCTGGCTTAACACCAAACGGTAATCGGTTAAATCGATAAAGCCCACGGTGGGTATTAATGGTTAATAACTCCTTTGAATCTTCGTCAACTTCCACCTGTAAGTAAGCTTCAGACAAATCAAGTTTAGAAAAATAACGTCCACCGTTCAGTTTAATAAATAAATCCTCTGGCAAAGGTAATGGGTATGAATGATTTTGTAAAACGTCATTTAATCCTGTTGAAAAGTCTGCACAAAGGCGAATAGCTCCGCTTGCTTTCTGAACTACTACAATTGGTGCTGCCCATGCCGAATAATTAACAGGTTGTATAACACCGAGTTTCTCTAGTCGGTCTAATTCTTTGTCGACTTTGTCAATAGCTGCATATGGAACTTGACGCTTTGGACGGAAAACAGGTTTTACATCCTGTCGTAGGTATAATTTTGCCTTCTCAATTGTGCAGCATCCCAATTTATTCTGGAACAAGTTTTTATGTTTCTGCAAAAGATCTTCTATAGTTACGACTTTCTTAGTTACATGAACTGTGGGTGGATCTCTAGGATTACTTGCGCTTTTCATTGTGCATATTTCATTTAGTGGTACATCCCATAAATTTAGTTTATCTATCCAGTCTATACCAATAAGGTCTAACTCATGTCTGTTCGTTAAGTAACAATTTCCTGTAAAGTAATTACCTCGGAATTTAACAGAGCATTTTATCATTCCCACAAGTTTCAATATATCTCCGGACGCATTCCGTGCAGTGTGCTCTGTTGGTAATACTTTCGGACACCCAATTAAATACCACGTTCGTTTCGAGATTAGTGTGATATCTGACGCCGTGTCCAGTTGCAATCGAATATGAACACCATTAACAATTAATTCCACATATCTTCTTTTATCCGCTACGCTTAGAGCCAGTGTAGAATATACGCTGTTTATATACTTATTTTCGTACTGGTGCGGACGTCTGGTTCGTTTTGATCTTAAACTTTCTCTAGTTCGGCAGACTAATTCTTTGTGGCCAACTTTATTGCATATAGTGCATCTATGATTTCTAAACCGGCAAAATCTTGAGAAATGCCACGCACCACAATACCAACATTTAGTTGCAGGTTTAGGGCTTTTCGAGTGATATTTATGACTTTTGGTACTATTTCGTCTTTGACCTGTCTTAACAGCATGAACAGAATTCGATGGAGCAGCACTTTTGGTTTCCAGCATAGCTGTATCTTGTTTTAGGTTTATTAATCGTTGACATTCAGTGGTGATAGTTTGTAACGTCATTTCATCATCATGTTCCATACGGGATAACAACTTCATGCGAAAGTCAGCATCAACAGGAGAGTTCAGACCAGAAATAAATAATAAGCATTTAAATTGATCACTGGTTAATACATTTAATTTAAATCGTTCTGCTTGTAAATTTACTCTTCCGGCGTACGTAGTATAATCTTCATCAGCCCCTTTAGTCAGCTGTAGACAGTTATACCGGATACGGAATAAAGATGACTGTTCACAAAACATTTTATTTAGGATGTTAACAGTTTCATCGAAATTAACTTCTCGTGGATGTTTAGGCAGAATATGGTTTTTATACTTTTGATGCTCATTAGGACCAAGTTTCTGTAATAGAAGCCGGACTTTCTTTGCATCATCTATAGCAGCAAATTCAACTCGGAAAATATCTTCAATTCTGCCAAACCATGCTTCAAAAGTGTGACCGTTGTCTGCATCAAATATAAATTCTGAAACTGGATTAAGGTATGACTCAATACTTTTATGTTCTGGAATCTCTTGTTGGATAGATAGTTTCCCCAAAAGTGTTTCCAAGAGTTTCTGTTGAGAAGCTAACATCTGCTGCTGCTGTTGTTGATATTGTTGCTGCTGTTGTTGTAATAATAACTGCAACTGTTCTAAGGAAATCGACATTTTTTTATTTTGCCAATAATATTAGCTCCAAAAATCACCGGCAATTATAACAGCTAATTTATTTCCAAAATCTGAGTCAGCACTTGTTGTATTATTATTATTATTATTTTATTGCCAAAATCCCCGTCGCCAATTGTTATGACCTTGAAGTTGAGGGTTCAAAACTTTTCTCCACCCCGTCGCCAATTGTTATGACCTTGGATGTCTGGTTTTTCTATCGCACGATCTATCTACCAATCCGAATACGACTTATACGAATCTTCACACTAGGCCAACCAATGACGTTCAACCGGTGTGGGCAGTTTAGCGTCCTTATTGGTCCTATGTCCTACGAGCCCTTCCACTTGAGTCCAGAACAAGATACCAGCTTCCGAATCAGAGCAGATCGTTTATTTCAGGCATACTTGGTTTATATATCAATCACACAGACCGCAACGTACCATAAAATAGGAAATAATATTTG
This sequence comes from Schistosoma haematobium, assembly GCF_000699445.3. Taxonomy (NCBI): domain Eukaryota; kingdom Metazoa; phylum Platyhelminthes; class Trematoda; order Strigeidida; family Schistosomatidae; genus Schistosoma; species Schistosoma haematobium. Next base: position 49,414,489 of record NC_067195.1, on the reverse strand, counting down.
TACACAAATAAGCCAAAAAGTGGCTGTGAATGTGGGAGGCATTAGTTAATAAACTGAACATAACTTAAGAAGCGTAAATCGTACAATAATAAATTATAGGTCAAAATAAAGCTTATCATAAAAGGAATATAAATATACATAGTGTAATTGTTGAGTAGTTATACAATAAGAATGTTTATAGAATATTAGTCCATGAATAGTCCTCGGAAGTTACCTGTTATTTAATCTTCACCGGATGTAACAGTCTCCCTTCAAGATTCCAAGTTAGCGATTTCCTCGTGGTGCAGTTTGGTGATTTCCGCAATATATGTCCTATCCACTTGCAACGTCTTTTCCTAATTTCCTCCTAAACTCGAAGCTGATTTGTTCTCTCCCACAGTTGGTTGTTGCTGATGGTATCCGGTCAACGGATGTTGAGTATCTTGCGTAGACAACTATTTATATATACTTGTACCTTCTTGAGGATGGTTATGGTAGTTCTCCAAGTTTCAGCTCCGTACAGTGGAACTGTCTTGACGTTCGTATTGAAAATTCTGACTGTGATATTGGTTGAAAGTTGTTTTGAGTCCCATATGCTCTTCAATTATAGGACTGTTGTTCTTTCTTTGCCGATCCTCGCCTTTGGTTCTGCATATGATCCTCTTTGTTCATCTATGATGCTTCCCAAGTACGTGAAGGATTCCACATTTTGCAGTTTCGCCATCAAGTGTGATTGGTTTGGTGTTCTCCGTGTTGTATTTACAATACTAAAAACTTGAAATTAATATTATTCACGTAAGATATAATTCTAGAGAGAATTGGACTTTTTAAGAGCTTTCCTGGAGATGAATTCTTAGTATATTTTGAGCTTTAGTAAAATATAAGTTGAAGAAAATAATAATCAAACATTCATCAGGATTATTCAATAATTACCACACAAGTTCTTAGGCGACAAGTTTTTAGAATGAAATCATAAATTAATCAAAGCCACCACAGTTTTTAATATGTATTTACCTCATAACACTTTTTTGTACGTTGCAACAATACGGCTGGAATGATTGTTTTGTTAAATACATTTATAACTTGTCCGATAAACTCTTCAGTAACTTCGATTCCTCCATTCCCAAAATTTGGTGCGTTAAAATATACTACTTATAAACTAAAGGTAGTGAGGAAATTGTATTAAATCACGTATGTTGCAACAAATTTTTGCAACATGCTACAAACCTAAAGTCGAATTCATTTTCAAAGTGCTAGTCCAATGTCCTTCATCCGTTTGATGGATCTGTACGCATTACTCATCTTGAGCCATACTCTAGCTTTAGTGTTAACGACGTTACACATGTGACATCCCTATGCTCTACGCTTATATTTTTATTTACTTTAATAACCACATGTTTATCCTTAAATTTGACTGTGTTTTTCAAAAACTACGTGTCTCGATACACAGAACGAATGGTCTTATCACCACCGAACGTAGTTGATGAAAGTAGCAGCTTATAGAACATCGTTTCTTATGATTCCTAGATCGATGTAAATAAGTTGTTGAGTTAGAATATTAATAACTAACAACTTGAAATCTTATAATAAACAGGTTCTAGGCTGCTCAGCATTAAAACTTGTAAAAACATAGTAACTACCATTGCTGATAGTTTGCTTCGAATTTTTAATTTGCTAATATTTGATTAATTATTCGCTTTACCCTCTAACACTCCCTGTAGCACTTAAAGGGTCACTGCCTATTCCAAACTCGGATAAATGAGGAGGGTTGTGTATGGGGTCAGCAACCGTGCTATAAAACTAAGCCAGAAAAAACAATTTAAGCCATTCAAACCCTGTCCTGGAAGTTAAAGGATCTTCATTTAGAAGAATGATAACGCCTCATGGTGAAAACCGAGATTCATCAGAAGTCTCAAGGCCGATAACTCTTCCAACAACAATTAATATAGGTACATGGAATTCACGGACAATATGAGAGACTGGAAGGACCAGTGAAATAGCCGCCGAAATAAGGAGATACAAGTTGATGTTGCTCAGAATGAGTGAAATCCATTGGAACCAAGCTGGATAGAAAAGATTAGATTCGGGAGAGATACTGTTATACTCTAGTCATGTAGAAAATCCTTTGCGCATACAAGCAGATGCACTGATTCTGTCCAGAGAAGCATTATAATTACTTATAGGACGGGAATCTCATGGATCCAGGACCGTCAAAGCATCCTTCAAGACAAAGAAGAAGAGGAACATAATGAATGTTATCCAGTGCTGTGGGCCCACCAATGATAGCAACGAAGGTCATAAAGACAAGTTTGACGAGAGACTGCAGTCGATCGTAGAAAAGTGCCCAACAAAGGACCTGACGATCTCGCCAAAGTTTGGATAAAGAACACCGGGTGTGAAGATATCATGGGATGACATGAACTGGCTGGGAGAAAAGAAACGGGAATGATGAGATATTTGCACATTTATGTGCATTTGACAAAATCGTTATAAGCAGTACTATTGTTGTGTGCTACTGACCTCGACAGACATAAGTAGTATGTAACCAATCGAAAGTGAAATGCCTGGAGTCAGAAGGTTAAGAAGATCAAAGAAAAGAGAACAAAGAATGGTTGCTGTGGAATCGAAGGAACAGTGAAGTCTGAGACGATTGATTGACATTTGCAGAAGGAACAGTCAAATTTGAGACGATTGATTGATATTTTGCAAATGAAGTATTTACGGTATGGTTATCAGATTTTACTAAGAGATCCTGTAATTTTGTGTTGAAATACATTTGGTAGTCTCCACTTGTTTTCTCGTTCACTACATTGTACTCCCTCACAAACGCATACACAAAGCTAAATGGGTCTCATCGAATCACACTACAGAGAACCCGACCGATCATATTTGGGTCACTAAAATTTCCAGAAGACCCATGGAAGACGTAGGAACAAAGAGAGGAGCTGACATAGCTTCAGATCACCGCTTGGTGTTTGCCAAGATGAAACTGATGCTAAAGAAACACTGGACAACTGGAGAAACAACATTACAAAATTTTAACACAGCCTTCCTTCAAGATGCTGATAAACTCAACGAATTCAAGACAGCTCTCAATAACGGGTTCTAAGCCTTACAAGATGTACTCAAAGAGGATGAAACTACATTAAAAGAATGATCAGCAACTGGAAAGGATTGCCCAGGATACTTTGATGGAGGATGCTGGTGGGCGAAATATGCTTCTTCACGAGTGGCATTGGGAGTAAGTAGGGATGGAGGTAAACTTCCAGTTTAGCCAGCTAATTTATTAACTCTTCGAATGTATTAATTCTGCGCATCAGTCTTGTAGTATATATTTGGCTGGCTTGAAATTCTAAAAATTGCCAATTAGAACGTCAATCGTTATGGAAATAGAATCAAACAATCAAAGCTTGCATTTATGTCACAAACAGAAGGTTGCTCGAACTCGTCTAATTAGACTAACTGGCAAACTGAAAAGTATCATAATTGCAGTTCATTGCTTATCATTATTGGTCGTATCATGGTTCACAGGTTGATTTAAAATTTGGGAAATCTGTCAAACTTACAAAAAAACAGTTCACTTGGTGACTAATCCATCAAGCTATGTAGCAGAAAATAAATAGCAGAACCAAAAACTTATCTACGATACACTTTGTATGATACCTCCCCGGGATGCATCGCACTACTATCGTTACCAGGAAACATTTTCGACAGTTTGCTGCTGATCCTGATGAAAGATTCATTAGACGCCCAACTCTGATATCAATTTGTTGGATTCCGTTATGATCGGTCGTGTACAAACCAAGTGGAAACACTGAGTCATTGTTGAACGATGCGTTGAATGGAACTTGTCATTATTCCTCAAATTCCTTTGCTTTAAGAAAGTGTTTGGTGGTGTAGAAAGCAGAACCTTATGGGGCTCTCTTCAACACTGTGGAGTACCTGAGAAACTCATCAACAACATATGGGATTCATAAGACAGACTACACTGCAATGACATGCAAGGAGGAAAGCTGTCAGACTCATTTCAAGTGAAGATTGTTGTCAAAAAATGCCGCTCGCTCTCTTCGTCTTCTGGTCGTTGACAGGATTATGAAGACCTCCACATATCAGGGAAGGAGCTGTATACTGTGGACAATTTGCATAGAATTAGAGGATTTTTACTTCGCAGATGATCTAGCTCTTCTATTCCATACACGCCAACAATTCTGGGCAGCGTCAGCCTCTATTATATCTAGAACTTGAAATTTCACCATGCCGCGTAAAATCTGAGCACTCGGATGCTTGAACACTTCAAATCTCAAGCTAGAAGATAGAAGTCAAATGGAAAAAGTTTTTATTTCAAAGAGTGTTATGTATGGTACACTTAATGAAGGATCTCTGAAAGAGGTGGAAACTTTTACATGTCTGGGTAGCATAATAAATAAAAAGGAGGATTGTGTGCAGAATTAAAGGCGAGGATCGGCAAAGAAAGAACAACAGTCCTATAATTGAAGAGCATATGGGACTCAAAACAACTTTCAACCAATATCACAGTCAGAATTTTCAATACGAACGTCAAGACAGTTCCACTGTACGGAGCTGAAACTTGGAGAACTACCATAACCATCCTCAAGAAGGTACAAGTATATATAAATAGTTGTCTACGCAAGATACTCAACATCCGTTGACCGGATACCATCAGCAACAACCAACTGTGGGAGAGAACAAATCAGCTTCGAGTTTAGGAGGAAATTAGGAAAAGACGTTGCAAGTGGATAGGACATATATTGCGGAAATCACCAAACTGCACCACGAGGAAATCGCTAACTTGGAATCTTGAAGGGAGACGAAAAAGAGGAAAGGCAAAGAATACATTACTTCGGGAAATGGAAGTATATATGAAAAGGATGAATAGCAACTGCAAAGGATTTTTCCAGACAGAGTGAGATGGAGAATGCTGGTGGGTGGGCTGTGCTACTCCAAGATTAGTAACAGGCAAAAACAAGTAAGTATTTACCGATCTAAAAAAATATGTACCTTCAATTAGTTAAGAACAAATGGATAGATTATAATGACGTTTTTCCTATTTGCAACAGACCCTAAATCGAATTATCAGTTCAGGGATTGTGGAGATTGTTAAGTTCTTGATTGAGATCATGAACCGATTGATGTTAGACCACCATTGAAAGCCTGAAAGCAGTGGACGGCCGTTTCGTCCTACTGTGGAACTCTTCAGCAGTTCGCATCCACGAACCCGCTCGCGGGATTCGAACCCGGGGCCTTCAGTCTTGCTTAACCAACTGAGCCGGCATCCAATGGTGTTAATGTCTAACCTCAACCAATCCACCACCTTCCATTGTACTGAGGTAGATACCCGTTTCTACCCGACACGGATTAGCTCCACTGGTCATGGCTTCTCCCCAGAACGAAGCTAGTCACTAGTGAGCACATAGTAATTATCAGTTTTGGCGTTGTGGAATTAAGTAAAAATAATTTCATACATATATGTAAGTAAATTACGATATGTACCTAAGAATTTTATGCTGTTTTTTTAAAAAATATGCATCAATGTAAAAATTTTCATATTTCTAGATGAAAACAATTAGAATGATTTTATTTTAGTACAGTTTGATAGTGGAAATGTTACGATAATATATATAGTCGTTACTATAATTTATTGAACATACTATTAGTCACTAATTTCATAATTTTCGTATCCATCCATTAAACATTTCATAAATGGTGGTTATAATTTGAAGTAATAAATTGGAAATTAATATACAAAGAAAGTTAATTTAATGTTCATGATTTATCTACATCTGATCAATCGAATTTAATATTTTTCACCATTTAGTTATATACAGTCTTGTATGTTACTTGTTATTGGAATTTATGTAATAGCTAGTCTAATATTAATCTAATCTTTTTTTATATTCATTTACTTATAATTAATTTTATAAGTCCAATAAAACTTAGCATGAGCATTATACGTAACCAGTTAAGTTCTGTTCATTATAAATGTATGCTATTCAATTAAAAACTCTTAACACAGAGATATGAATTTATAGGCCAGTTTTTCATTTGGAATAAGACGTTACTATCACCAATGTATATGGGTTTTTTTAATGATATTAATTAACTGAAATAAAATGCGACAGAATAAAGATTTACCAAAAGGAAATAAATGTTCATGTGTTTTCAAATATATAAGATGATTATGACAACAATAATATATTGTAATTCGTGTCTAGCCAGAAGTAACTTTGTGTATTAGAGAATAATACAGGATAGAGTAAGAAGATCTGAATAAAGCAAAGAACAAAAAAAGGTGAGTCAACAACCCAATAAGCGCACAGAATGTACTTACAAATGCCCTGGTACGACCGAGGGTGGGGCGAGTCAGCTCTCCCTCTCGAAGTGCTCCCACATAGCCACGCGTATACAATAACTGACAGGGAAGTTCTATTCACTGCATTCTCGTGGCGGGGGTGTTGTTTATGAGATTCAGAGGACGAAAACCGAATGTCCAGTGCTTTAACCGGGTTGGTGGACACAGAGGGTTCACCTAGAGGAGTTGGAAAATCCTGATTCCAAATCAATGATGCACACAGGCTCCAGTACCCTGAGGGAACAAGTGGTGTATAAACTTATCGTTGGTCGCCAGCTACCATGAGACTGCGTCTCCCGACGTTGCTCCATTACGCTGTGGATTAGACCTTTAGGTCGAAGGTTCCGGGTGTGGCTCCCTAAGGAAAACACCTACTTTAGTTTGGGCACCCAGGTAGTATCACAGCCCTCACACAAATCAGTGGTAACTAATACTGGCCAAATTGTTACTGTGTGGCGCATATGTATTTGGTGCCCACTTGTACCAATATTTATGTGTTCAAATAGATAAACAAATAAGTAAACAATAAATAAGGAAGATAATAGACAATAATCAGTAGTAACACAAGACTCAGATTAAGGTAATCTGGAAACCGAAACTAGAATCATATAATATGAAACTTTTAACACTACAAATGATCATGATCGAAGAAAAGACATTTTATCATGTTGATTTGAATAAATAGATGGTATTTCAAAAAAACTACTTCAACATGGTTTTGTCAATATTAACATTAAGAATAAAATGTCAGTGATATATATAATATAATTACAAAGAGCAAATTTATTGTAATAAAAAATTTTAAAACGAATCTGGAGAAACTGAACTTCATTTAGCTAGAAACGGGTAAATTCGTAATAAACAGACAATGTGGATAACAAAATAGAGAAAATTTTGATGCTAAGTAAACAAAATTAGGCAAACAAAGAGTACAAACATTGTTATTGTTGAATGAATTTATAAACTAAGCTACAAAGTTATTAATTATTGAGTAGAGTGTATATCATTTTGATTTGGCCTAACATTGTTGCCTGTTTTTAGTTCAGCGAATGATCGATTAAAGTTTTGATTTCCCTAGATTGTGTAATAAACATATTAAAACTGGTCAAAAAATATCCATTATTTTACCAAAATTGGGATAATTTAATCACTCTATCCATTCACTAGATATACTCCCTTACTATTTTTTGATCTAGAAATATAAAATGATCATGTGGAGGCAATATTGCGATGACATAGAGATGATAAATTCTGAAAAGCTCTGATTTTCAGGATTTTCAAAGATTAATTTATTAATGATAAATTTATGTAGATTGCGAATTTAATATTCGTCTATAAAGAATTAGAATTCAGGGAAAACTGAAGAAGTGATTACTACTGTTTTTAAACTTTAGTGTTCTTAACTAAAAATGACGAACCACAGTATGTTTAAACATTATTTCTGTATGAATCCCATAATTAATTGATACATAGGAGTATAAATTAGTAATTCTATAGACGACATTTTACTCTGTACAAATTTGATTGTTTCAGTATTAAGATCTCATACAATAAAGCTGTATGTCGATAATCAATACATTGTCTCTTGTTTCAACCGTATATTTGATTTTTGTGCAGTACATTTGCATACTGCTTCACCTTTATTTCCTGTCATACTGTCTGTAGATAAACTAATGCCTTGTGAAATTAACTGCATCGAATATATGTGTATCTGTTGATCGTAACTCACTTGATAAGAAAAGCTATGTGACGATTTTTATTTATTTAAACACAGCAGCCGAACATATGATCTTGAAAGCTGAATTTAAGTATGTTTTAGTGCTAATAGCACTATTTCTATGGTTAACAAGTTTGTTTTGGATTCTGTGAGTTTTGTACCATACCACAGGTATTCATTGAGTAACCTTAAACTAATTAGATGTTCATTTGATTTCAGAAATACTTTGTTTTTAAATCTCTAAGGAATTCTATGATTGTTTTTGTTAGTAATTACTTCCAGTTCTATATATCTTCATAGAATTCTCTGTCGTATAAAGATTTCAAATTATCTCAAACTATTCAAATTCTTATTTATGGTTGATTTAGTGTGTAATGGTTATCAGCTTATAAAAAATAGTAGACTACAAATTATTCAGCCATATCACATCAACATATAAATTATTTCAATAGTTAAGATCATGAGTCAATTGAAGCTAGATCACCATGAAAAACCTGGATGTGTCGCTCAATTTCGTAGATGAGTTGAATCTAGACATTAACACCGTTGCATTTCGGCTCAGTGGTCTAGTGATTAGGTGATCACACGCGGGACCAGTAGGTCCTGGGTTCACATCCCGCGAGACGGGGTCGTGGATGCACAACTCTGAGGGGTTCCACAATAGGACGAAACGGACGTCCAGTGCTTCCAGGTTTTCCATGGTGGTCTAGCTTCAACTGACTCATGATCTTAACCATTGAAATTACTATAATATCCACAAAAAAACCATCTGAAAATAATTAATCATTGAAAGAAAACAAGAATAATTTTTAATAAAATAATACAATGTATTTCAATCAATTGTTTATTATTATTATTACACCCCCCCCCTCGAAAAAAGAAATCTAATCAATGGATGTACTTGTTTAGGTACTACTAATTATAGAGTGATAAGAAAAATATATTTCAAAAAAACTATTTGGTTAACTTAGTATTATGTCTTAAATTTAATTGGTTTTCTATATTTATACTATTTGCACTTGATTAATTTTTTATTTTTTAATAATAAATATAAAAAGAATGATTGTTTTCAGTGTATGTTTTATTTTTTTCCCTCATTTTATAATCAATATTTTAATGGTTATTTAATATCAGAAGGAGTTTTGTGGAGATTTTAGTAATTTCAATAGTTGAAATCATGAGTCAGATTGAAGCTTGAGCACCACGGGAAACCTGGAAGCACTGGACAACCGTTTCGTCCTATTGTGGGACTCCTCAGAAGTGCGCATTCACGATCGCACCTCATGAAATTCAAACCCAGGACCTATCAGTCTCGCGCTTAACCTCTAAACCACTGAGCCGGTATCCAGTGGTGTTAGTGTCTAACTTCAATCAATCCACAAAATGGCGCCACCGTCCACCATTGTCATCAGTGAGTTACTATCTTACAACAGACCCGGTTGCACTCTACTGGTCACTGCTTCTCGCTAGAACTCCAGGATATACCTCTTGAAGCTAGTCACTAGTGAGCATATGCTTTTGTGAGATAGTAACTCACTGAAGACAATGTTGTATGTGTCACTCAATTTCATGAACTAGTTGAGGTTAGATATTACCACGGTTCAATGGATGGTCTAGTGGTCAAGCGTTTACACACGAGACTGATAGGTCCTGGGTTCGAGTCTCGCGTGGTGGGATCATGGATGCCAACTGCTGAGGAGTCCTGTACTAGGACAAAACGGCCGTCCAGTGCCTCTAGGCTTTTCATGGAGGTCTATCTTCAGTTAAATCATTTTGATGGAGTTTTGTTCTTGGTGGTGTTTTGTTCTCTGAGCTGGATGGTTTTGTTCTTTAAGGTGGATGGTTTGGTCGTGAGGCTTTCATCGTTCTTCTGAACGACATCATCTCCACCGTCACAGTTAACTGATGATCTCAACTATTGAAATTACTTAATAAATAATATTTAAAACATAATTGTTTATTTATTTAAATAGAATGAATTCTATCCTACCTGATTAAATTACCTTTTTATTGTAAAACATACAAATTTTTTAAAAATTGATTTACAAAGTACATATTGGATATTTTGATTAAATACTTACTTTTAAATACAAAATATATTTTAAAGTAGTTGTTTAAATGAATTCCTAAATAATATAACACAATAACGCCTTTTTAATGAAAAATCAATAAGTTCACTATTGTAACTACATTTATCAAGAAAATTTAAATAAAGGTTAATAAAGAATGAATACATTTTATATTTATTGGTTACCTATAGTAATATTTAATTAGATATATGAATTTGTTCTGTCTTGTTGAATGATATAGAGATGAATTTGTACTCAATATCATCATGTTTTAAATGAAACATTTTGATGTGTGAACAATTTAGTTATTAAAGTTATCTAGCTGGGAAACTGTGCTTAGTGGAGTGCCCCAGAGTACAGTTTTGGGGCCAGTGCTATTCCTCTTATATGTAAATGACATTCCTCGTCTCCTATCATCATCGGTCTTGCTATATGCTGACGATGTCAAGATATGGAGAACGATACGATGTAAGGATGATAGCTTAGATCTCCAAAATGACCTGAAGAAATTATCTGAATGGTTTCAAACCTGGCAGTTGCCGATAAATACTTCCAAGTGTGTTGTGATGCATATCGGTCATCAAGGTACAGATACATACACGATGAATAACACTGAGCTACCTGTCATCCAGACACATAATGACTTAGCAGTCATCGTTAGCCAAAACTTAAAGACTACTGCACACTACCGTGCAATAGCCGTCAAAGGTTTTAGAACCTTGCGGTCAATACGTAGAGTCTTTAGTCATGTCGATGCTAAAAGTTTATTGACTTTGTATATGGTGTTCGTATGTCCTAAACTTGAGTACTGTATACAAGCGGCTAGCCCCTGCTTTAAAAAAGACAGTGAGCTTCTGGAAAAGGTTCAGAGATCAGCAACTAAGCTGATTCCCGGAATAGCGAAGCTTCCGTATGATGCTCGACTGGCCAATCTATAACTACAGGCGACTTGATTACAGTTTTCAAATTGCTTAGTTATAAATTTGCACGTGATTTGCCCTCATTTTTCTTATCTTCCAAAACAGAGAATTTACAAGGATACTCCAAAAATGTTCACAAGCCCAGAACAAACTGCTTGTCAGCTGACTATCGACTTTCCCATCGAATCATCAACGAGTGGAATTCATTACCTCAGCACGTGGTTGAGGCTCCATCCGTCAGCTCTTTCTAAAGAAAGTTGGATCAACTGAGAGACCACCATTGCCAGGACTAACACAGGCCATCAAGTCTCCCGTCCTTTCCAAACTGAAACTTTTACTAAAGTTTCTTTGCATTTCTAATAAACTATTGTAAAAGTATACTTCGAAACTCCCTGGTACGGCTGAGAGTGAGGAGAGTTAGTTCTCTCTCTTTCTCTCTCGAAATGCTCTCATATGGCCACGTGTATACAATCACTGCCAAGGAAGTCCTACTCACTGCCTTCTCACGGCCGAGGTGTTGTCTATGAAGTTCAGAGGACGAAAGGTGAATGTCTGGCACATTAGCCGGGTTGGTGGGTATGGAGGACCCACCTAGGGAAGTTGGAAAACTTTGACTCCAAATCAATGGTGCACACAAGCTCCAGGATCATTAAGGAACAAATGGCGTATGAACCAATCGTTGGTCACCGGCTACCATGAAACTGCATCTCCTTACGTTGCTCCACTGTTTTGTGAAGTAGACTTTCAGGACAAAGGCTCCGAGTGTGGCCCCTCATGAAAATCAACTGCTTCGGCTTGGGCACACAGGTAGTATCTTAGCCTACACACGTATCGAATGATCTATGTGGCTCATATATTTTCTGTGCCTCCTTGTACCAATGTTTATGTGTTTGAATAAATAATAATGGTAAACTTATAAGAAGACAAGATATCAGTACATCTATTGATCTATACAGTATTATTAGTTAAATTCATTCATTATATCTGAAACAGTTGTTTAATCGTGATAGTTACATTTTTGTAAAAGTCAGCATTCTCTTGAGTTAAATGGATTTCATCAGTTTGGACAGATAGAAATTGAACGCGATCACATATCCCATTTAAAATGGATATTGAAGTTTATTTGTTTTATAAGCGAAAACGAAGACAGCTTCAAGATCAAAGCACCTCTCGAAATATGTTTAGTCATTTCAAAACTTTATAAATTTCTAATAAATATATTTTTCTGTCGTATTCTAATTAGTAGAAATTTTATTTCTAGTGTTCTGTGATATTGTTTTACAGAGTTTCATACTTATAATATCAATCATAATGAAATCACCGTTTCTCAACATTCTCAACCAATAAACACTTTCTTTGAACACAATTTCTACTTATTAGGATGTCACAAAATTATATCTGTTAAAAACTTTCTATTCAATGTTCAATTTATTTAAAACTACAAAGCTCAGTCTTGGTATTTATAATTTTCTGTTCTATTTATTTCTATAGCTATTTGATAGCTCACTACTCTGGTGCACATTATCAAAACTTTCATTTGAATAATTCTTGTCTATCATTTATTAATTCGTAGATTACATCTGATGGATTTCTTTATTGATTTTCAAATAAGTCCAGTTTACATTATTTCAACTTTTGTATCATAACAACCGATATATTAGATTATCTATCGGTCTAATTGTCATACTTTACATATTTGGTAGTCACTTTTATTTTGTGTAAAACAATAATTGTAGATATTTTGTATATGTAATTGAACGGCTTGAAAAGGTGTAATATTTCCAAATAATATTTGACCGTATAAAAATCATGGTGAGACTATAGTTTATGGACGACCTGTAGTGACCTACTTTTATCAAGAGAACGTGATTGGTTTAATGGAAACAATTATTGTTATAACCAATCGTACCAGTGTTTGTTTTACTGTACTTGTTTGTTTAACTGTACTAAAGACATTCATTCTTCCGTTGATTGTGACCTTGCACGAATTCGGTTACGCTCAGTAACCACACTTGTAACCTGGCACGATCTCGGTATTCTTTTGATACCACGAGATCGCCAACAAATACATCTCGACTACAGCCATCAACTGTCTTCTGATACTTGGCTTACAGGGGATCTTATCGGTTAACTGGCACGTAGTCTTTCTGTAGTGGTGATCATAGTCAACCGCGACTCGACGCCACACTACAGAACTTTGAGCGACGCCAAAAAAATCCTTGAGAATATCTACATACTACAGCTAAATCAGAGTTATGAACCAGTGTGAGGAATTATAATTAATATTTACAGTTCATAGTTAGGGTTAGGAATTAGATTTAAGGTTCTCATAACGAACTGACATCAGCTACAATGCCAAAACTTTATTTAGCCAAATAGACATGTTAAATTTGCGCCAAAATTCAATACCTTTTATGGTAAATCCGGTTGGTTAGTTCATAAATTTTAGTCTCGCCAAAATCTTTTTATGAAAAAAATTTCATGAATGAATAATTAGTGCATATATGACAGCCACTTTCATTACATAAGCGTCATTTAGAGTAAACTGATTAGTTAGATGGTGGTTGGAGGTAGTCAACAGGAAACCCTGGACCCGGGTTTCATGCTACTTGGCACTCGTCAGCAAGGTGTACCTGTAATCTTGAAGGGACTGGTGCTCCCTGGCGGATTCGATCTCGTGTCACCCAGCTTCACAGTCAGAGATGTTACCACTGAGCTATCCGAGCCGTGACTAACCTCCTGTAGGACTGAGATGTAATCACAATTGATTGATCACTGGGTGGTGATTAATCTCATGCTTGTCTAGTCCTTATTAGTGCAGATCGAATGCTGACGAGTGCCAAGTAGCACGAAACCCGGGTCCAGGGTTTCCTGTTGACTACCTCCAACCACCATCTAATCTCAATACATAGTGTCCGCAGTGTCGAGTCACCTAGACTGGTGGCCACATTGCAACATGATCGATAGCATTCGATCTGCACTAATAAGGACTAGACAAGCATGAGATTGATCACCACCCAGTGATCAATCAATTGTAAACTGATTAGTATTTAAGACAGGTATTTTTTAAAAAAAAACAATATCTCTGCTTTTACTTTCAATATGCATCCATTTTTAAGAAACTTCTTGGATGAAAAAAATCGCATTACATTTTCGTCTATCATTCCTCTCTTCTTCACTGAATTTATGTTAAACTACATCCATAGGACTAGCATTCATTTCTGAATCATTTTAATGGTTTATTGAAATAAAAAAATAGAATTTAGTTCTGATGTGAACAGAGAAACAAGAAGCCTTAACAAACTACATAAGCTATTTTTCCGGAACCAGATAGGAATTGGGAATAAATCGTATCGTGTTCCAGTTGACTTGTCTTCTCTTATTCGCATACCTGTCAGCCAATCAGGTGATAGAATAGTTTTCGTCTCGCCACCCCAAGCAATTGGTCTCACTTCCAACTCACGCATACTAGCCTCAATGTTAAGCCACTCAGTCTATCGCATCAAGGTCTTAATCTAGATTAGACAAGTTATCCTCTATACAAAAATGGATAGACAGGTCAAGGATGTAACAAGTTCGGTATTCATACGAAACATTCTAAAAGGTTTAAACAATTTAGTTTCCTGTTATATGACACCGCATTTGAAGTGTCTACAAATCAATAAACAATGTTTTCTGTGTATACAGAAATAAATGACATACTAATAAGTTATTCAGGCAAGATAAAATGCATTTTAACTTAAATTTGTATAGTTTTATTTACTATCTCTACCCCACTTCAATTTGTCCACATGTTATTTGTTACATATTTAAAAATTAAAAATAATTAAAACTTTAATATAATTTCATGACTAGGTATTTAAAATTAACTTGGCCAATTAAAAGTTACAAAGGTCATTCAAATATCAACTAAAAATTATTGATTAAATTTGATTGATGAACTACTTATATTTAATTTTTATATAATTTAACGATTATTGTATATAAAGAAAATAAGAACAATTTGAACTGACTTATTCATTTTGTACAGTGAATAGATTGGTAACTTCAGAGAACTGGTCAATTTAAAATTATAATCATCATTTATTGAGAACCAAGAGACTATTTGTAACTGTTTTCTTTAAATTTTTTTCTTACTCTTCTGTAATAACTAAAATCGGTTTCATTCAATATTTCCAATTAGTGTTATACAGTTAGATTAATTGGTTAGAATTATCGAAATCCACTATATTAGTAATAAAAAACATTCGTAAAAGGAAATGCAGATTCATTCAGTCCCTCTTAGCTTCTATGTGGTTTTAATGTTTTAGTTATTTTTATATCAAATCAGAAGAGAATATTGAGTAGTACAACACAAACTACTTATGTATTTATAAGTTGTTCGTCCCTGAGTTAACTGTGTTTAAAGAGATTGTGAAGTACGTGTTTGCTTGACCTTTCCTAGAAAATTCCAAACAACTATGATACATTTTAATAGTTGAGATCATCGAGTCAATTGAAGCTACACCACCATGGAAAATCTGGAAGCACTTGACGGTCGTTTCGACCTAGCATGAGGCTTTACACCAAAGCGCATTCATGATCCCGCCTAGCGAGATCCGAACACAGGACCTATAGGTCTCCCACAATAGGACGAAACGGTCGTCCAGTGCTTCCAGGTTTTCCATGGTGGTCGAGCTTCAATATGACTCATGATTTCAAATATTGAAATTACTAAAATCTCCACAAAACCCCTTCTGATATTAAATAACCATTAAAATATTGATTATAAAATGAGGAAAAAAAATAAAACACTGAAAAAAATCATTCTCCTTACCGCACAAATTCCATAAAATAACTGGACTAATGGTACATAGTGGTCTCTACGTTTAAATAAGAGGTTAGGCATGAATTATGTCTAAAGTTTCACTTGATTTGAAGTATTAGTAGAGATTCTCATTTTTCTGCTGTTGATGTTGGGGAGTACAGTTGATCAGTTTCTGTTGCCATACAAAAAACTTCTGCGAATGTCACAATATTGCCTTTCAATCAAAATTTTTAGTATTTTTGTACTGCGCCTATTATCAGAACTAAAGACACACGTCCCTTCCCGTTTCGGACTCGTCTGATGGATGTATTATTATTTATTTCAACACATAAATACTGGTACAAGAGAGCACCAAATATATATGCGCCACACCATATTTGTGTGTGTGGGTTGTGATACTGCCCTTGTGCCCAGACCGAAGCAGGTGGTTTTCTTAGGGGGCCACACCCCGAGCCTTTGACCTAAAGGTCTGACCCACAAGGCAGTGGAGCATCATGAGGAGATGAAGTCCCATGGTAGCAGGTGACCAGCGACTGGTTCATATGCCATTTGTTCCCGCAGGATACTGGAGCCCATGTGCACCATTGGTTTGGGATCCGGTTATAGCGCCGGACATTCGCTTTTCGTCCTCTCATTTTCGTAAACAACACCCCCGCCACGAGAAGGCAGTAAGTAGGACTTCCCTGGCAGATTATCTATGTTTATACTGCGACTCGAACCCAGTACCTATTGCTTCAAACACCAATGCGTCTGTGTGAGCATCAAAACTGGGGCACAGGCATATCTAGTAGATGAGTCCCAAAGAAGAGAAAATTTGTCTTGAATTCCACTACCAATAATAATCCGAACATAACAAAAAACCATGTAAAGTGCGTCAGAAGGCTAAATTAACACCATAACACTTTATCATCTCCTACATTATGATGAGATAATGGTCTTGAAGGATTGAAACAAGACGTGATGAAAAAATTCAAATAAGCTCTAAACAGCGAATAGGATGAGTGAGAAACTTCAGCTACAAAAGGGCAATAAAGTGTGCACAAATAAAATATACACTCAACAAATAATATTAGCTTTCGTTGAATAATTCATGGAGGATTATTTCGATAGTGAGCTACGCAAACCTTTAAAAAATTTTCAGGTCACTAGTTCATGCGGATATTTTGAAAGCTCTAGCAGTAGTAACTACAACACACTAAGTAAACCAGGGATTAAGAACAAGAGAATCACACCAAATAACCATCACTCGTTACGTACTATAGTTTAAATTCCATCCAGCTCTAACTTCCAAGGCAATCAGCTCTGTTCAATGACTACTGCAATTTAATAAGGTGAAAGCGGAAAATGTATTGCTCAGTAAATAATCTGAACTCTTATTCTGACGCTCACGTAGTCGAGTGACTTTCTCGACGTGCTATGTTCAATGGTATAGGAGTAGGTTGGAAGAAAGCTAGAGGCGGACAAACCAAAACATGGCACAAGTCCATGAAGTCACTGACAAGTGAACTGAGTCATGTTGGTAGGTGTAGACTACCTGGTTGGGGACCACGAGATGATAGCAACCGATGGTTAGAGACCTAGAATGACATGGCTCAAAATCGTTTGCAATGGCGAAGGTGCATCCACTCTTTGTGTTCTCCCAGATTCTAATCTTCTGAATTCTCCATGTCCCTTTTTTCCTCTTTCCAAATTTATTTCACTGGATTATACCCTTTAAATAACATCTCCAAACCCTAATCTTCCCGATTACTGCTTATACTCTTGCTACCTCTACCACTACGGGATTCGAATCGACAACTGCATCTCTGTGCTAAGGTGGTGTGGCAACTCGAAATGATGTACATACGTACGAAGTTCTACGTTGTTACTGACTGACTGACTATTTATCAGGATAAAAGTTTGAGTGCTTGCTTTATCACTACCCACTCCAGACAATATATCAAGTCAGGGTATGTGAACACTGGCAAAATCTATGTCATCGGAAGTTCATAACCTTACTAACTTTAGTTTGATTTCACTTGTACGCCAAGCTACAATCATTGTCACTTGGAGGCAATGCAACACATCTTTTTATAACGTAAAATGAGATACTTCTGTAAGCCATGTTGCAATCATAGAAGCTTATTACATATGGTGGTCTTGACTTATAGTAACATCCGATAAGCTCAAAACCTATATAAATATCTCCAAGTACGTCTTCAATGTTCTAAGATGATTTTACATAGCTAGGATAGGTCACCTTGAATGTAACATGAATGAGTTAGTTTTAAACGTCAGAATTAGACAAGTGCATACGTGAGAAAGGCAGACGGCAATACTGGTTGCAATTTTGACTTTTCTAGAAGTCAAACAAAAATTTTTCTCCGAACGACTAGAAAGTAATCATGATCTCGAAGGCAAACTGGCCACATAAATAGATTACCAAGGACACAGATACCGATCAGTTTACAGTCAATGATAGTCTTACTACTTTACTTTTCAGCTCTTTTACTTTATAGACTATGTATGACGGGGACCATGCTTGGCTATTTAATAAAAATATAACTACTAAAAAATTAGTGCGGATTATTTTTATTTTACAAGGTAGTTTACATAAGTGTTCCCGCATAATTTGATTCGGGCGTTCCCCGGAATGTCAGAAGAGCTATCAGTATTTTAAATGCGCCATCACAAAGTGATTAATAAGATGTTGCGAATTTATAGTAAAGTTAACCACAGTTACAAACTCAGAGGATTAAGCATAACGATGGAGCGAAGTAGCATTTTCGGTTTCTCAAACTTTACATACAGCGTGCATCGAGTTTCAAATTTGGGCAATAGGTCTCAATACATGAGATAATTGTATACAAGATGAACGACAAGTATATTTAATATTCAATAAGATAAGATTGATAACAATGACATACTTTATTGATCAAACTGGGTCAAACTGTTTACCTGACAAGAACATTACAGTTCGAAAAGTGATAATGCTGAACACAAGAATCATATTACAAAATAATGGACATTATGAGACAAAAAGAAAGACAAAGCCGACGACCGAATCTTGATTCTAGTATCTGACGGTTATTAAATCCCAAGTGATACAATACACTAGTAAATATGGAACTTGATTAATACGGTTTGTATAAGGATAATGGAATGAAAAAAACAAAAATAGGATAACAACAAAGTAGGCACTTGTAGAAATCACAGGGGATATGTACACTTCGTATGTATGGAGACCTCATTGTTTCACCGTCTTGCGCCCCTTCCTTGAGGGTCGAACCTCATGCCAATCACCATCAGATTCGAAAACAGCCGACTTATAAGTCGGAATTTGTGGAACAAGTGGCAATTTTTTTGATGCCTTTAGAGGTACAGGATCGACACCACTTTCTGCACTCGCAAACTGATGCTTTCCACCATTTTCGCCTTTCGAAGTGATGACCTCTGAGATAATTGTTTTAGGCTCTTTAATAGTTTCCTTATATTTTGGACGCTGATCTGAAATCTTCTTTCCTTTTTTAATAGTAACCCAATCATCGCTCTTTTCATCGTTTCCAGGATCATCCTACAGCATTATTTAGCAACACAACACTATTACTTTTGCAAGATTTTGTAACATGGGCGACACTTCAACGGTTGTACTCACAGGAATACGTGATTTTTGAGCATTCACGATACTTGTGTTGCATGGTGGGATCATAGGTTTTTTAATTTCTGCGTGATCACAATCCTGAAATCGAAGTTATATTATGAACTTAAAATACCGATGACGATGTTCTACCATCAGACGATTTCGTCTTGCTTTTCTTGATGCGTGTTTTAGACTTTTTCGTGTTGATTAAGACTGGGTCTTTTCCGAGGCTTCTTCGTAACAAGTAGAAAGACGTAGATGTCACCAGAAGAGCAGTTATAGCATATTTTATAAAGGATATCTGAACATCCGTAAAATACGAATATAACTCAGCGACCACATTGTTCACACCGTCTAGCATTGTAAATGCTGCCATGTGACGCTAAGCTCAAGTCACGCGCTGATTCAAATGGTTCGAATGGTTTTAGACGGAATAGAAGAAGCTTTCGCTTAACGACCTTCCGTGTCTTGTAGCAGTGGATCACCAATACCTCCAGGCGTGAGCCTAGGTATATTAACGATAAAAGAGGAAAAGGAAATTAGTAAATCATAGTAAGATACTATCCTTAGTCCTTAAGTGAACGTTCAAATGGTTCAAATGGTTGTGGACGGAATAGAAGAAGCTTTCGCTTAACGGGCTTCCGTGTCTAGTAGCAGGGGATCACCAAATCCTCCAGGCAGGAACCTAGGTATGTTAACAATAAAAGAGGAAAAGAAACTGGTAAATCATAGTGTGATGCTGTTCTTGGTCCTTAAGAATAGGTCAAGTTGCCTCTTGAAGGACTCCTGAGAAGTCGCTTGGACTAGCTCGGCCGGCAGCGAATTCCAGCTTTTGACAACTCTTAAAGAGTAGAAGTTGTGTCTACATTCTGTCTTGCTATGTTGTGTTTCCAGTTTCTGGGTGTTACCCCTTAGGTTATTATTCGAACTAAGCTTAAGTAGGTGTTTAAGAGGATGTCCAGAAGTGTTGAGAATACTACAAGCCATTAATAGGTCACCTCTAAGACGCCTATACTCTAATGAGTAAAGGTTAAGTGATTGGAGGCGCTCTCCATAAGGTTTAAATTTGAGTCCTCGAACTGATTTCGTGGCTCGCCGTTGGATACGTTCCAGGGTGTCCTTATCCTTTTGAAGTGAGAGAGGAAATACCATTTTTCTGTACTCTAAATGGGGACGGATAAACTATTGAAGATTACATGGAAAGTTCTTCCGTCAACCTGGCCAAAAATGTGCTTCAATGTTACCAGTGCAAGGTTTGCTCGGAAGGCATTTTTGTCACAGTTAGCGTAAGACTTTAAATCGTAGGGCACCAAGACTCCTAAATATTTTTCGACTTGGGATACTACTATAGAGGAGTTACCTAAGTTATAACTGTAGTCTGCAACATGTCGCAGATGGACTACTTTACACTTTGAAGTGTTAAAAGTAAGTCCGTTATCGTCTGCCCAACTTTGAAGTCCAGTCAGATCCTCCTGAAGTGCCTGTATATCCTCTTGGTTGCGTACCTCTTCCCAAAGTTTCACGTCGTCGGCAAAAAGTAATAAGTCTGACGTTACCTGTTGAGGAAGATCATTTATGTAGATCAAGAAGAGAAGCGGCCCTAGTACTGAGCCCCGAGGGACCCCACTAGGACATTCCATAGCCTGAGATAAAGTGAAATTAACCCTGACCTTAAAATGTTGATTTTTCAGATATGAAGTGAGTCAATCGATTAGAGGTGGTCTGATGCCCAATCGTATGAGCTTATTGATAAGACATGTATGGTTAACCTTATCAAAAGCTTTCGAGAAATCTAGGTAGATGATGTCAACCTTTCCCTTGTGATCAAGGATGCTTGTCCATCTGTCCACCGCAGTCAGCAGGCTGTTAATACAAGAGTAACCCTTCCTGAAACCATGTTGTTGGGGTGAGAGGAAATTTAAGGACAGTAGGTAGTCGTTTAAACCGTCGCATATCAGGGACTCCATGAGTTTTGAAGGTAATGACAGAAGAGCCACCGGCCGATAACTTGAAGGTTCATTGCGTCGAACTCCTTTGAAAATTAGTGTGATGTGAGACAGCCTCCAATTTTCCGGTAGTTTTCCTCGACTTAGAGAGTGCGAGAACATCACGTTAAGAGGCGTTGCCAAGATTGAGGCTGCTTCCCTCAGTATAGCGGAATGGACCATGTCCGGGCCAGGAGAAGTGTCTAGTCTTAAGTGCTGCAGTTTCCGGAACACCGAGTCAGCGCTTAGGCTCACTTCGGAAAGTCCTGTGGAATTGCAAACGAAACTGTCATCAGTAAAGTTAATGTCGGTCGGTTGAAATGTCCGGGAGTAATGTTCAGCCAGATGATTAGCAGCGTCGCCATCGTTGTTGGTCGGGCCGTTAAGACCCACCAGTTGGGAAACTCCAGTTTTGGCTTGAAGATGAGAGGCTGCATACCGGAATAAGCTTTTAGGATTAGAGGCAAATTCGTCCATAAGCTTTGTCTGGTACTGAAGCCTGTCTTCTCTTATAGCCTTCGTGCATATGTTCCTGATATGCTTATATTGCCTGTACGCTCCGTCGTTGTCAGTTCATTTGTATTCCGCCCAACAGTGCCGTTTGCGGCTTAGCAGGCGAAGGGTAAGGTTCTTGATTATTGTAGGTGACTTGCAGCTTTTGGGAACCGTTTGAGGAACTGAATGGTTTGTAGCACGTAAGAGCATGTGCAGTAAGAAGTCCCAATGACCGTCCACATCGAGTTGAGGGTAAACATCCCAAACCATCTGTTGTAGATAGTCGTGTAGAGCTGGCACATTCAACCGTTTAAAATTCCAATGCAAGTTATTGATGGGGTATCTTAGCTTAGTTTTGCTGACAAAACTGAAGGCTATGACGGCATGATCGCTTTTTCCCAAGAGAGCCAGGATTGGGAGGTTGTCAACTAGAAATTCTTCGTTTTTGAATACACAGTCTAAGCGCGATGGTGTCTGATCGTTTCTCCAAGGAGTTGCCAACCTCACATTTTCGTATAATCCCAAGTCATCGATGAGGTTGAAGAACCGAGCTTCATTTGAGTTGTCGCCTCCAGTACACGTGTGTTCCGCGAAGTTGACTCTAGGGAGATTAAAGTCCCCTAGAATCAGGATGTGTGTGAAACCGAGACGAATAGAGCGGGATAGTCCTTCCAGCATACGACTATAGTACTCAATGTCGGCAGTTGGCTTCCTGTAAATGACTCCGACTAGACACCTCGAAGTACTTGACAGTCTTACAGAGCACCATATAGATTCCTCAAGATTGTTAAACTCGAGGTTATGAACTTGATGCACCTCCAAGCAAGAACGTATGTAAACAGCTACTCCGCCCCCAATTCCTGGTTTTCTGTCGTTGCGGAACAAAGACATCCCAGGTAATGCTAACTCTTGGTCCGAGAACTGAGAAGATATCCAGGTTTCAGATATTCCTAGCATTGCTAAGTTCACGTAGTTCATCCAATTTGCTTGGTAGACTCGCGGCGTTCATATATAAGCAGTTTATGCTTTCAATTTGGAACGCGTGAGCTTCTTCCTGTTTGTCTGTATGAGCCTTACGTGAATGGACAGGTAGCCCACCTATATGAGCTTTGCCGAGGTGGTAGGCCCTATCCTTTACACGTTTTTGTATCGTCTATACAGTCCACAAGTGGAATGGTCAGCTCCAACGTGCCTTTGTGTTTGGTCCTAGCTTCGTATGGCCTATCCGGGTGCATGTGGATTCCAGGTGGCAGTCGACGTCTGTTGTCACGAAATGCTTCCAGGGTTGCAGCCGCCATATGTGAAGATGGGAAGGTTATCTTCATTAGACGGGGTCTAGAATCACCATCCTTCTTGGCTAGTCTCGTCACATGCTGAGTCAGTATGTTTTTGAGCCTCAAGGACTGTTTGATGAATTTCCATTCCCCGATGTCAGTCTTTGATTGAGTAGGGTCCGTATTTTCCGGTATACCTTGCACGATTATATTCCACCCGCGGAAAAACTGATCGCGAGTTTCTTTGGGGATGTTCCAGATGAAATCGCACTCAGAATACGGTATGTCAGGCAGTATTCTTACATTCCCATCTGACTTCAGTAAATGACTCGCTAGTAAGACATCCTCTACGTCGGTAGCATTCTTAAGTGTTACTCGAAGAAGCCTCGGGTGATTTTGATGCTTAGATTCCTTTCCCCGAGTGAGCCGTATAACTGTCAAAATTTCCCTTAAAATATTCCTGGGAAGTCGTTTGGACTAGCTCAGCCGAAATCGATTTCCAGAATGACTTCTCTCAGGGAGTAGATGTTTTGTACATAGTCCGTTCTGCGAGCTGTGATTCTAATTTATGGGGTGTTTCCTCCCAGGTTTTTGTTGGGACTGAGCGTAAGTAGGTATACAAGGGGAGGTTCAGAAGTGTTCACAGTACTATAATTCAATAGGAGATAACCTCTGATACTCTTATTCATCAAAGGATAAAGATTCAGTGATATGAGGTTCTTGTCAAAAAGCTTGAATTTTAGTCCATGGACTGATATTGTTGCTTGCCGTTGGATACGTTCAAGAGTAATCTTAACCTTTTTCAGTGAGAGCTGAAACACTATATTCTCATGCTCTGAACAGGATGAAACAAAACGTTTGAAGGTTAAATGGAAAGTTCCACCGGTGAACTGGCCAAAAATGCGATTCAACATCACCAGTAAAAGGTTTTCTCGAAGGATACTTTTATCTCAGCGTAAGACTTCAGATGATAGAGTACCAACACTCTTAGATATTTTTCAACTCGTGGCACTCTCGTAGGAAAGCTACGTAATTTGTATGCGTAATCTGAAACATGTCTCAAATGGACACTTTGAAGTGTTAAATGCAAGCACTTTATCATCTGCCCAACTTCGAATTCCAAATCAGATCCTCCTAAAGTTTCAGCTTATCATCTTCGTTGCAAACTTCTCTCCGAATTTTCACATCGTCAGCAAAAGTTGATAAATCAGACCAAACTTGTTGAGGGAGGTCATTTATATAAAATAGGTCCTAATAATGAACCTTGAGGGACCTCACTATGACATTCTGTAGCCTGGAAAAAGGTTTTGTTTACCTTGACCTTAAATGGTCAATTATTTAAATATGAAACAAGCCGATCAATTAAAATTGACTTCATAACTAATCGCCTGAGCATAGTGAAGATAGATACGTGATCGACCCTAACAAACGCTTTTGAGAAGTCAAGATATATAACACCAACATTCCCCTGCATGACGGAATTAGCTTTTAGAATTGCAGACAACTTTGTCGATTAGCTTGATCCGATATTGGAGCTTATCTTCTCTTATCGCCTTCGTGTATTAGTTCTCTGCTTGCTCGAAATGTCTATATGAGCTGTCATCACTAATTCATTTGTATTTCTCTTACTAGTGATTCTGTGTCTTATCAATCGGAGACTGCGACCCTTTAGGGCTATACGTTGCCTACAATTCTTGAAGACTGTTTACGATATATACTAGTTTTCAGAACGTACGATCTTGTGAAGTGGAATGTATAAATGACGGTTTACGTTAAGTTGAGGATGGCCCCCCAGGTTGCTGTTTAAATTGCAACGCTCGTTGTCGTTAGCGTGTTTTTAGCTCAGTACTGCCGATAAAATCAAGGGCTATGATGACATGGTCTCTTCTATACAAAGGAGTAAGAACCGAAAGGTTATCAATTAGTAATTCCCCGTCTGCAAATATGTAATCTAAACCTGACGGCGTCTGCCCGTTTTTCCACCGAGTTGCTGACTTCACATCTTCGTATGGTCCCAAATTTTTAACGATGTTGAAGAATCGAATTTCAAAAGAGTTAACGCCTCGAGTGTAGAAAAAATGACCCTAGGAAGAAAAAGGTTATCTAGGGTCTGGATATGAGCGAATCCCAGACCATAAGAACGCGACAATCTCTTAAGTGTATGGCCGTCGTACTAGGTGTTAGCAATAGGTTTCCTGTAGATTTTTCTAACAAGGACCCCTGACGTCTTGGACAATCTTAATGGGCGTGATACAGATCCATCAAGACCGATTAACTTTTGCGTTTACAACAGACGTGCTGTCAAGCAAACTCATAGGTACAGGGCTACTCAGTCCCTGTGTATTCTGTAGTTGTGAAACAAAGACGTACTGAGTACTGCCAGCTCCTGGTACGCAGTTTGTCAAGAAACCGACGTTTCATATATTCTTATCAAAGGAGTATTATTGGCATCCACACAACTCACCCGTTTTGTTCGGCAAACTCCTAGCGTTCGTATATAGGCAGTTTCACATTTCTACTTAGAACGCATGAGCTTACTCGTCTTGTTTAACACATATGTGAATGTTCATACGAAGGGTTTTCCGAGTTAGTAGTGCCTTTGTTTTCTCCTTGTTCTTTACAATCCACGAATGAAACAGTCAGTTCAAATTCGCTTTCGTGCAGATTCTTGCACCATATGGCCCATCCGGATGTGTGTGAATTTCAGTTACTAACGGGCGTCTTCTGCCAAGACTGTCTTGAGAGTGGCAGCCGGCATTTAGGAGGATCGGAATATCATCTTCACTACCCGGGGTCTAGAATCTTAGACCTTCCCAGGTAATTTCA
Organism: Schistosoma haematobium; assembly: GCF_000699445.3. NCBI lineage: Eukaryota > Metazoa > Platyhelminthes > Trematoda > Strigeidida > Schistosomatidae > Schistosoma > Schistosoma haematobium. The sequence goes on along the minus strand of NC_067195.1, from coordinate 49,388,428 downwards.
CCACTTTTTGGGGCAAAATTTTCTCAAACTTCTAAGAGTTCCTGAACTTCCACTCCAAACTATCGTATTTTCTGTAACCATGGTTTGTGTTTTCTGGGACATTTAGAACATTGATGATTCTTCCGAGAAAGAACGACTCTTGGGATTCTCTGGTATGGTTCTGAGGGAATCGCGCTATTAATACTGTGTATCAGGCAGTACCCTAACATCCTCTATTGATTTAAGCAAGTGACTATCCAGTTGAATACCTTCTATGTCATCTGTGCTAGTGTGTAGTTGTACTGGTTTCTAACAATACGATGCTTGAAGCTGAAAATACTTTCACATTCGACATTTTACACCATAGGAATGGTCAGATATGGTGAGCGCGGGAACACTTAGCTGGTATAGTATGGCTCGGCTATGCGGGCGTGGTCACCATATGTAACTTCTTCCCTTTTTCATGAAAAATATATCATTATATATCCAGCCCAAAATCGTTCTTCAGATGTGCTAAACATCATATTGCCAGCTATCACGGTAGGACGAGTTAGTATAGAATATGATGTCACTTCCATGTAAGGTCAGATAGATTAGATGGTAAGTTCACAGTTTTGATGAGGTCCATTAACCCAGTAGCATGGATAATTGCACTAATATCGAATAAGGCCATAATCCCACAAATGAATGTCATCAGTGTCTCGGATTATTTTGTGGACAACCGCGTATACAGCGCCTATTCTAGAAGACACAAGTTTTCTGAGAGTCTGCAGAATTATGGTCTACTTCGTTATTAGTACTTCTCTAGTAATAGACCTAATCCCAAGATTGTAGGCTTGTCATTATTAACTGCCTAATCTATAAGATCTGACGTGGAAGTCACATAATTGTCTAGACTGAATCATCGTACTGCAACAATCATCAATATATGATGAAGAACACACTTAGGCTAGTGATAGAACATTATATTTAATGCGAATAAGTGATGAGTTACATAAGAATGACGACGACTGTAAGGCCGAGCCATGCCATCTGATTAATTGAATTTCGAGTGAATGTTTACGCGTTCACCATTGTTGACCTCTCAGTGACATATGTTGAATGTCTAATTTCCCAATTATCTCACGTTCAGCTTTGAGGATTGTGGTTAGGACCAATACCACCGTAAGTCTAACAGCTTCGGTGATATGGCGGTGTTGATTTTCAGCATATCGTCGATGGTGTTGGTGCATGTTCTACTGAAGATGCCTCAGTTATTTGGAGTTTGACGACACTTTAACCAGTAACGCCTTCTAATATGAATCGTACCTACCAAGTGAAATCAAAAGACAGGAGCGAGGAGGTTCGAAGATATATTTGATAGGTTATCAATATATCGAGGATCGACTGATCTAATCTGGCTAGTGATTGCAGGGGTTGTTGAACGCGGCGTTCCCACTCGTGATCTGGTGAGGATGCATAACCGAGCGCCTTCAGCTAGGTAAGTCCATTAAAATTAATGTGGTCAACATCCAATATCTAAAACTTACAGAGCTATTTATTTTGGGGATTCATTTACCGCCACAATGCCACAGGTATTCGGAGTTCGACACGTCTACAATTTAAGGATACCAACCCGATCTGATCAGAAGTCAGAAACAAAGTGGTCGAAAGATATATTTTGAAGGCCATCGAAGCGTTTGATCTAAGCTGGCTGACAGTTGTAAAGGATGTGCAGCACCCACTCGTGATCTGGTGCGAATGCGTGTCTGAATGATTTTAGCTAGTGTGTCTGGTAAAACTAAATAGGTCAGCGTCAATACTTAAGACTAACAGAACTATTTATTTTAGGGATTTATTTACCGCTACATATTCATAAAACAATTTACATCAATACTGCAGAATAGCGGTGGAGCGAAATGTTGGAATTTCTAGCTTATGGAAGGTAGAAATGACAAACATACAAAAAATACTTATCAATATGTCTAATTTTCATTTTCTTGACCAGCCTCAACATAAAATTCCTAATACTGCATTTGTCAAATCATTTCCATTACTTAAGTGACGTGAAACTGACGTCTACTTAAACTAAAGTATAATTATCTAAGCGTTTTTCCTCGCCTTGTAATTACTCCCCAAAGTTCTCTTCTAGCTAGTAGCAAAATCCTCAGCAAAAAGAATATATGCATATTACTAATCTGGTTTACTATGTTCATTACGATCAAATTTTGTGCAAAAAAAGTATTTGCAAACTTCCTCTTAGGGGATCGATAAAAGTACGACATGACGATTACTACGTATTAATATCTTTGACTTTTTAAATTACAGCGACTTCATTCTACATATTAATCACCACACTAACAAATATTTTTTCAGTAACTTAAACTTGACTGAGATGTGATGTACGATAGGCCACCGGAATTTTATACACGATTACAGACCGGAAGAATTTCATTGGTTTGAAAGATAAAATGGCGTATACCTCGACGATGATGACGGGATTAAGTGACAAAATCACATTTCTAACTCATTGATTTCTTTTTAACACTACTTCCGCTTTTAATTCAATATAATGGTCACTCAATGTAATATTTGTTTTATTTCCAGTGAGATAATCTGTTCAGTACAACATTGACATATTTTAGTATGATGCTTATTCAAGATAACATTCTTTGCATGAATTCAGGTTAGAATTCTAAGCTTGGGATTTCGAAGTAATACTGTGTATTTCCCCTATACATGATAATTGTTAAGAAATCACCAAGTATGAGTAAAATCAATGCTGAGGTCAATACAGCTACTTTAACACTTACGGCGAGATTCCGACCGTAAATCCGCCTTGTTGGCGACCAGTAAAATCAAGAATTGGACGTTCGACGACCAACTATGGATTACATACCAACTCATATATTTATAAGCTTCCACTTATAATACTATCGTAGGGATATCGAATCACTATGCCTAAAATCTTAATTGACTTATGCTCTGAAATGGAAGTATTTCAAAATACTAGGTGCACAGTGCATGCATTTCTAAATCACAATATTCTTGACTTCAAATCCTAATGTAATTTTCAGCTAATATGAAACTAGATAAATTTGTTTCGTATAACAATTAAAAATGTAATAATTCCGAACATCAACCTGTCCTCCACTATACATGGTTATTGAGACGGTAACTGACATTCTTGTGGCTACTTTTAGACAGTAAATATCGTGATACACAATATGACCGTTGTCGTATTCAGCAATCACATGATTTCTTGTTGACAATGTATAGAAAAACACTTCCTAAGATAGATTTTATTAGTGTTATCGACCGACACACACGTTCGACGATCATTACAAATCATAGCAGAGCAAAAAAAACTTGCAGAATATAAAGAATTGTATTGCTTAGTTATACACAAAGTAGCAAAAACTAGCTCCTAAAAACTGAAATATTTCGAATTTACTGGTGAGTGGTGAAACAGCTACATAACACAAAGTCTCCATGTAGGAAGAGTCATAATATTAGCGTTGGAAAAAATAATGCATATGTGAGACAGTAGAAAGGTACTTAGGTGCAAATAGATTTAACTATCATGGTTGGACAGATAACAAGAGAAAAACATGGTTAGTTATATTTTATTAAGAGATAACTTCGTTCAATAAAAAGTTAAAATGTGACTTTTATGAACGAGGTCGACGACCGAAAATATTCTCCAAAGCATCTGCTAAATCAGGATAAGTGAACTCGAACCCTGCATTGAGGAGCTTCTTAGGAATCACACGCTGACCGTCTACAGCTAAGGAAGCACGATCACGACCAAGGAGATAAGTAAAAAGAAACGATGGGACTGGAACATTGGAAAGGATATTACTCGGAGCACCAAGTGACTCAGACATGGCTTTAGCAAAAGTAACCTGTTGAACAGATTTAGGTGATGTACAATTGACAGGTCCGCTTGAAAAAACTCGTTTAGAGTCAGCAACGTATTCAATTATTCTAACCATATCATCTAAATGAATCCAAGATATCCATTGACGACCAGTACCAATCGGATTACAAAACCCCAGGAGATAAATGCGGTGAAAAGTACGAATGAAACTCGAGTCTTGGCTAAGAACTACACCTAAAGCGAAGGAAAGAAATGAAAACTTAGGAAAATACTTCATGTAATGAATAAGAATGGTGGTCAGTAAAATTACTAATGAAGAATTTCAAAAAAAAGAATCTAGAGAGTTGGACACTTTCCAAGACAATCATACCGGTATCGTTTAGTGGGTCCGTTAAAATAGTTAAAACCAAACCTAATTTTAAGAAGCATTCTCGTTCCAGTTATTTACCTTCATGTGTTGTTAGTTATTCACGTAACTAGAGGAATCAACCAAATCTTACTGTAAACATCAAGCCACTTTGTATCAGTTTTATCTGAGAGTGGTCTGCATCTACTTTACTATCAATCATCAAAATTGTACTCTCCTCATAAGTATGGCTATTTCGAAAAAGTAGAAATTGTTGGACTCCCCATTGCCGTGTGCATTACCCTCGTTTTTTCACAGACGATATTTACTAAATATATGAATTTACGTTTTAGAAACACATAAAGTATCGATGATAAAATACAGTTTGTTTCGACCATAGTTACCACCCAAATTCTGACTCGACAGTTATGCAAATCGTAACTAAGATATATGCAGGCGAAATAAGTCCTGCATGCACTATTTTTGCTTCAATGCTATCCTTAGTCATTATTTTTTTGTCAGCAACTAGTCGTAACATAACATTTGAACCTACTTGTAATTTGAAATAACTAATCTAGTAACATTTAGTTTTACTAATTTTCGAACGACATCTAAACTAGCGGTCTAGATTTCCCAAATCATCCAATTGTGAAAAGCCAGTCTTCTATAAATTAGTTAGCTAGTCACAATCAACGCAGAGTCTGAGACAAATGTGTCGGCTTAAGGTGCTATACTATAGCAAGGTGTAATGAAGTTAACAAGGTGAATGGCTAAGGCGTCGAGATAGTAGTAATATTAATGATAATGAGATGGACAAAACATTAGGAAATATCTCGAAAGAAAAGAATGGATTTCAGGGATAAAAAGTACGGGATAATATTGAAACTTAAGAGCTAGGAGAAAATAGGGAGTGAGTATATCCACACCAATGTGACACACTCTCAGTTATATCACCTAGCTCCTCGAACCACTAATTACCATTAATTACCTGATCAAGTAGTGTGAAGCAGCCAGTAGATGGTGGAGACGGAACTTGAATATTTAGAACCGTTGACTTGCCCAAACTACATACTTAGTATAATTGGCTTTTTCGATGACAAATTTAGCCTATATTTAACAACACCAATAAAAACAGATATGAGCGTAAATCATTAGTGTTATATTCATTTCCTGATGATGGATCACATGACGATAGTAAAAAAATAATGGTAATCAGAAATATCGGCCATGAGCTAAATGATAAGAAAACGACCTTGTTTTCAGATAAACCTAATAAACAATTGGGTAACTACCCCTCAGACCATTAACGTTTACCTAAATTGCGGTACATCAGTGTTAACACCGAAATGATTTTAAATGCTACCATTTGATGAATTCCATGAATTAACCGCTTACTCAGTGAACAGAGAATGTGTAACTTGGAGTAATCTACAGTGATAAACCATGGCGGTCAATCATTCACAAATTTATAAAGTGGAGCAAGACATTTGTTAGTGTACTTGGTGAACTCCTCTGAAAGACAACGATGTTTGCCGTTTAAAAAGTATTGTTAAGTAATAACCTCACGGAAGCAGGTTAGAAAAAACAATGTCCCTACGAGGTAGCAAAGAAAATATGAAATAGGTAGTTATGAAACCTGACAACTTATGTAAACGAATGCTAAACTGACCAAGTCTCCCAGAGTTGATCATATATTGAAAACTAACTCCCCATGAGCAGTAAAACGCTTAGTAAGAAAACAAACTACGCTTACTCGACTGTAAAGTAGAGGAAAGATTGAGTCGGCTAAGGAATTTGTTTTTATTTAAAAGTGTAAAAATTGGTGGATCGACAAACACCAGAAAAGAACCTGGCATACATATGCTGTCACTATTTTATTAGCACAACAGGACTAAAATAACAAAAGAAATCCGAATAGTCAATCGGCAAAGGTAAAAAGAAAGACTAAGTCTTAGGGAGTATGATTTAAAAGGGTGGAGAGGTATGTAATAAAGGGATACTGAAAATCAAAATCGAAAAGAACATAAAGCGTGAATGCAGCTACGCCAGTGCGATTGATTGTAAAAACTATATCACTTAGTTTCCAAGTACTGATCACAGTGATCACGCGGGCTCCAACCAAGTAGATTAGGTTTACCGAAATGGTTTAGACCAACAGTCAATGACTTCATGAACTGATGCCACATTTTAGTTTGACTACCCCTAGCCTTCATAAAAACTTCTGGACTAGCATTCAACATTCGTCAGATTAGGCAAGAAGTACTAGGAAACTTCAAAACTCACCTATTCGCAGTTGAATTTGACGAATATCAGGTCTAGAGGGTATTTGAGCCGCATCTTCCCATCGTTTAACAAGATTTGTAATAAAGCCACAGTCTCTGAATGGAGCAGATTCATCATATGTGATTTGCGGATCAGGAGGGTAGAAACCTACCAAAAATATAATAGAAATAAGCACAAATGTACCACAGTGGAATATTGTGCGTACATAAACTATCAGGATGGTTAGATCGAAAAAATTCACAGGATGCTCATATATGAACAGTGATTAGTTCTCCAAAAGTGTCAGTATTACTATTCTATTTGTGAATGTTTTACTATTTATTTGAAGGAAGTTCAGTAAGAATTATAACTACAAAAAGGCTAACGCATAACTAATTCGAACAAATAAAAGATGGAGAATGAAATGTCTAACACTTTTCAAATTAGGTAGGATATATCTATTGAGGAAATAAAGGTAATTTTAGATCTTCGGTTTATTTAAAAATCATCAATGAAACCTGGTATCAACCAACATTTGTTTTTAACAAAGAACATTGATATCGGGTATGTGGAAGACGACGTATTGATAGTAAAATTGATGTCTATGAACCAATGTGATAGACACTTAACGCCAGTTAGAACACTCTTCAGTGATGCTTTGAAAGGTAATTTCACTTGTTGGTCATTTTAGAAACAGTTCAGAACCACCATAGACATTAAAATTATATTAAGTTATTTTAAGGAGCCAATATCAATACCACACAATGAAGTACAATGTTATCACCTATGAATGTAAAATCCGTTGTGGTTATAACCTGAAAGAAACTCTAAAATCGCTTGAATTGAAAATCAACTCAATGAATCAGCTCCATACGTTAAGTGCGAAACTAATCCAGTCATTTCTCGACTAATTAGTAATTGTGAAGTTTTCAGAGGAAGGCAGGAATTCTACATATAATTCTTATCTAAACGCTTACGTCATAGCTTCTACAAAAGTGTCTTGATCGTTGTCTCGAAATATGTATTATGTACAGATTCCCTTGTATTCTTAATGGTATAGAACGGTGCTGGTTGGAAAGTTGTGGATAATGCAAACAAAACCATCGCTCATCAAGATTCTTTCCTTTTGTTTTATGACAATAATTTGATGTTAGCTGACATTGAGAGCCACAAAAAATGTACAGTACTGGACTTACAGCCTATTCTAAACTTGGTCACTTACTGAACTCGACCATCGATCATTACACAAAACCATTATGTGATTTGGAACTTACCAACTAATATAACTGTCTTACAGTTCACTCAAAACATGATGTGACCATCATTAAATGTCGTATCCGGGAGCTTATTGTTTACAAAGTAAGCAAACTAATTAATTCAACTTTTACAAAAGTGAGTAGTTAGGGTGTGAATAATCGCACATTTGTAAGTTGTCATATGGCACAATTTTTAAATTCATAGTGAAAATCAATAACGGCATGAGCAAAGATGTATGTCCGTTTGCATGCGTAATAATTACAAAATGTGCAAAACAATAATTTGTAGAGGGCTATTCATTCGCTGAGAGAATACCTTGATATGTTGAATACTGACCAGTTTTTTAAGACAATATTAATGGTGAATGTATAATACAGTACACTTGATTCTCTCTTGGTATATTTATTACTTCAATAAAACTGTAACACAAAGCATATCATAACTTGGAATCCTGAGGACAAAAGGAAAAAAGGCAAACCGAAGAAAGGATTGTGTCGGGAATTTTAGGCAGACACCAGAAGAAAGAATAACAGTTGGGAACAGCTGGAAAGGACAGCCCAGAGCAGAGTTAATTGAAGAATCCTGGTAGACGCTGTATGCTACTTACCGTTTGTTCATATAGTTACACAGTCTTCCTTATAATTATTCTTAAAAAGTTTAATAGAATTACTAGAAGCTGATGATCCCTGTAAATATAACATTGTTATATACGCAAAACAGAAGTTGTGTTTATGGCTTATTGAACTCACCAATCGCTGATGCATTTATGAATGCTTTAATTGGGGCAGATTTTGATAAATCAACAAGAAGCTTGGTTGTATCTAAACGACTGGAAAAAACTTCGTCAATATATTTATCATAATTCCTGCGATTCATGAAAATAAATGTAAGTGTAAGTAAAGTTAGCTGACTGTTTAATAAGAAATAGTGGGTTAACTTCACCAACGTTTCGACCGCTCAAATTTACAATAACATCTACATCTTTTGGTAAACCATTCTTCTTGATAGAATCCTAATACGTAAGCCCTTTATATTTTAAAAAGGAGTCTACCCAGCTCAAATCATTTCTTTCCTTTGGTCTGCGTGTGATAACTTGTACATTATGTCCAGTTGATCGAAGTGATGAAACAAGGGATCGACCTATTAATCCCGTGCCACCACCTGAAAAATAAAGGTATTGACTTTAGAAGGGCTATGAGATTTAATGAGACAAATGACTAAACACTAATTGAAAACAACGGGAGTATGACCAAAATGATCCGGAGATATTGAATGGTTCCAAGTTGTTCGATAACCGGATATCTAAGAGCTGCTACGATACCTTTGGACCAGAAACTGTACTGCAGTTACATTCCCTAATAATTAAAGGTTAAATATGATATAAGTTGGATCACAGAGCAATAAAATCCGTTACATATAAGACATACAGATAGCTGATCTGTAGGTGTACTAGGTTAGCAGAAATTATGAACAATATCCCCATTAATTACGAAGTCATCTCTCAGACATTCTATCAGTGAGGTTTTGGAAGTAAATCTTCTTAACGTAAGATAGTTCTGTAATCTGGGTTGAGTACTTTTTGAAAACTGAAAACAGTCCAGCCGTTTAGAAAGAAATCTGTTTACGACTGCTCCAAAATGCCAAACCAATTGATTGATCACTGGGTGGTGATCAATGTTAAGCTTGTCTAGTCCTTATTAGTGCAGATCGAATGCTATTGACCACGTTGCAATGTGGCCACCAGTCTAGGTGACTCGACACTGCGGGCACTATATATTGAGCCGCTGCGGCTCGGATAGCTCAGTGGTAACGTCTCTGACTGTGAAGCTGGGTGACACGAGATCGAATCCGCCAGTTCCCTCGAGATTACAGGTACACCTTGCTGACGAGTGCCAAGTAGCACGAAACCCGAGTCCAGGGTTTCCTGTTGACTACCTCCAACCACCATCTAAATACCGAACCAAGTCCGATGGTCCATATAAACTTCGTTGTAACGTAATTTCAGTAGTAGAAGACAACATATTACATAATTTATTGCATTATTAACCACTGGATCACTTAAAAGTTCTCGGGCTGGATATCACCCTTATTTTATCACTAGGTATTAGTATAAAGAAAAACCTTGATAAGTTACCTCCAGAAATTTCAAAGAATGGTGATTCAGTTTAACGACCACATTGATTAACGTATTAATTATAGCCTAGGGTTACGATGCTGATCCATTAAACTAGGAATGACCACTGAATATTTGAGTTTGTAAAAAAAGTAATAAACAGAGAACGAGTCTGTCACAATTTTGCATTATTTCCCATAATTACTCGATACTTAACTGGAAATTGAAAACAGCAAACCAGTTATGAAATAAATTATGTGTTATGGTTAATTCGTGAAGCCTCAAAATGCCTTAATGATGAAATGTCTCGAATGGTATATCTTGCCCACGTAGGATCTCATCTAGGTTACTGAAACCAAGCGGTTGGTCCATGACTAATTTAATTGTGCTCTTTAATGTCCAGAGTAGATATTAAGTTGGTACAAAGACTTCCCGACTTGTCAAATGAGGGGTAACTGAAACATCTGGATTCGTTTCGCCTATTTAGTCGTTTTTATTTCATTTGAACACATAAATATGGTACAAAAGGGCACCGAATACATATGCAACACACAAGTCACTTGATTTGTGAGTGGGCTGTGATACTGCCCGGATGTCCAAACCGAAGTAGGCGGTATTCTTAAGGAGCCACTCCCCAAACCTTTGACCTAAAGGTCTAATCCACAAGGCAGTAGGGCAACGTAAGGAGATGCAGTCCCACAGTAGCCAGTGACCAACAATTGGTTCATACGCCGTTTGTTTCCTTAGGATCCTAAAGACCATGTGCACCATTGGTTTGGGATCTATCGGTGATGTCTGCTGTACATGTATCTCCGATAACTGTGTAGACAAATTAATAAATGTCTTTCATAGACTCGGTACCCAATTATTATCAAACTGTTCGTTCAAATATTCGTAGAAAAGTAGTAATCCTTTCGTTGGTACATAAATTTCCGTAAACTGTCCATTCTCTAACGAATGTTAGGAATTTGAGATTAGTAAAGCGGGAATAAGATTTCCTGCACAACTCCATTGACTCGGATTTTGCCGGAATCCATACTGGATGCAGTCGTATACAATATTCGCAGTTCAGAATGCTCCCATATTCCTTATTTCAAAGTAAACCTGTTATCAAGATATAAATAAACCCAATCAATGTTAAACCGGTCTTATACTTCAAAGTCAACGCTTGACAGTAGTAGCATTGGAATTGAGTAGCTTGTATTTGAGATTTGCAAAAGTACGTGCAGTTTTCCAAAACCTAACCTTAGCCGTGTCTTATTTGACTGGTAACTTTCTCTAGCTTGTCACACTAAAAACGAAATGTACGTGATAATTATCCCTAAAAGTTTAGCATGAGACTACCAACTGTACAATTCACTGTTAACTGAAGGGGAATCAGGAGAGTTGTACAGATATCTCCAACAAGATATGAAGGATAAATTTGTACGCTTTTTCACTTAATGATTATCAAAAATTTCGTATAGCAATGATGACAAGAGTGGTGAGTGATGATTCGAAATCGTTATAAAACCTGAAGTAGTCATCTACTTCACACTAATGGGCACTAATCAAAATAGCTCTTCAAAGGTGAGAATTTTAAACGAGCACACAAAGTAATACTTTTATTGTCATTCTTAATCACAAGGCGCATTAGCATTACGACTCAAATTTATTTCCATGACATGAAGGATAAGCTCGGTATGCATTATCATAGAAGGAAAGATAATGCATGTGAAATTTCTCTACGATAGCTTTTTGTTTCCATTCTTTAGGTGCATGGTACCATTTTAACATTACTTACCTTTTGTGGTAACGTACTAATATTGCACATATTGAAATATAACTCCACTATACGGGCTGACTTTATTTTAGAAATCATCCAATGATATGTACGGTTCGTAATGAGGTTTTGTAACAATTTACGAGCAATTCAGTTAACAGTTTATTGTACATGCGTTTACTTTTCCACTTGGATGTTTTATAGAAACAAAGTAGACATAAGTAAGAAAGGCCTACACGTCATTATCTCCTGGTAATTTATTTTATAAACCATGGACTTATTGGTAGCTTTTCTATCATTCCCAGATTTCAATTTACAACAATCAAACTCGCGGCTTACATCGCAGATGTTATTATTACTTCCGTGCTGTGAATATTCTTATGAAATCTGATTATTCAGTAAACACGGCCTTTTAACACATGCGGCGTAATTCTAAGTCTTGTAAATTGTGTTGAAAGTTGTCTCTTTGTAAAAGGCTAACAGTGAATAATTTCGCATGCACTGAGTAGTCGGAAAATCAGGCGAAATCTGGACCAGTCGATGTAAATTTCGAGACATTTTCCCTACAGAGAAATAATTGGGGCTGTTTCACTAGTCCCACCATGCAACAAAGACATTTTGACGCGTTTCACCATTATCATCACCAAACTTTATAAAGTAATGACGCATTTATTTTCTCATTTAGGTTAACACGGACGAAGACTGGATTCAAAACCTCCCACTAAACCTAATCTTGGAGCGTAGCTAACTTAAAGGAAGGATAATGAGAGTTCATAAGTATATAGGGAAAAAAGTATATACTTGTAAGAACCTATACAGAATACGGTTTTATTATACAATTATCTGGTTTCACTAAGTAAATTATTTTTAACGTAAGGTGAACAAGTTTACAACGGGTCGATTGGGATCACAGCTATTTCAAAAGTTAACATATTACACGAAAATTGCTTTGTAATGAAAATGATCCTCCAAGACTGAAACCGACAAGACAACAGATGTCTGGGGACAAACTCCAGGTCAACATATTGGTCAGTAATTACGGTTATGTCTTCGTTTATTTAGTCACTCAATTGTAAACAATTTGGAGTACCTTCTATTGTAGAATTAATTGAAGGTACGACTTTTGTTATATTGTAACTTATGTTCTATCACGAATGACTACAAAACACTTTACACGTCTACAGCATGATGGAGTGTTGCTTTTGTCGTAGAAAACGTCTTTCACGTAAGGCAGCAAAAACGACAGAGAACGAAAAAAATCCTCGCATCATGGTTTATGATAGTGCATATATTTAACTCCGCTTCATTCTGGTTGCTTGGCAGGTGCAGAGTCGAAACTGAGAACAAGAATGAAACCTATCGCCTTTCGCCTTACTCAAATTTACCAATTAAAAAGTTCATTTTCAAATTAAATCTTACTAACGATTCAAACAACTTTTAATTAGTAAGTCACTCAATATATTAAAATTGATGTGAAATTATATTGCTTCTTATAATATACTCTCTGTTTTTAACCTTATGCAAACTTTAAGAACAAGGTTTGCATCTCTCAACGTTTTACTGAGTCTAAACTCAAAAAAAGTGCCACTTGTGACTTCCTGTGATTAAAGTTTAGTAGACTACTTTTCATTTCGAGTTTTGTTCAAGTTAATAACTAAGCGTAATTTTGTCTCAAATAACCGTTCGGCTTTTTAAGTTTATTCTCACCATGAGGCTAGGTTTAGTAAATCCTAACTTTTATACTACCCGTTTGTTTCCATTTCATCTGTTTTAAGCATACTATTATTTCATTGTCATAAGAGTTTTAGAATTTGTGTAATAACCTATACATCACCGTGGTGACTAAGATCATACGTATGCAACCTATATGCCCTTGTGGTATGCAGTGTGATAAATGCGAAGGTTGATTTCACCAGACATGGACAGATCTCACAACAACTACTTACAACAAAGTAAGTCAGGTCTATAGTGACATGTATATTTAATGATATTTGCGAAGACAAAATGGAGACATTTTTTCTTTATTTCTGGAACCTTCAAATGGTTCAAATGGTTCAAATGGTTGTGGACGGAATAGAAGAAGCTTTCGCTTAACAGGCTTCCGTGTCTAGTAGCAGGGGATCACCAAATCCTCCAGGCAGGAACCTAGGTATGTTAACAATAAAAGAGGAAAAGAAATTGGTAAATCATAGTGCGATGCTGTCCTTGGTCCTTAAGAATAGGTCAAGTTGCCTCTTGAAGGACTCCTGAGAAGTCGCTTGGACTAGCTCGGCCGGCAGCGAATTCCAGCTTTTGACAACTCTTAAGGAGTAGAAGTTGTGTCTACATTCCGTCTTGCTATGTTGTGTTTCCAGTTTCTGCATAGTCACATTTATATTCAGTATCTATTGTTTTCTGTCTCAATTGTAAAAACGAACACAACTGTGATTGCACTAACACATACTACTGCCTTTATAAAAATAAACATTATCTCTATCATTTGTTCTTTTACTTTACTGGACACAGCCTTCGAATGAAGGTCATAACGGGGTTATTACATCTTTTTAAGTCATTGTACAACACGGGATTTAGGCCCGAGCTACTATTGGATGACACTGCTGCATTCAAGTTTTCTCATCAGACAGTTGACACCAACACGTGTAAAGAAACATTCGTCAACCAAGTGAACTCATTTGTGGTTGTTGCCTCAAAAGTTCACAAGTAACTTTTATTTTATATCAATTTTAATCACTTTGTTATTTAATATACAATATTTTGTGTGTTCGATTTGTTACCATTTTGCTTTATTCATAAACATACACGTCATTTTATTGTGTAATATTTTAGTAGCTTTTCCTATAGTGATCTTTTGAGTACACTTTTACTGAGGTCCACCACAAATCCCAAGTGGGCATGTGGCACGCGAAAAATGAATACTGACAATTTGCTGAGCAACACATCATTCTACTGACAAGTCTATGTAAACATATTCGACAATCCTGTAATAGGACGGTACCGAAACGGAAAAACAAGCAAAAAAGTGCAGTAATTTGAAGATAGGGGTCTCATAAAATATTAGTATTATTAATGTAGCGGTAAATAACTCCCCAAAATAAATAGCTCTGTAAGTTTTAGATATTGGATGTTGACCACATTAATTTTAATGGACTTACCTAGCTGAAGGCGCTCGGTTATGCATCCTCACCAGATCACGAGTGGGAACGCCGCGTTCAACAACCCCTGCAATCACTAGCCAGATTAGATCAGTCGATCCTCGATATATTGATAACCTATCAAATATATCTTCGAACCTCCTCGCTCCTGTCTTTTGATTTCACTTGGTAGGTACGATTCATATTAGAAGGCGTTACTGGTTAAAGTGTCGTCAAACTCCAAATAACTGAGGCATCTTCAGTAGAACATGCACCAACACCATCGACGATATGCTGAAAATCAACACCGCCATATCACCGAAGCTGTTAGACTTACGGTGGTATTGGTCCTAACCACAATCCTCAAAGCTGAACGTGAGATAATTGGGAAATTAGACATTCAACATATGTCACTGAGAGGTCAACAATGGTGAACGCGTAAACATTCACTCGAAATTCAATTAATCAGATGGCATGGCTCGGCCTTACAGTCGTCGTCATTCTTATGTAACTCATCACTTATTCGCATTAAATATAATGTTCTATCACTAGCCTAAGTGTGTTCTTCATCATATATTGATGATTGTTGCAGTACGATGATTCAGTCTAGACAATTATGTGACTTCCACGTCAGATCTTATAGATTAGGCAGTTAATAATGACAAGCCTACAATCTTGGGATTAGGTCTATTACTAGAGAAGTACTAATAACGAAGTAGACCATAATTCTGCAGACTCTCAGAAAACTTGTGTCTTCTAGAATAGGCGCTGTATACGCGGTTGTCCACAAAATAATCCGAGACACTGATGACATTCATTTGTGGGATTATGGCCTTATTCGATATTAGTGCAATTATCCATGCTACTGGGTTAATGGACCTCATCAAAACTGTGAACTTACCATCTAATCTATCTGACCTTACATGGAAGTGACATCATATTCTATACTAACTCGTCCTACCGTGATAGCTGGCAATATGATGTTTAGCACATCTGAAGAACGATTTTGGGCTGGATATATAATGATATATTTTTCATGAAAAAGGGAAGAAGTTACATATGGTGACCACGCCCGCATAGCCGAGCCATACTATACCAGCTAAGTGTTCCCGCGCTCACCATATCTGACCATTCCTATGGTGTAAAATGTCGAATGTGAAAGTATTTTCAGCTTCAAGCATCGTATTGTTAGAAACCAGTACAACTACACACTAGCACAGATGACATAGAAGGTATTCAACTGGATAGTCACTTGCTTAAATCAATAGAGGATGTTAGGGTACTGCCTGATACACAGTATTAATAGCGCGATTCCCTCAGAACCATACCAGAGAATCCCAAGAGTCGTTCTTTCTCGGAAGAATCATCAATGTTCTAAATGTCCCAGAAAACACAAACCATGGTTACAGAAAATACGATAGTTTGGAGTGGAAGTTCAGGAACTCTTAGAAGTTTGAGAAAATTTTGCCCCAAAAAGTGGTGAAATTACCTGGGAAGGTCTAAGATTCTAGACCCCGGGTAGTGAAGATGATATTCCGATCCTCCTAAATGCCGGCTGCCACTCTCAAGACAGTCTTGGCAGAAGACGCCCGTTAGTAACTGAAATTCACATACATTCGTATCTCACTTGGCATGTACGATTCATATTAGAAAATGTTACTGGTTAAGGCGTTGTCGAACTCCGAATGCCTGTGGAATCTCCATTGGTGAATTCAACGTGATCTGGTACACCAAATTGCAAACTGTGAGTCTGTTGCTTTTGGAATTCTGTATATGGTTGCCTTATATTAATTTTTATATATTGTGATATATTTTCCCGTGTTTTTGATATATTTTTTCACTCGTTCATTCTCGTACTTGACGTTACTTGATGACGTATTCGACACCCAATGTACTTATTTTGAAGACTATGTCCCCACCTCGCTCCGACTAATGCCCTTCTGGCCAGTCAACATCGAAGCCTGGTTCTGCTACGCAGAAGCCGGCTTCTATGAGTACGGCGTGAACGACACACGTGGACAATTCCTCACAGTAGCCAAGGCACTACCGCGCGAATTCAACAGGTACGTAACACCTAGTATGTTTACTAGTGATGTTTCGAAATCCTACGAAACACTGAAACGATCTGTCCTTAAACACGGAGACATAACCGATCGACAAAGGTTAGACCAACTCCTTAATAACATCGACCTTCAACGCGGTTCTGTGACAGACATGTTGCAAATACCGAGAGGTTATTGGCCAAAGAACCTTCGATGATGATCTATTCAAACAACTTTTCTTATCCAAACTTCCTCAACAAGTGCAGGCTGTGTTGGTCTCGTTTGAAAGCAACGCCATAAACGAGCTGGCTGCATCTGTCGACCGCATCTTAGAAATCACCAAATCTTCTAGCATCAAGGGTTTTCAGTCAGAGAAAAGCCTCAAGGGACACATAATGGCATTACGGAATTGTGTCATACACTTACACCTTATCTTAAATTTTGTAACGACCGTAAATGATCACATACCCCTCGAAGAAGCACTTCACCTAAGCGATCTGTCTTTAGACCACGAGAGACTGATAACCCCGACTAGTGCTGGTATCATAACCAATACGGGTAATCTTCTGGAAATTGCAGAAAACACTGCAAGTTTCCAGACTCAAAATTGACTGACACGAAAGACAATTCGGGAAACATCTAAGCCGACACGCGTTAACGGCAACCGTAGCCAGAGAACATAGCCATTATTATATGTCACAGATGTGACAACGAGAGTTCGCTACCTCGTCACTACTGACGCAGGAGTTAGCGTTCTTCCAGAAAATTCTAACTATCAGATTCACGAATCGATTTTAACCTTACAGACGGCAAACTGAAAGGTACGTTCACCTTAACGCGTGTTTACGCAAACCCATACACTGGGTTTTCGTTGTTGCAGATGTTTCTGTGCCAATCATTAGTATAGACATCCTACAGCACCACCATCTACTCATCGACACGCTCAAATACAGGCTAATAGACGGAAACACCAATCCATCTATTTGCATAATTTCTTTTTCCGTTTGTAGATTATCTCCTGTCACAAACAGACACATGATAGTTTCATTCTATCAACAATTACTCGATAGGCATTCTGGGATATATCAACCGCAGCCGAAATTGCCGTGTCACATCACGACTACCGGACCACCCGTATTTTCGAAAGCGCGACGACTAGCCCCCGAAAAGCTGAGATTGGCCAAAAACGAATTCGATCACGTGGTAGAGTTAGGAATCATTCGACCGTCAAACAGTCCATGATCATCTCCCTTGCACATAGTCCCTAGAAAGGACAGCAACGATTGGCGTCCAACTGGTGATTATCGGCGATTGAATGCCAAAACCATTCACCTGTTGCCTCACATTTACGACTTGACAGCTCCCTTAAAAGGTACAACTGTCTTTTCAAAAATCGACTTGGTTAAGGCGTATAACCGAATTCCTTTGGTCATTCACGACATTCCAAAAATCGCTATTATAACTCCTCTCGGTCTTTACGAATTTTCGCTCATGTCTTTTGGCCTAAGAAATGCTGCCCAAACAGTCCAAAGGTTCATGGATGATGTTTTTCGAGGTCACAACTTCGTACATGTGTATGATGATGACTGCTTGATAGCAAGTCTAGACAGAGAATCCCATCTCCAGCATCTGGACCTTGTTTCCGAACGACTGCAAAACATGGCATTACTGTAAACATTCAGAAATGCCAAATTGGAACTGACTCCTTATATTTCCCAGGACACACCATTGATGCACAAGGCATTCGACCTCTAAGAAGCAAGATGGCGGTCAGTCTCGACTACCCAGAACCGACCACCATCAAGCAATTACGCACGTTTAACGGTCTTGCAGTTTTCTATAAACGGTTCATGCCGAAATGCGCGTCACTTATGAAACCTCTAACCGATCAACTTCGTGGAAATGCGAAATCTATCAAGCTGGACGACAGCACGCGAAAAGCATACTCCACAGTTAAGGAACTTATCGCTCATCAGGACACTGAAGCACCCATCAGTATCGCAGTAAACGCATCCGACTCAGCAATCGGAGGAGTCTTACAACAATGGGTTAAACACGCCTGTTAACCCTTGGCATTTCTCTCTAGACGGTTGCTAGACACTGAATCGAGGCACAGCACATTCGGTAGGGAACTCCTAACTATGTATCGTGATGTACGGCATTTTCAAAACTATACAAAGGCCGTGAATCCACTCGTTTTACCGACCATAAACCTCCTACTTTCTCTTTAAGCTCCTCTTCGGACAAGTACTCACCTCGTGAGTCTCGACAACTGGACTACATTTCGCAGTTTACTTCAGATATTCAACACATTTCTAAAGCGAACAATGTAGTCGCAGACGCCTTGTCTCGCATAACTTCCTTGAACAGTTTCCAAGGCATCGACTTTCTTAAAATCGCCCAGCTTCAAAAGGGAGACGCTGATCCTCAGCACGAGTTAACGTCAACAACCCTTAAACTGCGCATTAAACAGATGAGAACAGGTAAGGAAACCATACTGTGTGACATATCTACAGGTAAGGATCTCTCACTCGTGCCGAATTACTATCTATGCAACGTCTTCAAAACGTTGCGCAAACTTTCTCATCCAGGTGTTCGTGCAACAATCAAGCTCATAGCAGAACGATTTTGCTGGCCTGGTATGAATAAAGACGTGAGGGAATGGGCACGCTCCTGTAAGTTGTCACAACAAATGTCTCTTAGGCTCATTTAAAACTCCTGATGCTCGTTTAGACCATGTTAATCTGGATTTGGTAGGACCCTTACTAGATTTAAATGGATACTCTTATCTCTTAAACTGAGTAGACCATTTCGCTCGGTGGCCAGAAGCAGTACCTATCAAAGACATCACTGCTAAAACAGTGGCCCGTGACTTCGTCGAACAGTAGATGGCAAACTTCGGCTGCCCTTCAACTATCACTACAGATCGCGGACGTCAGTTCGAATCTGAACTTTTCCATTGTTTGACCATACTTTTAGGAATCACTCGCTTCCGAACGACCGCCTACCACCCACAAGCAAACGGGGTGGTAGAACGCTTTCACCGACAACTAAAAGCTTCACTATCAGCTGCAGACGTTTCACAGTGGACCGGCGCTCTTCCACTCGTCTTACTGGGTATCCGCAATGCAGTGAAAGCTGACATTAGATCCACTACAGTTCAACTGGTTTATGGAATGACACTTCGACTTCCAGGAGAATTCATTGATCCTTCATCTTCTTCAATGGACATGAATCTAACCTCCTACACGACCAGGCTTGCAAACGTAATGCGTTCAGTTAAGCTTGTTTCCACTCGACCGCAATCAAATGATGTTTTCCTCCAACCTGACTTACGATATAAAACACACGTCTTCGTTTGTCGAGACCCACATCGACGACCTCTCGAATCATAATAAGAAGGACGCTTCAAAGTTCCTCAGCGCAAACTTAAGTATTATATAGTCGATAAGAACGAAACTAACGATAGCATCAGCATCAACCGCATCAAAGCAGCGTATTTAGAAGGAAATTCTTTCTACGTCGGTTTTCCTTCGTTATAATCAAACGACACGACTACGACACTTATAATACCTCATCCAACAACCAACACGCACAATGTTACTTCGACAGTATCTGAAAATAAACTTAAAACAACACGTTCTGGTAGAAGAGTAAG
The DNA here is from genome assembly GCF_000699445.3 of Schistosoma haematobium. NCBI lineage: Eukaryota > Metazoa > Platyhelminthes > Trematoda > Strigeidida > Schistosomatidae > Schistosoma > Schistosoma haematobium. The sequence goes on along the minus strand of NC_067195.1, from coordinate 49,368,019 downwards.
ATTTCCAGAACGTTCAAACGAATATTGCACGTAAGACGCTAGTTAACATTTTACTTCATATCGATTTTCCATGGTATTGCATATAATATTTAAAAAATCAGTTTTCATGCGTTTGTATTTATATATATATGTATCATTTGGCTAATATGTATATTAAAAAGACTTTTTTAAAAAAACAAAAAAAAACATTTTGTAAAAATCGCTTTTACGTTATTACCCTTTTTTCACAAATTTTGTGTCCCAAATAGCTTACGAGTTTATTTCGACATGCACTTACATGTTCTTTTCCAGGGCGGCTGGAAAAGACGATAAAAAGAACGATGAATTTTACGATGAACTGAAATTTCCATCGTACTTTTTCTTTTTTTACTGTTTTAATTCATGGTCCCTTATAGTATTAAAGACACTGCTACGCATAGCAAACTATCAGAAGTATTTACCAACGACAAACTAGTTGGGTTTAAACTTTTAGCTGGCCACGTCTTAGGGTCATCAATATTCCACTGCGTGGAGTGATCTGTAGCGGTAAATAAATCCCCAAAATAAATAGATCTGTATGTTTTCGATATTAATTGCTTACAACATTAATTTTAATGGACCTACCTAGCTGAAGGCGCTCGGTCATGCATCCTCACCAGATCACGAGTGGGAACGCCGTGGTTCAGTGGGGAGGTCCGCATCCTTCTCCATAAGAGAAGAAAAATGTGGGATAGATTTAGCTTACTGGGAACTGATGAGACAAAATCTCCATCAAAAAGCTCGAAATATCTGTGCCTCGGCCCTCCATAAGTCTAGAAAGTTGCACGAAGAAAAAACTGTCAGTGAATCCATAGAATGTCCTAAACGCTTGTATTCCTATGTAAACCAAATTACAAAAATAAGAGGAAATATTCCTGAACTATGGGGAGACAGTACTGCCGTGCCAATTGAGTACTCTGGGTCTATAGTCCAATCTACTAACGATGCTGAATGCCTAATATCTGGTATGTTTGCTTTCCAGACGTTAGGTCTGAATTGAGCTAACGCGTGCTCGTAATTGACAGTTATATGGAAGTCAAAAGTTAAAACTGCGTGATCACTTTTACCTAGGGGTGGCAGGTAGTGGAGGTTCTCAACATCATCCTCATAGTGGGGCAATATAAGATCTAGTAAGGATGATTCAGTGTCCAGGTCGTACGTAGTCGCTTCTTTCACATGTTGCACTAGGGCACATGTAATAACCGCATCAACTAGTTCCTGTTCGAAGGAATTTCCTGACGATTCAGTTCGCAAATTTTCCCAGTCTACTATAGGTGCATTAAAGTCCCCTAGGATTAGACATCGACCACTTTGTGATCAAGTATTGAGACTGCTTAACAGGACAACATTTACCTCACAGCCTTAACTGCGATAGACCAAACCAATCAACAGCTCTTGTCCCTTGCATTTCAAGCGAAGACTAACTAATTCACACGCCCCACTCTCATGGGATACACCCTACGATAATGGCAAATGGGATAGTATTCCTAAAGAATAGAGCTACTCCCCCTCCTTTACGCTTTTGCATTCCGTCGGCCCTTACTAACGTAAAACCCTCGAAATCAAGTTCCATACTATCTATGGCCAGTGTCAGCCAGGTTTCTGTAACTGCGATTACGTCTGGCTTTGTAGAGTCAATCTGTACACCTAGTTCCGATCGCTTATTGAGTAAGCTTCGGGCATTAGGGTAACAGATCCAAAGCCTAAGTGGCTTCGTGCTTCACCCAGAGCAGCTTCAGCATTATTCCCTGTCGAAGCCTTACAACTCGAAAATTTACAATTTTTATGTCTTTCTTGCCAGCGGCTAACCTAAGTTGTGGTTCTTTGTCGGCCCCCCAACTTTTTACACGTTCCGCCAACGACAAGTCCTTATGAATAAAAACTCCTGAACCCTTCAATTTATGTCCATTCTGTAAAACTAAGTCGCGTCTATTCCAAGATTTGAATACTACTTTAAGCAGTCTGGATTGATTAGGTTTCAAGTTCGGTAGACTACCTAGTCCGTACACCTTTAGCAAGGTGACTGCGGGGATATTTAAGCATATGCTTTAATCTGTCCGTAAAGCAGAGTCGTTTACCAAAAGACTGGAAGAACGCCATAGTAAGTCTTGTCTTCAAAACAGGTACGAAACATAAACCTGAGAATTACCGACCCGTTAGCCTAACTAGTGTGTTTGTTAAAATCTTAAAAAATATTATTCGGAAGGAGCTGTTTAAGTACCTCAATGAAAACCGGGTCCTTTCGGAGAAGCAGCACGGTTTCAAAGTAGGTTATATTTGTCTCACTAACTTATTAGTCGCTCGTGAAAGCCGCTGCGCTCTTAAGGAACAAAAGTTACCTGTTGACGTAGCCTACATTGATTTCTGCAGAGCTTTTGACAAAGTTCCGCACAACCGGCTGTTAAATAAGTTAAGAAATGTCGGAATTGGAGGCAATCTATTGATGTGGATAAAAGACTTTCTAGTTGGGCGCCAACAAGGAGTATGGGTGAACTCAACGTTATCTAGCTGGGAAACTGTGCTTAGTGGAGTGCCTTAGGGTACAGTTTTGGGGCCAGTGCTATTCCTCTTATATGTAAATGACATTCCTCGTCTCCTATCATCATCGGTCTTGCTATATGCTGACGATGTCAAGATATGGAGAACGATACGATGTAAGGATGATAGCTTAGATCTCCAAAATGACCTGAAGAAATTATCTGAATGGTTTCAAACCTGGCAGTTGCCGATAAATACTTCCAAGTGTGTTGTGATGCATATCGGTCATCAAGGTACAGATACATACACGATGAATAACACTGAGCTACCTGTCGTCCAGACACATAATGACTTAGCAGTCATCGTTAGCCAAAACTTAAAGACTACTGCACACTACCGTGCAATAGCCGTCAAAGGTTTTAGAACCTTGCGGTCAATACGTAGAGCCTTTAGTCATGTCGATGCTAAAAGTTTATTGACTTTGTATATGGTGTTCGTGCGTCCTAAACTTGAGCACTGCATACAAACGGCTAGACCCTTCTTATAAAAAAACAGTGAGCTTTTGGAAAAGGTTCAGAGATCAGCAACTAAGCTGATTCCCGGAATAACGAAGCTCCCGTATGATGCTCGACTGGCCAATCTATAACTACAGGCGACTTGATTACAGTTTTCAAATTGCTTAGTTATAAATTTGCACGTGATTTGCCCTCATTTTTCTTATCTTCTAAAACAGAGAATTTAGGAGGATGTGTATGCATTCCCTATCGTACCACATATCTCCAACATATATTGATCTGACTATAAATATCAGTTTATGCCTGACTAGATCGAATTGGCTCACTCTTCTTCTCTATTGCGCATCATTTTGTTTTGTTCCGCTTCCCGATCAACAATTGTACGAAAAATACGTATTCGAAAATTTATTCTCGTTATTATTATTATTATTATTCACATCTTATGGGTACATAAGTGTTGTGAAGAAACCATTTCGGGTTTCTTCAAAAAATGCAATAATACACAATTTTCAACAATGTTAGCATTATACTTGCCATATTTAAAAAAAAATTAGAGTAATAATAGTAGAATATTAATAATAATAAATCGGGTCTGTGTAATTGAGAAGAATATTGAATTGAGTTTAAAGGAGGAAATGGAGAAAATAAGGGAATAGAAATAAGGGAGACGTGAAATACGCAAGCAGTTTAATTGCTGTGTTTATGAACATAAAACAAGAACAAACGACTATGTATATATCGTCAAACTAGTAACAAAAAATAATTAAAAAAACTTATTATCGCAGTAAGATACTACGCTAGAATAAATGTTTGCGCAGTTATAGTTTGGAGTAATGCGATGAAAGTCTCAATTGAGTGAAAAGGATGATGAAATATCAATATGTATGAGTCATATATGCATAGTGAAGACAAAACGGGTCTGAGAAGTTATTTGACTCATTTAATTCTGTCACTGACGCGATTTAATCCGATAATTTTGTACGAGAATTGGTGACATCCATATTTCAATAACAATCATTCAAAAGATCAGAATGGAATCAGGTATTTGGCCACTAATAAGTCAAATCTGTGTTGCGGCGGTAAAGTTTGATTCTTTGGAAAACCACCTCCAGTATACTTGATGCGAATACCTCCCTCGTCTCCTTCCGTTAGGATTCTTTTTACTCCATAACGTCTCACCAAACATTTTTTTGTTCCATCTCGGCAGCAGGTTTGTGTTGTGCTACTGCCTCTAGATCATTCTCGTCATCTGTAGTGAAAATCAGAGGCTGATTCTTGATGACAAGTCTAAATCTTGCAACGAAAGTTTTGAGACACTCATAAATAAATGAGTATAAATAATAACAGACAGTAAATGTTATGGTTATTAACGTTTCTTAACAACGTGCTGTCTTTTGATACACTTTCAACTTTAATTAACATCCTCTCCGATTCTAACTTCGACTTTACTTCCATCATGTGAACTCACTCCACTTTCTTACACATTACAATTGATTGTTTTTTAATACTGTATTCCTATACTTGAAGACTGTGTTCATATATTATTCTAGTAACACCAACTAGTGTGAGTTTTATCTATTAATTAGCTATACCTTTGTGTAACGACCGAAATGCCAGTATTCAGTTTGAACACAGAACTAACAAACCAGAATTTATTCGATTAGACCAGACTACGTTCTTCTGTGTAGCATACAAATGGTTTTTGAGTTACTTGAATCAGAACAAAAGTAAATGACGGTACTGTCTGACATAGCGCTTTGAACGGATTTTCAGCGTTTTTTTCCGTAAGACCTTGTTCCGTCACCAAACGTTTAGCATTGTTGAGGGTTTATATCCAAATGCGTCGCAGCCTCGTTGTTTCTCTTTTTTCAGCAACGCGTTCTCAGAGCGTCCTACGCCTGAAGCTACGCATTTTTCAAGGTCGTAACTCTTATCAAACGCCCTTTGTATGAACTTTATAACAACCACGAACTTCCCTAACAGCCCGGATATTTATAATTGTATTCTTCCTATCAGCACTGGTATGGGACTTCATTCGAAATTTTTGAGACAGTGCAGCCCAATGTCCTATTTGGTGCTAGGTAGATATCCCTAACTCCTGTCAGTAATCCACATCTGAGATCGCCAGTCCTTTGTCCTTCAATACAGATCCTATGTTTGTAGTTATTTCGATGTCATTAGGTGAAGCCTGTACGTTCCAGTCTTCATGCCCCAGTAAATCAGTTGACACACACCTCGCACTCAGCGGTCACTGCTTAAAAGAGCCATATGTTTTTATTCTAATAGGCTGCTATTGAATTGGGACACGCCTCTATACATACGAGTAACCAGGTTACAGAATTCCATGCCGACTGATGTAGTTCAAGCAACTGACAATGTCACAGAAACACGTAAGCTAACAACACTGATTTCCGAAACCCTTTCAATAATGAGAATCTAAGAGCCAGTTAGGCCGGAATTCGCAAATGAAGGGATGCGAATGTATGCCTGAATAATGGCCTGTGTATCGAGGTGTATGCAATCTAAGCAGACTGGTCGTCGTAGGAGATGTTCAGCAAGGCGTGCTCAATCTTGATCCGGTGTAAGTGCACGTTGAACACACGTATGCATACGCAAGCAAGGAAATCATCCGGAAAATTAGCATATATATATATGATTGCGAAAAACGCTACACGCATGTAAAGGTTAAGTTTTTGCAGATACGTATATATAGGCATAGTTAATATATATTGACTTCGGTTTGTTATATAGATATGTACATGGAAATTAAAAAAACAGACCTCTTTGTATTTTTTGTTCTCGTCGCAGTAAATATTTAAAATGCGACTAATAAGTTGCAAAAACACGGGAGATGTATGAGAGTGTCTAACACAACGGTCATTTTGGCATGCTAGTGACCCCGTGGTTTTTCAAAAGTGTGCCGTTTCAAACAAGTTATCAGATATCAGCAAGGTGTCTCTGCGATCGTTTATTATCGGAGGTTGCATTATAAATCCATGGACTGTGTCTTTCAGTTTTCTCATGTGTAAACCATTGGAGAGGGCAATGCCCTCTATTTTAGTGGCTTCCAGACGGTTTGTTTCAACTTTACCCTTTGTTCCATCCATGTCGATGGTATACGATCTGGATTACGATGCAAACCTTCATAGGGTCTTTCATAAGAAGGGTGAAAGGGTTATTTTTATGGACCACAACGTATATAATATGTGTATAATGATACAGGTCTTGGTGGACGAATACATTGACTGATTATTTTTTGATATGTTTGGGCTTGGGCTCAGAAAATTTGCATGCGGGCTCACATGGAAGTTGAAATCATTTGTGTGGTCAAAGTGTTGTGCCATAAACACGGTTTGATACAGTGCATCCAAAGTTGGCTTTACTAGCATTCTAAAGTCGGGGAAATCATATATAAGATCGTTTGTTCATTGTAGTAGGTTTTGAGCCAAGAGTACGGCCTTCAAATATCTGTAACTTTGTCCTCTCAAACGACCAACTTGTTGGTGGTAGACGAGCTTACGGGTTCATGTGATGATTAAGAATGTAGGAATGGAGTGGAAGACTTCAGATTCAGACTGGCGTCCATGGTCTGCAATAATGATCAAAGACGGCCAGATTTACTACTCATCTTTCTACCTGTAATAGTAATAGTGATAGATAGTACTTATGACTACCGTGTGAAACGGTTCACACACGATGAGTTACGACTATCCATTATTCAATATGTTGAGTTTCGCGTACGTCGAAACTCTGTTCGCCACACGGTTGGCAAGCCGCTAAATCTCAAAATAAAATACTAAAAAGCTAGATGAATGGTTACAAATCACTGTTGTTGTTTAAGGTCATGAATCGCTTATGATACAGTCAAAATACAATGACTCACCAAATAATTATAAGGTCTTTATAAAGGTGAGTAGGAAATATGTAATCAAATGACTCTTACTTACGAAGACCAGTAATCACTGGGCCAAAAGATAGAGTATAGTCAGTAATAAGTATCAATACCATAAAGTAACTGTTCGACCATCATATATATTAGTAGTAAGATGTGGCTAGCAAAGCTTGTATTGGTTCTGTTTTAACGCGCGGACTTTGAAGGTTATAGCCCTTTAAACGTGGTTTTATTTTGTTTTCCTATTAGTTCTTCCCTCTACTTCACAATATTTATTAGCAAAAAGTACTTTATTTCTGACAGGTCTTCTACTAATTGAAATTACGCCCAGGCAATCAAAAAAAAACCTACAGTATCTCTTGATGCCTATAGCGTCTGCAAAAGATCTAAACTCACCACTAAAGCGAATAACATGAGGCATTATAAACACACTGAACAGTCTGTATCGTACTCTGGCCTTCCTACAGCTACGCTAGACGTGCAAAACGTACTTAAGTATGACACGTCACTATTTCGCATCTTGCTTGTACATATAAATTAGTGTAGCCACAAACATTTTGAATCGACATCACCTGGTCACATGTTGCGTTGGCGAGATATAGACTGGAATAAAGCATGTTCCGTGCACGACCGTGTTGGTGCGCGCTGATCGGCTGTTTCGTATCTAATTAACGCAAGTCGATATTTGGAGAGGACTCTAGAATCCTCTCATGCAAAAACTGTGAATATATACAAACGTTTTTCTTATTGTGCTTCTTACTTCCATCTACCTCTGTAATTTGGGATATAATTTCTTGCCTGCTCAACCGTGTTCTGATTTGGGGACTTGTCAATAGGAATAGCTGGGTCGTAATAAGAGAAATCACAACATTTTGTATATAGTTTACTTACCCAGACATATGCTCCATCCCTCAACTAAGTATGCGCAAGGCGACCAGCCGGTAGACACTTGCAACAAGTCTGTATGAAACCATGTCGACCCTATCAATTTTGATACAAACCGCCAATGGTATTTCTAAGAGCAATCAAATGGAACTTAGCCTCACGCAAACTATTCAAGACTTACAACGGTAGAAATATCTAATAAGTATTCCGGAAAATCCTAACCTCGAAATTGCAAAAAACACTGAAAAAGTAATCGACCATATATCACCTGAAGCATTGAAAAGACTACAGTGTATGCAGAATACCATTATGCGTGATATACCTGACAGTGCGGACCTAAAGTTTGTTAAAAATACTCCACCACAAGAGTGTGAATTGTCGCAAACTTGGTGTGTCACAAGTAGATTATGTAAATTACAGACTAAAGCTTCCTGTCCCATTCTCCTTCAGTTTGGCAGTATCACAGAAACTATTCACCTTGATGATCAGTCGTTACTGAGTAATTTTCCAACATTTAAAAAGATTAGAATCATCCATGATAGGACTTTTATTCGTTGACGGATCTTCAGTTAACTGCAAACCAATGAACAAAACCCACGTACTAGAAACAAATACAACGTTGGTCACTGCACAAACCCTAAAACACCATTCCTACCCCTTTCAAAAACGAAGGCACGTTGCATGCTGCCACTCATCTTAAGAACAAGATTGCACATAAAGCAGCCTTATCCATTCATTCTAAGCCCAAACATTCAACTATTCCCCAATCTCAATCCATTTATGCCTCTATAATTCCCCAGCATTGACTTAGCAGCTTCGATAAAAACCCCAAGAGCCGAAAAATGATCCTCCTAGCAATTGCTCCAAGGATTATAGTAATCCGGTCACCGCAATACGAAATAATGCTAAACCCTCTGTAGAAACCCATAAGTACTCTAGCGCCCTTAACCCACAATATGCACCTGTCTACAGCAATAAAATGCTGTGCAGCAAACATAATGGACTAACAGTGCCCATTCATCTCAACGTCAGACTACATCCGACTAAAACCACAGCTACACATGACACCAGCAAGTCTTAGAGTGTGAAGCCTATAAGCTCTAGGAACCAGTACGCAATCATAGGCAACACGAACACCTCTCTTGACAACAATTTCAGGCAATTCCCCATTTCCAACCTGAAAGACATAACCTTCCCAATTAGCCATAACCAGACTAAAATTGCACACCGCACACATAGGAGCCAAAACGTTGGCCTACTTGAGAACCCATATAGTGATTCTAGATACTATCAAAGTCAAGCCACCTTACAGAAATCTTTGATCCATCTAATTCGATGTATACACCACCTCATCCTTTTTATATCTCTCCCACTTGACAGTGCTGCTATGGAGTCCCCAAATCTCGAAGGCGGTAATCCTACTATTTTGAGACCATCCTCTATTTGCTCCGACCTGATGGGGAGTGACACATTTTTCACTTCAGCGATGACTGTCCCTAGTCCTAAAAGCCCCTTAACTAAACCTCCTGACCACTTCCGAAATACACTACATATCCATTCAACCAACTCTACTCTGTCCGTCATTCCTAAACATACTTCCTTCGTCAAACTACCCTCCGACCATCTTTCTCCCACCAGCCATATTGATAATATGTCAAACGAACATGTATATGGAGCCGGTACTCCTAATTCTTTGTCTTCTCACAACAAAACAAATATCGACTACGTTTAAATCACATCCTTCTACCAGACAAATACTTACCGTAATTGATATTAATGTTAATCAATGCTCGACCTGTACAAGATAAGATGCCTCATCTACACATCCCATTACTTTTAAGTAATTCTTCACTCGTTTTGATAACGGAAAGTTATTTGTCCTCCGATGTAACACGTTCATACCTCCATATATACACCTATGAGCTTTTCCGCTGTGATCTAGTCACTAAGAAGGATGGTAGTTGTCTTGTGTATATAAATCTAGCACGTTCGGCTATTTTTCTATTCATTTAGTGGTCAAATGCTCCACATAAGAGGGTACTTTCTATAAGAATTTCCATATTAACCACCACATTTCAGTACGTTTGTGTTTTTTATTTTCATTAGAGGCGGCTGTAGCGGCAAACAATTCTGCAAACTGGATGTTTTAATACGTCTTTGAGATTATCGCTGGCCTGATTCACTTTGTTGGACAAACCAAAATTGAAGGCTCTTGGTCACGCATCCGCACCCAATCACGAGTGAGCACACCGTGCTACTCATCTTTTGCAACAACTAGCCAGCTTAGACCAAACGCCTCTCGACATATCGATAGCTTTTCAAATACATCTTCGAGCCCCTTCGTTTCTGACTTCTGATTTGACTGAATTAATATCCTTTGGTTACAAATTTGTGACGTTTGAAGACTTTTGAACTGAATACCTGTGGCATCATTACGCTTATATATAAATTTAGATGTTTGAAATGAAATCACTGAAAAGAAAATTTCCAGCCCTCGATTTCGTTAGCACTGTAATTTTTAATTCCCATCATACTTGGCCTGTTCAGTAATTTTATAGTGTAATCTTCACTTTCACCGCCTAATAATTACTTATCATCATTTTCACAGATAGTAAAAGATACATTTATATCCATTTTGAATTCCCAATATTATTTAGATGTGAATGCTTGCATTAATTAGCGGGCCATGGGTATTATTCTATTTCAAATTTGAAGCGCTACGTATCAGGCTGATTATTATGTTTGAAAATTGTCTCACCACCGTCTTATTGGTATAGACTTTCTACTCATTTTAAAACATCTATATTAGTCTACAATCTTGATAAGAAAGAAATATTTTGTTGCTCAACCTGTCTTTTAGTGTGTAAACTACGCTTACCCAACAAACTAGTGGAAAAAGAACTGGGAGTACTGTATACGGCACACTCATTGATTAATTTTCTCTCCAACCGGGTATATGAGTATTTGTAAAATTTACAGGAGTTGGATTTATCTCCAAGCTGGAAGCAATGAACAGTTTATGTTATTCACAATGATACTTGATATTTCGAAATCAGACAAAACAATCAATAAAACCTACAAAGGTCGAAACCAGTGTTTTATTACGTAAATAGTAGAGGCGGTTGAGTCAAGTGTGTCAGTTTGACCTGTTCCGTGCTAATGTTTTATGGGAAGTAGTATTAGTTGTATCACAGAGATAGATATGGCTAATAAACTATTACCTGCTGCTGTCATAGCTTCTCGCTCAAAACATTCTGCTACAGTAAGTTATGTTGCCATATGTTATTGACTCTTCATCATATATAACAAAATCATGTAATAAGATTCCCTTTTCAGTTGATGAGAAACATCCACAGTCCACTCATGTTTTAACGATTCTATTTCAAAGGCTAGGAAATTGTCTATATAACCTAGGTCGAACTTCCTCATTAGATTTTTGTCTCAACGAATGATTCGAGGATAGTAGTTTCTGTAACTTTTGTCTTTCCTCCTCAACCCGCATTTTAGTTACAAAATTTTGCAGTAAGCAGCCCTGCAGTACACTCTTTGATCGAAATCCGGACATCTTGTAATTCAGTTTGATGGATTATTGCATCCACTCTTGAATCGCACTAACCTGAAACTCGCGTAAGGCAGTGCAGTTCCGCTAATAAAGGAACCAGTAAACTTAAACATTTCACTCCCAACTGTTACGTCAGTCCATATCGTTTTATTACGACCTTTCACTTATAAGGTGGAAGATTAAGTAATGCAATACCAGATGTGTTCAGAAGCTATTCAAGGTGTACAAAATAGTTTTTGAATGACGGGGACTCATAATCTAACTTGAAAGATTTTTGCTTCATGTACAACTTAGAAGGCTGTACGTACTTTAGTAGCTGACTACAGTGAGTTTCAAGGTTTCATCAAAAATATTGTGGAAACCAAAGGAACTATTTTACTGCGTAAGCAGTAAATAGTAAAGCTTTCCGGGTACAGTGAAAGAACGGTAGCAAGAACATAACTGCACTGCGAAGTTTCTCGTCACATATGATCTCTTCCCTATTGTACTTTGCATCAAATACCACTTATCATACTTATTGACTTATATATTTTTCAGTTGATTTTCTTACATGGATTGGGTGACACAGGGTAAGTTTCCCTAATTTAAAGGGTTGACTCGATAAGGCATGGTTGGTCGGACACTTTAAAGGAATATGTTCCGGACTACTTCAAGATTATATGCCCTCATGCGTAAGTTTGTATTGCTTGATTTGTATATTTCGTACAGGAATTCAATACCAGTCACACTCAATGGAGGGATGTGCATGCCAGCATGGTTTGTTGTGGTTTGTTTTTCGATTATTTGATGACAAGGTATGACATATATGCTCTAAGTGAAAACGCTAAACAAGATGAAGCAGGAATAAAGGAGGCATCACTCGAATGTACATTCCATTTATTTTTGCTCTTATTATATTTTAAATAAAGTAGGAAAATTCGTTGAAGCAGAAATAAAATCCGGAGTCCCCATCGAGAATATAGTTATCGGAGGTTTTTCACAAGGTGGTTCAGTGGCCCTCTATAATGCACTAACGAGCACTTTACGGTATGGTGGGGTTGTTGCTTTCAGTTGTTGGCTTCCACTCCATACAAAATTTATGTCCTCACCTACAGTATGTTTTTTTACAAATTATTATTGCTTAGCTCTTGACTATGCCCAAGGACGTCCCAGTTTTCCAGTGTCATGGATTGGAGGATTATACAATTCCTTTTGCCATGGGAAAGTCAACTCATGAGCTTCTAAAAACTTTCCAGTTATCCAAATGTGAACTCAACTGTTATCCTCAATTATCTCACTCGTCATGTGAAAAGGTAAACTGGTAGTAGTGATTATTTTTACCGAATTGCATTTCAGGAAATGAGAGATCTCCGAACATTCTTGTCAAAAAACATACCTGGTACACAATAAATTTGTGTGTGTTAGGTGTTACTAGTTCGTCGTTGCCTAAATGATATATATGTTTTTGAAGAATGAGTCCCAGTTCTGAAATTTCCTCCTTCACTTCCAATGTACTATTTCCTGGCACATGTTTGATATGTGTTTTATGACCCCATTACATGGGTTTTTCATACTCTTAATGTTTACAGCTCTGTTATAAAAATACCGTTACTAGGTATCATTTATGTATGTCTTACATACTTTCTTTAATTCACTAAAATATAACTTTTAATGCTAAGTTTTTAGTAGCTATTGCCAATTTTCGTGTCTACGAGTCCCATGTTTTTCGATTATAACGATGTGTTGTCCTATAAGTTTGTAACATAAATTCATACCTTGTGGTCCAATTAGGTTGTGTTGCATTTGTTAGTTGTGCATTTCTGAGCTGATCATGTTCTGAATGGAGTGTGTCCAACATTAGGGGGTTTCTATTTAAGTTCCTCTCATACTAAGTATATCCGACGTGTCAAGATTTCATTTATCTTATTTACAAGTCCGAACTCTCTCCACAGAGGTGAAAGGCAGAAGCCAGTTTTCGAACATTGAAACTGTAAACAATAACTCAGGTTTTTCCTAAGCCAATCAAGAAGTTCTTATTGGATTTGCTGATATTTATGTAGTGGGTTTCTTATTGATACATACTGACCACCGACTGCCGTAAATTATCGACTATTTAGCAGCAGGTTAAACAACAGAAATTATCATTCTAGCTAGTTATTGGTAAAAATCTATGTACGTAAAAATTTCCCTTTAAAGTTGTACTTAGTTTCCGAGCACTGACTTTTTAGTAAATAGTTATGAGGAATTTCCAATACAAGTTACTGATCAACGACGGGTTTAATTGCTAGGTTTTAAGGAATTAGCGGAGCTAACACAAAAATTACCCATAAAAAAGTCGTGTGTGACCGACCTCAAGCAGTTATCCCTTGGGCACTGCGGTCACGCTCTCAGGTCACTAGGACCACCTCCAATCCAATTTCCTTTTCAGGTACCTCCAGAAGAACCCTTCCACGGTGTGGGCAACCGGGAAGTGATAACCGCCCTCATACCTCTAACAGTACTCAAGGCCACTGTATTCATAATCAACCTCCCTCTTCAATTCCTATTATTCCTCCTACATCGACTTTCAACGCTAAACTTCCTCTTTCTGCTTCCCCCTCAAGTGTCACCATAGCCAACGATTTTAATGCGCGAAAAACTGTCCTAGGTCTACTGAAACCTCGCTACAAACTACACATTGGAGCCTTCAACGTACGCACCCTGTGTCAAATGGGCCAACAGGCCTCTTTGGTCAAAACCCTAGAATCTTGTACCATTGATGTATGCTGTGTCTCAGAAACACATACAGAATCCTATTGTGGTCACTCACTTGACTCCACCTCACCAAAACTGAGGATCGATGAGATACACCCTCCATGTACCTGGCGACCCGATGCCTAGTTTTCGTGGACTGGCAGATGTAGGCATAGCACTAGGCGCGAGTACAAAACAAGCACTATTAGAGTGGATCCCCGTTAACAGTCGCCTATTTGCTGCTGTCGTTTCTGTCTACGCTCCCAGTGTCTGCAGCTCGGATGAAGTGAAAGAAGACTTTTACAGAAAGATTTCTGAACTTCGGAAAACTAAACGTTCAGACATAATACTCGTAACAGGTAACCTTAATGCCGAATTAGGTAGCTTAAACCAAACAGAAAGACATTTAGGTAGGGATTTTGGCATTCTGGGGCAGCGAATAGGTAATGGTGATCGTCTGTTGCAACTGTTCTCAGATAATCATTTATTTTTAGCGACCACTAATTCCAAGCATAAGGAGAGACATCGTCTAACATGGCGACCCCCTCACCAAACCATCGATGGACTCAAATAAGCCATATTACTATCAGTCATCGTTGGAGAGGCTCGATAGAAGACTGTCGCTCATTCTGGAATACCTGCTTGGACTGTGACCATGCTCTAATATGGGCACGCATTTGCTTGCACCTCACTGGGCGCCGAAAAGCCATATTAAGAAGACCCATTAGAGTAACGAGAAAACCAAAAATAGGTTCCAGCAACAAGTGAGGTCAGACTTAAGCAGCTGACCAAGATGTTGCTTGAGAGGATATACAAGCAGCTGTGGAAACAGCAGTGACATCTATTAGTGATTTAACCCAAAGAGTCACAAAAAAACCAATGGATTTCTTCTAAGTCTATTGCACTGATAGGTTCTTGTAAACTCATCCCATCAGGCTGTGAACACGAAGAGCGAAAACGAATCAGATCTAAGTTAAGCGAAGGTCTAAGGAACGACCGTGAGCAGTAGTGGGCAACGAAAGCAAAAGATGGAAAATGCGGCGGCTGTAAGTAACACAAGACAGCTCTTCGGACTAATAAAAGAAACTGAGATTAAGAAGTCAAGTGTGAGACGATCTTGGAAAAGGACGACACTATTATCTGCTTCCGGTCTAGACGTTCTGGACGATGGGCGGAACACTTTAAGGAGCAGTTCAACTGGCCTTCAGCTACTCTACAAGTACCCACCATTTCCGGACAGTGAGAATGTAACACTGAAGTAGGTCCCCCGACTCTAGCTGAAGTTTAGAAGGATGCAGCTAATCTAAAACGAGAAAGAGCAGCTAGTCCAAATGGATTGTCTCCAGAGGTCTCTAAGTATGGTGTTCCAATTTTAACAATTAGGTTGGCTAATATTTTAGCTAAAATCTGGGAGTTGGACGTAATTCCATCTGATTGGTCAGAATGATCATGTGGTAGCCATAGAGGGATTAGGTTGACTAACAGCATCTAAAATACTAGCCTCAATAATTATCGGACGCTTAAGACTCGTGAACTGCAAACACGAGAAAATCAGGCTGGCTTCATCGACCGCATACTCACCATTCGTCAGGTTCTAGAACACAGGCATGTTTATCGGCGTCCGACAATGGTGGTCTTTTTTTCCTTTAAAGTAGCATTTGCAACCTCAAGTGGTGTCCGTCAAGGCTGTCCACTTTCTCCATTTTTGTTTAACTTCATCATCGACCTATTGATGGAAATAACATTCTCGTCTACTGAATTCTCGGGCATTGATCTCCTATCAGTAGGTCTACTTATTGAATTAGAATACGCAGATGATATAGTCCTGTTTGGTGGAGACGCTGATAAAATGCAGAATCTTTTGGTAACACTGAGGAACGATGCCAGAATGTTTGGGATCCGTTTCTCTCCCTCTAAATGCAATTTGTTGCTTCAGGACTGGTCTGCGTTAACACCTGAAGTAAGAATAGGGAGTGAAGTAGTCGAACCCGTTGACAACGTCACTTATCTTGGAAGTCTGATCAGCCCTAATGGGTTGGTGTCTGACGAAATCTGCACGGATTCAAAAAGCTCGCTTGGCTTTTGTTAACTTACGTCACCTATGGCGAAGGCGAGATATCCGTCTATCAATAAAAGGACGAGTATACTGCGCGGCAGTTCGTTCTGTTTTAATTTACGGCAGCGAAACATGGTCATTAAGTGTAGAAGACACTCGTAAGCTACTAGTATTTGACCACAAATGCCTCAGAAATATTGCTGGCGTCTGCTAGGATCACCGGGTAAGTAATAGTGAGCTTAGACCCAGGGTATTAGGGAACGATGGTAAATCAGTTGGTGAGGTTGTGAATCTTCATCGACTGAGATGGTTGGGTCACGTGTTGCGTATGCCTGAACACCGATTACCACGACGTGCAATTCTAACCGGTGTTGGAGATGGTTGGAAGAAAGTTAGGGTCGGCCAAACCAAAATGTGGCATCAGTGCTTGAAGTCACTAACTTCTAGTCTGAGCCATGTTGGGAGATGCAGACTTTGTTGGGGTCCGCGTGACTATCGTAACCAATGGTTGGAGACTCTGGGTGACATGGCTCAGAACCGATCACAATGGCGTAGGTGCATACACTCTCTGTCTTCCATCAAACCGTGAGATTAAAATTGCTTTACCTTTCTTTCTGCGAACTAATTCTTTCTCCTTGTATCATATCATTATATGCAATATTTCTTTTATACATTACTACTATTGAATTAACTACTATGAATTTGGTGTTCATATTGTTGTGCTAAAAAGGTATGGCAATTTGGACTGATGTATATATGTGCCTGGTCCTACGTTGTGGCTGACTGATTGCATCTATCTCTTCTGTAGATGCCGTCGAAATTCACTGACTTTCCCTAACCTTTTAGTTTGAGTTACCAGTAGATATTACTGCTGTTTCCACAGTTTTTTGAACATCATACCAAGCTACCTCGGGTTGGGTATCAATTTCATGGTTGACTAGCTCCTTCTCTAGTTCCTGATATATATTCTGAACCTTGTCATCATTAAGTTGGACTCTAAAAAGTTTTCTTGCTTTAGCTTTCCTACGTCTAGAAAGACACGGACAAATACGTGCTCCAACTAGAGCATGATCCGAGTCTAAACATATGCGACTGTCTTCATTTGAACCCGTTCAACGGTTGGTAATGGCAACGTGATCTATTCGAGTCCATCGACGAGTCTATTGTGGAGATCGCCACGTCAGATGATATTTCTCCCTATCTTTTAAAGTTAGTGTTTGCCGGAAATAGCATAGCTGCAACACACGGTCGCCATAATATGTTCTGTGATCCGCCTTAGTTCCTCTCGGTTTGGTTTAGTTTACTTACTTGAGCAGTAAAATCACCTGCCGATATTACTACATCAGAGAGTATTCTTTTGAAGGAATTAGGATAGCTTCCTATAAAATTCATTTTAACTTCACCCGAGCTGCAATCAGTGAGGGCGTAAGCAGACAACGAAATGGAAACGGCTTGTGTCCCAATCTTTTCGAGTTATTACTGTCCCGTTTATTCGAAAAGCGAACTAGCGACTGTCTATTGGAATCCGTTCTAGGGGAGCCTGTTGTGCTTCAGAACATTATTCCATACCTACACCAAAGAGGCCGCGGAAAGTAGCAGTGGGATTTCCAGATACTCCGAGGGTGAATCGTGCCAGCTCTTTATATTAACAAGGTGAGGTCAAATGAATGACCGTACTTGGATCTTATATGTGCGTTTGGGAGACTCAGTATATATCGAAGGCGCAAGATTCTGGAGTCCAAACTAGGGAAGCTTGATGTCCTGTCTGACAAAAGGTTCGGGCACTCAAAGTCCCAACATGTAGATTAGAGCGTGGTTTCAGGCGACCAGTAATAACATTTCATGAACTCAAATGATTAACATTGGTGGCTCGTGGTGAAAGAGATAAACAAGAACGGTTAGTCATGGGGTCGGAAGAATTGTTAATAGGTGACTGAGGGATTTGATCGTCAACAAGATAATCTCGGGTGCTGATAAAGATATGAGGGCAGTTGTCACTTACCAGTTGCCCATGCCATGAAGAAGAAGCTGAACCAGTGACAGCCCTAGCGACCTGGGAGCATGATCACAATAGCCCAAGGGACAACTGCTTGAGTCCGATCACTCACACCCTTCTTATGGGACGTCTTCAATATTTTATCTCCTCAATTCCAAAGGCCTTACCCCCAGGGACAGTGATCTGGTGGGGTGATGTGAGGTGTGATACTTTCAGAATCGATCCTTTATGACCACTTCTTTCTGTTGTGAGAAGGAAGCATCACTGCAGATGTTGGTTGTCTGGGGGAAACATCTTACTGCTGTTGTAATACCTCTCTACAGTCAGCAGTACGACTTTTCCCTCGTGCCTCAAATTACTGATTCCAGCGTTACCGTTCTCCAACCTACCTGGGTGACATGGTAGAACCTAAAGTAACATGTGTTCCAGTCAATATAGGTCAACTGAATCGTCACGATAGGCAAGCTCGACACCCACTTCAATGTAGCAGCTACGATTAGGCTATAACCAAATAGAAATAGTCTGAAATGATCATACCGTCAAATGACTGCTAAGCTCTTTAATTTCCACGATTCAAAGTAGGATAGTTTGTTTTAATGAGTATCGGAAATAATGCACAACGGAAAGTAGTTGCCATAACCATTACACGCTTAATTCTTCGCTGGTTGGAAACAATTCCACTCATCAAAATTTGGGAATATGTATGAATTTATAGATTATTAGATTTCAGCTTGTAATTCCGTTTACATAGACTTGCACATTTTAGTGAACTATTTATTAGGTTATACGATTCATGTGTATTTATTAGTAGTCTAATGAATCCATGTTTCAGGGAGATCTTTATGCTTTTCAAGGCCAAGGAAGTGATCTAGTTTTGTATTGAATTCCACTGAACGTTTGTTGGCCGAAAGAAATTGAATTGGCATAGATTTAGCCAACCATGGTATTAGGTGACAAGCATTCACATAATTAGCCAACTTTTGTTGATTTTTCTTTTGTTCGTTTATCGGAAATCGTGGATTATAAGCTGTTTTTAAGACAAAAAAATACACAGAATGAAATAGAATTCTGTACACTACTAAAGAGATAAATACCTACAGATGTTAAGGTGTTGACTATTTCAGTATTTCTTGAACTATTAAAAGTTTTATCCATAAGGTTGTATACCTAGTCTTAGTAACTAAATGAGTGAATAAGTTCTTACATCACTATTCGTTCTCAGTTCTACTCTCATGCATTATGCAACATCGGAATCAAATCAATACAACAACGTTATTCATCTGGTAGATTCCTCTCATTTTTACTACAAGGAAAGCACTAGAATTGCGTCAAGGAGCTAAAATTTCTCCCTTTAGATTAATTAAAGTAGCCTAGTTTCATTGTCGAAAGTTTTGGAAGCTGCGTAATGGTAATAACTCATATTTGCCTCGTTTGATATACTTTTCAAATTATATTTTCCTTCGTTAATATATTTTATTATTAGTCTATCATATGTTAATACAATGTTTCAGAAAACTGGTTCTCGTACAACTTTTCATTTTTTATTACTTTTAAACGGGAAGCTGTCAGTTAATACCTAGTTATTCTGATTAGTTAAATTTTCGAATATCGGATCAATATTCGGTAAGGTACATAGACAAATTATTTTACTGGCTGTTTTACCACCCAAATTCTTTGTATCAATGTGAAATGAGTTAAATAAACCTTTTCTATCCTTATCTATGGCTTTTAAGTCAGTGATTTGGTAGTACAGGTTTTCGAATTGCGTTTGTGTATCAATCTCTTGTTGATATTGTTCTTCAGAATGAGTTTTAAATTCACGACACGGTAATTCATTATAAACCTTGTTTCGCTTTATGTTTGACAGACATATGTTTCTCAACAGATTGGAGAAACTCACTGTAGGGAATATGATTGTAACCATATAATTGTTCTCTTATGTAATCTCATTAATACTCACAGAGCAATTTAATTTCGTTTTTTTAATTATTTTCATCAATTATGTAATCATTTGTAGTTATTATTATTTTCGGCTCTATTCCAAAGAAAAAATTCTTTTTAAATCCACTAACTAAAGTGTGTCAGACATTGGCCCCTAATTATACTACTTCTTGTAATTCTAGACTATTTGCACTTGATGAAAAAATTTGAAATCTAATGAATTTATTTGATTGTGGAAGGACCGTTTTTATTAATGAAGTTGTGTCTAAGTTTTAAATTTCTTGATATTGTGCATTCTTCGTTTAAAGATGTATCTTTGCTCAGAACATATCTTGATCAAATCTAATGATTAATAGCTTTAATAAATATTACTACTAACAAAATTAACTCTTTCAATCGATCAATTTTTAGCATGTCTTACAATTCAATATTCACTAATATTTTAATATTTTATTGTTTACCTTTTAAATGTAATCCCATATAAATCAGTGCTGATCGTTTAATTGTAATGAATGGAAACTTTGGCCTTTCTTGACTAATAGAAGATAATGCCCTAAGAAGGGCTACAGATAATGTTTGTTCAAGAAAACCAGGCAATGGTAATGATTTCACTGTGATAGGGTTTGCAACTGGTGGCAATTTGTGGGGCAGTTGTAGATTAGCAAAAAGAATAGGTTTTCTGTATAAATAAAAATTATTTAAAAGATGAATATTTCCAACGATATTCGGCAGAATTAAAAAAATTGTTAGTCTCTGAGATAATTGGTGTCAGTAGATGAGCATAACTATTGATTACCCAAGGGATATCGAACACCGACTGATAATGAAGATCATACACTTAAACCTATAACAGATTCCTCATTCAACATGAACACTTACCGTTTGGTCGATTTTGCTTGTTTCCCAAAGTAAATAAACAAATACAGTATGAAGAACGATTATATCGAATAGTGTTTATATAATTGAAAGTTAATCCTAAGCAGAAGCAGAATGTGTTCTATAGTACGCACTTACAAGTGGTAGGCCACTCGTGTAACTTAGCCTCATATATGTTGTAAAGGCAAATAATTTTCAAGATCAAAACGCTTAAATAAAAAAGCTCAACGAGTTATACATCATTTCTCAAATTTCTGCTAATTACTATCAAGTGTGGTCAAAACAAAAAAGTTATTTGTAAATTCACGGTAGATTAGCTTAAAATCGGTCACAGTAGTGTATTCGCATTAATTATTTATCTTTAGATTTTGAGCTTAGGACCACTCTATATTTGGGATTTGTTGATCTTACGTAGTCAGTCCTTTGGAACTATGCTTCTTACATTTAGTTTAAACTTGAACTGACACCTATTTTCACCCCTCTGTTCACGCTAGGAAGTGTTTAGTCCATCTTATTAAATGGTATTTCTGACGTATAAAAGGTCAATGATAACTTTTTTTTAGCTCATATCTCCCCACTAACCTTTGTTGATTGATTATTCTCGCTTTTAGTTTGCTGATTTTTGTTACTGTATGGCCATAATTGTCGATATATAAAAAGTTGTTCTGCTACAGTCCTAACTTCGAATATCAATCTTTTCACTGAGTTTTTGACTTCTATCTCTTCTATTGCTCGGTGTACTTTGTATTAGTCGTCCGGTCTGTCCAGTTCGCGTACATCCTGTCTCGTATCTGAAGAATTCGCCAATTATTAGTAATTCGGAATCACCAGATGCTATCTTAAAATATAACCATTTCTCATTTCGTTAACTGTTACATTGATTGAGTTGAATTGAAGTGAAGTAGAATGGATTGACACAAATTCGTTTTAGACCCTACTTTGTCTTTAACTAGTTGATTATGTTTTCAGCAATTTTAATTGGATAGCATCATTAAATATTCACAATATCCCACTAATTAATTTTCTCTCCAATAGACTATCAAACAGTAAAACTTCATGATAAAACTGAGAAGCCAAGTTTTATGAGTGTACCACTAGCCTGTAAAATAGCTGACTTCAGACAATCAAGAGATATCTGTTTTAAAAATGGTTTTAATTTTAGACCAATTTTGTTATTTTTTCAAGATTATCTATTTGAATGATATTTTCGTAAACTTCATTTTATTTACATTAAGACTTATGACAATTCTATTTGGGTGTTTCTTCTTTTCCTGAAAAGAAACAATTTCTGGGCTTGTTTTCTTCCTTATTTCTTCTTGTTACTTACTGATATTTTAAGTTGTCGAATTTTCACAGAACTCACTCTCTAATCAGTCAGTTCGCAACTTAGCAAAATTTGATTACTTATGCATGAATGATGTATGTTTCAATGGATCATACTTTGAACTGAGCATCACTAACTAGGATTTTTCGCAGTCTTTTATAAGCCACTATAGCTATACTGAAGTGAATATCTGTACGCTATGACTCAATTATTAACCATATTTTTGCTGCAGAGCAATCAATGTCGAGGTTAGACATAGAGTACTAGGCGAATATAAAAAATTGATTGATGAGGTAGGAAAACTGCAACTGAGTTGGTTAAAGCGTGTGTTACGTGAGCCCAACTACTGCCTACCTCGATGGGTCTTTTTTGGTGCAATAGTAGACTGGAAGAAAGCTAGGGGTGGCCAAATCAGAACATTGCATCAATCCACGAAGTGACTGACAACTGACATGGTAATAGATCCAGATTACCTTGTTGGTGTTCGGGTTATTATCGTAACTGATGGTTAAATACTTTGCATCACTTGGCTTAAAATCGTTTGCAATGGTGCAGGTGCATCAACTCCTTGTTTTCCTTTTATTCAAACAATACCTTGTGAAATTAGTAGTTGTAAATCATTCTATGACATATTCGATACTTATTAAACCATTTTTCAACAGTCACTGTATGATTTTTATGAAATCTTGAAGTCATAAATTATATGATTTAACTATGAAATGAAAACAGTTATAGAATAATTTCAGCCACCTTTCTCTTGTTACGCTTACCTGAGAAAATTCAATAGACAATTATTTGAACAGAAAGCATATATTTTGTGATCGTAATTAGCCAAATATTCCGGTAGTCCTAATTTTAATCCTTCATAACGTAATTTACTATCATAAAAACAAACCGGACAATAGCCATTTAGGGCTAATTGTTTGGGGAATGAATCATGTATTTGTTTTAAATTATCCCCCTTCAGTCGTATTGGTATTAGTTCATTTTCTGGTAATGCATTAATATTATTTGATGAAACATATCTAGTTGGATTTGCTAGAAATGCTTGTAGTTCACTTGGTCCAGCCATACGATAATAACGTCCTTCATATTCAGCGGTAAAACGCATTGATGTATGGATATAAATTAAATTATTCAATTCATTACCATTATTATTATCATCATCAATGGAAGTGGTAACATCACTCTTGATATCATTGTTTTGATTATTCACGTTGGGATATTCATTTTCTTTACTACTGTAATGACCATTATTATGTAACATTTTCTGCAAATTATGTTTTGTTGAACTGATATGATATGATTTATTTATTTGATTGTCATTGATATTTAACTTAACAATGAATCGTTGTTTAGGTTCATCAATTGTATCTTCTAATTCTTGCCTTTCCCTCAACGCGACAGGACAATACTGACGGAATTCACTGGTTAATTTATCATATTCACACTGTTCAATTCCTAATTCAGCTATAGAGGCAGCTTTATCTAAGTCATTAACATTCAGTTGTTTAAAAAAAAGCAGTGAAGAAAACAAAATGAATTTCAGTAAATGAAAAGTCTCATAGTGTATTGTCAACAAGATAATCCCGCGTGCTGATAAAGATGTGAGGACAGTTGTTACTTACCAGTTGCCCATGCCATGAAGAAGAAGCTGAACCAGTGACAGCCCTAGCGACCTGGGAGCATGATCACAATAGCCCAAGGGACAACTGCTTGAGTCCGATCACTCACACCCTTCTTATGGGACGTCTTCAATATTTTATCTCCTCAATTCCAAAGGCCTTACCCCCAGGGACAGTGATCTGGTGGGGTGATGTGAGGTGTGATACTTTCAGAATCGATCCTTTATGACCACTTCTTTCTGTTGTGAGAAGGAAGCATCACTGCAGATGTTGGTTGTCTGGGGGAAACATCTTACTGCTGTTGTAATACCTCTCTACAGTCAGCAGTACGACTTTTCCCTCGTGCCTCAAATTACTGATTCCAGCGTTACCGTTCTCCAACCTACCTGGGTGACATGGTAGAACCTAAAGTAACATGTGTTCCAGTCAATATAGGTCAACTGAATCGTCACGATAGGCAAGCTCGACACCCACTTCAATGTAGCAGCTACGGTCTGGCGAAGGACTATGGTTTTCATTTCATGAAAATGATAGGTTGGTACTGTGTATTATGCAACATATAAGATGAAGCGATTTAGATATAACTTACGAGCAGTTATTCTTTCCATATATTCTTCAATATGTCTCATCCTATGCTTAATTAAATAAATCACTTTACGCCATAATAACCATCGATTTTGAACTGCTTCTAATTCAACTAGAATTCCATTACGAGATAAATACCATTCTTTAAGTTGTAAGATGATGTTATCATAAGCTGCTAAACGAATAACTAACTCTTGTGCAATATCCACTTCTGGTTCAGGCAATTTGAATCCTTCACTTCTTTCTGGTTCATTATCTGAATAGTGTTCTTCTACAGTTCCATTTGTCGTCATATGTTTTTCATCAAACGTAAGAAATGAAAGACTTGACTTGGACAGTTTTACTTGATTTGTGTTTGATGCTTGTGTAATTCCTCGTAAAATTAATTCTTCTCTAAATTAATGATATCAAATTACTATTAATTATGTTAACAAATCCAATTGTTATTGTTACAACTGTCGTACTCCGAATAGCCATTCCCAGAAATAATAATAATAATATTATATAATAATAGATACTACTGATATTTTATGTGTTGTAACATCCTTTAAATCCTATACCGTTTTGAAATCTTCGTTAATATTAACACATTTGACACCAAAACTTCACAAAAAAGATAATTTCATCATGTTGTTTTCATTTTATGGGTTTTCATAAAAGTAGAACGATACTGAATAAGAAATATCCAGTCATCAATCTCATCTTTTTATGAGAGATAAACTGCTTGTTGAAAAAAACCTAAATTCAGCTATTCTTCCAAACTATATAATTTGTTTATTATATGCTTCTAGCGCAATGAATTTTAAAAGACCCGAAAAAACAATCACTATGTGATCCCTAATAAATAATTTCTAGTAATTCTAGTATGAATTCATATCATGTAGAGTCAAACAAATAAAGTGTAAACTAGAAACCCAACAAAGATATGGCTTGGGAACGTGATTCGTTAGAAATTAGCTGAAAGTTTGAACAGCTCCATTTGATCTAAGTTATCCAATGTTATCGTGTTTATCACAAGACCTGGAGATCTTGTTTTCAATTTCGTGTCAAGTCATTGAATGCACCCTGCATGCATTCTCATAAGAGGATAAAATATCTATCCGAGACATCTTAATTACCAACTCTTTTCCAATTGTTTTTAATTAGACATGAAAATTACTGTCAAAATTAAAATAATTTAGTTTTACAAAACTATAGAAATATGTAATGTTATAAGTATTTGATTTGAAATATGTAGTTTGAACTTATCACTTATCTAGTTGAAAAATAAAACATTGTTTTTACTAATTATTACATGAAATGTAAGTGTATGCAACGAGAGGTTATTTTAAGGGCACTTGCTAATCAGTTAGTACCTTTCATAGTTTACGAGGTCAGTACTTTTCAGTACATATATAAACGTTCTTCATACCAACCAGATATTAATTACCAAATTTAGTGAACACCAAACATTGTCAATTAGATGTTTCGTTTTAGCCTATATACTCTATTATTATGTCATTACAAAATACTGATTTGAAATTAGAACGACAATAGTGACTATCAATAAACGCACGGTGGTTTTGTGTTTTTTGATTTAATTTTTTCCCACCCCATTTTATAAAATTGATTTACGATCAACATGCTAAGTGATTTTGATCTTTATTTGTACCCCAGGACTATATTTCATTGGTCGATATTATCAAATTTATTAACTAATGACATGGATTTTTGAATGATCATATAGGGCAGAGTTATCTTTGAAAACCATTCAATAGTGGGATCATTTTTGATAACTATTGTCGGTTGAAGTATAGTCTTGGGGTACAAATGAATATCATAATCACTTAGCATGTTGATCGTAAATCATATCTCAAAACACGTTATGGTTACATACTCATAAAATGATATGGAATGTATAAGACCGTTTCTTTTTACTTTGGTCTGTCTTTTTATTGGTTGGTTATTAGGCTGATGTTTATAGTGAGAAATATCACCCTCATCAAGAAACTTAAAATATCTAACATAACTCTTCATATAATAACCGTTTGTACGGATTTTGTTAAAAACTCGACTAAATGTTAGTCATTGATATTTAGACCAACATTTAAAACTTTTCAAATGAAAGTGTTATGAATTTTCATTACATTACTTTTTGAAAAAAAACTTAAATATTAGGATTTTCATTATGATTTTAAACTTAACTGATATGCTCTAGATTATAAATGAAATCAATGTCGTACTTACTGTTAGAAACTATATATAGATAGTTAAGCACAGATATAATCATCTTCATACATGAAGTTGTTTCTCTGTTTTATTGCAGGAATAAAATATTTTCTAGTAAACGGAATAATGTCTGGTATTGATTTATAATTACTAATAAGGGACCGCATTATATCATAAGAAAAATAATACCTCATGCATTAATTATATCCTGGGGCCACCGAGTAAGTAATACAGTTGTTAGGAAACGGGTATTAGGTAAGGATGGCAAATCAATTGATGAAGTAGTGAAACTTCATCAGTTGAGATGACTGGGACACGTGTTACGTATGCCTAACCACTGACTGCCCCGACGTGCAATGTTTTATGGTGTAGGAATACGTTGAAAGAAAGCTAGGGGTGGCCAGACCAAAACATGGCACAAATCCATGAAGTCACTGACCAGTGGACTGAGTCGTGTTGGTAGATGTAGACTACCTGGTTGGGATCCGCGAGACGATAGCAACCGATGGTTAGAGACCTAGAATGACATGGTTCAAAATCGTTTGCAATGGCGCAGGTGCATACACTCTTTGTGTTCTCCCAAATTCTAATCTTCTGAATTCGTCATGTCCCTTTTTTCCTCTTTCCAAATTTATTTCACTGGATTATACTCCTTGAATAACATATTCAAACCCTAATGTTCCAGATTACTACTTATACTTTTACTACCTCTACCACTATGGGATTCGAATCGACAATTACATCTGTGCTAATGTGGTTTTGATATTTCGAACTGATATATGTACGTACAAAGTTCTACGTTGTTGTTGACTGACTGATAGTCAAAATACAAGAATAAAATATAAAACTATTTCTCATATATAAAATCTTATTACATAAGTTTATGACAAGATTTTAATTCTGTCATTGGTTGATAATTAATATTTATTAATAATGTAAATCAACTAGTAAAACATACTTTTGTTTTCCATTTTTTACAACTAATTCAATGACAAGATTTGGTCGAACACCAAAAATCGATAATAATTCACCTTGTTCTTTAGTTAATGGATAATTTTCTAAAATATATCTGAATTGTAAATAGTGAATAAAATAATTTATATATGATTAATATCTAGTGTAATAATGAATATTACTTGTATAAAAGAAAAATGTGTAGTAAAACAATAAAAACAAAAATAAATGCTCAGAATAGTTGACAAATGAGAATTTTTGTATCATTTTCATGACTATCTATGATTGAGATTGTGTATTTAGATTGACTTAGGTAGTTTTATTCCGGATAAGGGCACAATGATTAGTCAATTTTCCAAATTGATTGATCATTGAGTATTGATTAATATCATGTATTTCAAGTCATTCTTTGTGATGATCGAATTCTATCAAACGAGTCTAATTGACTTGACATCATGTAAATTATGCTAAAATGTAAAGTGGTGGTTAGAGGTAATTGATAGGAAGATATTAACTTAGATTTTGTGTTACTTGACACTTGTTAATCTTGAGGGAACTGGTGCTACCCTGACAAACTGGGTTCGGTATTAGTCAGCTTTGTAGTCAGGAAAGTTACCATTTAATTATTTGGGCCTCGAATAATCTGTAAGACTGATTGATTGATCACTGAAAAGTAATCAATTTCATGTATGTTAAGTCTGTCTTAATAATCCTAAACCTAGATCTTGCAACTAACACCTTACATTATTGGTCAGTATTTATAAATAAAATAGTTTATATTTACTCTCAATGAAAGTTATTCCACCCAATAAAACTGTACAACTATTTCAAAGATCTGATTTGTAGATAATTAAGACAGCATTTGCTAATTAATCATATACATAGTTCTCAAAACCTAAACAATAAATTACTTTTATCATAAATCATATAAAATATTTAAATGTTTAGTCGTAAGGTACTGAATTATGTCAGAGAACTTAATATTATTATTCGTATTTTTAGTTATTATCACTTTTAGATAGGTTACTTATATACATGTGTCAATCTACAATCTTAGGTTTATTTCTCAATAAATGTATTTGTTATTCGAAATCAAAATTTCTACATAGCATTAAATTGTTCATTTATAGTTACGTAACTTAGAAATTCTCTTATCCTAATTAAATCACAGACATATATGGTGAATTTTAATAAACCAATCAAGTATAATTGAATTGTATGAGTTATTTAATTTCATTGGTATGCAATAACCTTTAAGAATGAACTTCAATTTATCTATCGTATAGTTTTCAAGATATAAAATATAGGAATTATTAACATGAAGTCAATACTTTGAAAGGTATACAACATAAAAAGAGGGATATTGAATGAGTCCACGATAAAGATTTATTTACTCACTATTTCATTATCTTATATAATTAAAACTAAATAGAAGAGTACAAGCAACACCACAACTCAGGAATGCAATAAATGTGTTGATGATCAAATACCTATTTCCTTAAAGAAATATTTCGAAAATAAACCTTTTATTGTATATTACATTTGACTTCAGGCATCATGTTGGTTTTTCTGAATAAACTGTAGGCCGAAATGATAGTCTCTAATACCATTTTTGCTTTAATACTGTGCTAATGTCAGTCCTATCAAACCTTCTTTAGACCTAGTTGATAAAACTGACAGTTTTCCAAAATTTATTTAATCCTTATTTTTCGATTCAGTAGTGTATGAATTTACTTCTCAATTCATTTTGATCATTGCTATTCTCCAAAGCTGATCAAACGTCCTGAAAGTCATGAGAAATATGTTGATGAAACTTCGTTTTATTAGCATTTATATTGAGCAGAAGGTGTTGACTGAAGGATTTCTTGTGTTCGTCTATAAGTACTCACTACTAAACTTATTTTTTCAATGTGTCTAAGTATGTAGTTTAAGTATAAAATGATCTATTTACAATAGAGTAATTCACCTTCCCCTTAAAAAAAACAACACTGAAACTAGTGTATGAAAATGTTTCTAAGTTTATATTAGTAAGAAAATGTATTATTCTTGATGCAATTTTTATTTACATTAAAAATTAACTTACCCACGTGTGAAATAAATACCATTCATTAATAATGTTTGAATAGCTTGAGCTGTTAGTTCATCTGAAATACATTCACCTCGATTAAATTGTTCTCTAATTCTAGTAGCTAATGATGTATGCATATGACTTGGATCATTTAATATCCAACGTATTGAATCTCCAGCATTAATTACAGGTATATTATATTCTTTAGCTAAACGTTGAGCAACTAAATGAAATTTATATTTTATAAAATAATGTAGATTCTTATTAGGAAAATTTGTTTTAATTAAATCATGATTTGCATACATTTTAAATAAAACTAACCTTCATAGTTCATTTTAATTTCATTAGTTGACATCATGAGTCAATTGCAGCTAGACCACTATGGAAAACTTGGAAGCACTGAACGGCCATTTCATCCCAGTATGAGACTCCTCAGAAATGCGCATCCACGATCCCGCCCCCGCAAAACTCGAACCCAGGACTTATCAGTCTCACGCGCCAGCGCCTAACCATTAAACTATTAAGCCTGTATCCAACGGTGGTAATGTCTAACTTCAACCAATCCACGAAGTTGCGCCACCGTATTTTAATTGTCATTTAGTTGAAGCTAAAAACTACCCTATTTGATTGATTGGTTTTAGTATTATAGAAATATGAGAAGTTTAATTTGATAGCTTTTCTTGTAAAATAATATAGTTTACAGCTCTCAATGACATTTGCTAGACAACTATTATGAACCAAAAAGGACTGGACTGCTGTTTTTTCTACGATTAAGTCTTATTGCAGAACTTGAAGGCTCTAAGTTCGATCTGCGGTGTGGTCATGGATAGCAAGTATTGATGAGTCTTTTACCGGGATGAAAAAGCTGTTCATGTTTCATGGTTTTCAATGATTATCTAAGTTCAGTTTGTGATTTCTATCATAAAATCCAACAATCTTGAAAGATCCTTTACACTAATAAAATTTATATCTATTCATTTTTCTTGTCTATGAAACCATTTCAATTATTCGCGGTAGACATTTAAAAATCAGTATACTTTGAATGTACATCTTAACTAATACAATTCTTTCATATCATTTTTGAGAGAGTTTGAGCTATTCTATTGTTGGTATTTCGGACTGAAATATAATCAGTCTTTGTTGCCATGTGTAAATCCTGGGTGGATTTCCTCGATCTACTATAATAAATGATATATTGAATAGAAGGATTATCTGTAGCACTGTAATCATAGATTGGCGGTTCGTCCTAATTATGACTCGTCAGCCTTATGTAATAGGCGTCCTGGATTCTACTACTAGTTACCATTCTTCTTTTCTATATACGTCTTCCAGTAATTTCCTCATGAAATTGTATCACTGGATATTTAACGTCAACATTATTTAGGTTATTTACTGATCAGCTTTCATGTATATTATGACTACATAAGACCAAGAAGGTCATCGTTTAAAACTGATCGATATTGAAAAAATCACTTTTTAAACTGACGTGATACTATGGTATGAGCTACGTATATATCCACATAGGTGGTATATAACGATAGTCATGAATAGAATGTATTCTAATAAAAGATCGAGAAGGAAAGAACGGGGACGGAAAACAATTGGTATGCAAATGTAGGAACAATAAAATCTGAGACAATGGGCTGATATTTGCAGACGAAACAGTCAAGTTTGAGACAATTGATTGACATTTTGCAAATTAAATATTTACTGTATGATTCTCAGATTTAGTGAGATACTCTGTAATTTTGCACGCGAATACATTCGATTAGTTCCCACACGTATTCTTGTTCTCTACAATGCCATTTAACAAGTCTAGAAAATTTGATTTTATGTGAAATTTTTATATGAGAAAAATTCACAAAACTAATTTTTACAGATTCACTTGGTGTTGTTTTACTTGTATCTTTCCATTGTCCTGAATTCCACTAATAGCCAATATCCATCTTTAAGTTTCACAGAATTTTTTTAGAATCTTAGCATGATATCTGAGTAGATAATTTAATATTTCATGATATTTGTTTTTATAAATAATCAACAATTCTTATCAAAAATGATAATATCAACCTTATATTGCATATCATACATAACATTTCAATTTAGAAAAAGAGGTTTGTTTAGTTTAAAGATTTGTTACATTCAAGATTGACTTTAACTATACAACCATTCACACCACAAAACACATGGTAACTTTTTCATCTTAGTATAGGACTCCCTTGCCGTACACATTCAATACCTTGTAACATATTTCTAATGTGTAATATCTGCAATATTAAACAATCTTCACAAAAATTCATTCTTAATAATAATCATTTATTCACAAGCTACTAATCTGGGGGAACATCGCTGAAATCTTAATACGAACTCATAGGCAGTTGGGTTCAATATTGTCTAGAATGGACAAACATTAGCGTCGGCATTGGATGACGACTACAGAATGTCACGAAACAAGTGGAGTTTAAAATTATAACCATTGTATTTCAATTCAGTGATCTGAAGACAAGACACTTGCCATGTGACCTTATGAAGTCATGAGTCCCCACTGCTGATGAGTTTTGTTCTACGATGAAACAGTCAATCAATAATCTCTAATTTTCAATGAGTACTTGTCTATAATCAATTTACTATGCAAACTACTTTTAAATTGTAAGATGTTAACTAATTCTTTCCATTTGTTTTTATTGAAAATATAAAAAGCAAGTAATTCGGTTTTACTCATATTTAGTTCCAAATGTAAGATATTAAATACGTGAATATTTAATTTGATTGAAAATGTATAAAATTGTAATTTAAATGTAAAAACTGCAGTAAAAAAGCAGTAAATACTTCTAGTACCTGACTTCACAAAAGATGACATCCAAATCCCTATGCATAAAGTAGAGCCCTGAACTTTCATGTATTGTGGCGAGCACGAAACCTTCTAGTCACTAAGATCTAGTTATTAACAATTTTAATAAGTGGTTCAACATTTAATACTTCACTACAGTCACAATAAAATATTTATCTACTGTGTAAATAAACAATACTCAATGCCAAATATTTACTCAAATAACTTTCAACAATCGAAACAACACCAATTCTATTTCTGGTAATTATCATACCAAAGTATTGTTTATCATAAGTATTTCCAGCTAATGCCGGATATGATGGAATAATATAAAATAATCATTAGTTGGTGTATGACCTTTAACTTTGTCATAGATTAATTATTTTCTATCTAGTAAAATAGCTTAGTTACACTATTTGAGTTGTATACTTTAGATTAAATTATTAATTTACATTCTTGAACAAAGTAATTAGTTTGCTAGTTGTTTTGTCTTCTAAAATTTACTTAGTTTGAATTTTGAAATTAAATTAGCAAATAAAAACAAAATAAACTTGTATTAGTGTCAAATAAAAACTGAAATTGAACTTGAATTCTCCAACAATGTTCAACTACAGGATCTTTCGATTCGACCTTAAAAAACACTACAAAATTTATTGTTTCTGTAGAGTGTTGAAATTATAAGAAACAGAAATTGTTTATTTACTCATTCCGTAAAATGAGTTAAACATAATGAAGTATTGTACAATGTTTTTGAAATCATAGCTTCAATTTGTTCAAATGAATGAATGAATGAGCAAATATTAGTTAATATACATTAACGTACATTATAAATGACTTGATATTTATCTGTAATATGTTTAAACCAGCAATAATAATATAATATACTGGTTTACGGGTTGGTAATGAATGGAAATAAAGTTACTGAATATTTCTTATTCGTACTTACTTATTATTACTTATTCGTATTAAGTGAAAAACGTTGATGAAAAGAATCATAACACATGTGTAATTTCTAATGATTCAATACTCTATATAAAAGGCTTAGAGTATGTAAATGTAATTATAACTCATGTACTTTATGCAATATTCTAGACTTCTATATTTTTGACACATGAAAATAAATTTATTACAAGCGAATTCCTTCCTAACAGAAATCGTTTCACCCATTAAGTCTAAAGTTTACATTTCCAAGGTTAAAAAAAAGTACTATCTCATTTGAAGTATTATTGCTACGGGGGGTCCATAACAAGTATTTGCAAAAACAGACTGCGATACAGATTTTCGGATGTTGTTATATTACACAATAACATCAGCTGATAAACGACTGAAATCGAGAAAGTATAAGTGAAGTGAATGTGTTGTGTTAAAAAAATGGGGAAATTAATTCCTTTTGTAATAATTAATAACGAATGGTAAAAGTTATTAAGTTTTCGTTCCCTATCCACTGAATAGTTTCTTTTTAGGGAACAACACATGGATATAAGAGATTTAATTCAGGTTAAAAAACTGAAAATATAAATTTATGTAATAGTAAAACTGTACTAAAATATATACTTAGACATATTAATCTGAAAAGATCGTATTGTTTACATTAATTAGTAACCAGATTTTGAGTACGGCTCATTACTGCTTATTTGACAACTTACTGTATAAAAGCGGTTTATAGATGTTTCACAAATGAAATGTCACAATGAACAAAGATGAAAGACATGCTCAATCCTAATAATGATCCATTCTCTAAAAAAACAATGTTTTATGACCGAAATTCAATGATAATATCATCATTTTCCCGCTCAACTGTAATTAGAAATCTTAACTATTGAATTTCTAAAAGTACCATACTCATAGCAAAATCCGAGAATGGTTTTAAACTCGATACCATTTATGGTCATGGGTACGCACAAATGCTGAACCTCAAACTAAAGTGATACAATTGTCCGTTGATTGTTAGTTTTCAGCAATTTCCCAAATGATGTCAATATATGATGAAAACTGTTAAATATTTTTTACAGTCTCGAGGTTGTTTTAAATCTCAAACCATCTATTTATACTTTGACACAAGTAAACTTATTTCAATTTTCTTTATTAAAAAAACTATTCATCTGTCATTTTCATGTTGATCTCCAGGCATAACTTACTACATGCTTTATAAAGTAGGACTATTCGTTTAATTTCACAAGTGGAAAAAGTTTGGGCATTTATATATTGTAACCTAATTTTGGACTCTGTCTAATAGAATAATCAATTGTAATTCTAACTAAATGAAGCAAATGTATTCAAGAATTTACAACAGCTGATTTTAAAAACACTTATTACAGGTAAAATGTAAATCAGATAACTCATATCTAACGGCGATGAATATATGTAGTTAATATGTTAAAAAGTACTGGGGAATAATCTGTTTGCAAGACAATGTCATACACTTTAGCTTCAGTTAGAATTCATGAGCCAAAACCTGTTTTCTGTGTACTTGGACCATAGGCTTTTGTGTCCATTCATATTCATTAGTTGACGCGCTAATGTGATGCAGAGTGAATGAACCATATTTGGCATTTACAACCAATATATAAACAAGAACGTATTTAAGCTTAGTTTTTCAATGATGTAAGGAAAGTAAATATGACTTTGCTGCTTCAACGCCTAACTCATTGTGATCTCTCAGCCGACTTAAATGCTGACTTTCAGGTTGTTAATGGAGTTCATTCAAATCTCCTAGCATTTCTTAGTTTCCAAGTGTTTGAAACAAAAGTCTGTTTCTCTATCAATGATATAAAACTGGAATATTGCAATAAAACAAATTTCACCTCAGCATATTGTTACCGTTGTTATTTTCACTGCCCATACCATTAAATTGGGAATGTGATCATTTCGTAAAAATATTTTCCGATTTTCCTTAATTTTCATTATACATTAATTTGATTCTAGTTTTTTTTTACTAATACGACTTAATTATCTTACTCAATTCACATTATATACGTCTCTAATGTCACTTATTTAGTAAAGTAAATCATATTGAAGTTGTGAAACATCGTCTAGTGGCCATCTTCGCTAAGTAATCTAGTATTATGATTACTCACGAAATGAAATAGTATGCAAATTTACCGCTTCATAACGAAATCATTGAATTTCATGGTCTTCATAAAGTTTTAGCCAGTTGCATATCAGATAAAAAAAAGTGAATGCAACTCATGTGCTCATTAAATATCTCAGAAACTTTCAAGTTGGTTAACAATATCTACATTAAAAAAACGTTTGTTCCATTACATTATCGTTAAATCTTGAGAAAATACCATTTTAATTACTTGTTATAACTGAGGACACAACTGGTTACTTGCTAATCAATAACTGAACAAAGATTACTACGACTATATGTAAGGAACAAAGTAAGAATGTAGATTAAGGTTTTATTATGAACCTATGATAAGTTCATAGTTGATCCAACCACTTATAAGAAGTATATTTATTAAAATACCATACTTAGATATTATTTACTTTTCTGGTCAGTATTCGATTATGATCATACTGAACTAAACAGTAATTTTTAAGCAAAGATGAATAGTGGCTAACAATGGAATGCAGGACGTGCGTTTCGTCCTATTTGGAACTCGTCAGCTGGATGTGCCTGCATCGCAGAGTTGACGTTCATTCCGGGATTCTTAAAAGCTTGTGACTTAAGGCTATATCGAAGCAATCCGCACAGGATGCAAATATGCCAACATGAGACTGATCAATTACAGTCCTAAATAATAATAGGAAGATACAAGTAAAACAATACCGAGTGAATTTAAACAGTAAGTGACATAAATTAATTAATAACTAGAAGCTTATATACAATCTACAATATTAAAAGATTTAATTGCATTAACTAAATATATAAATAAATTACTAAATCTCTTATTACTCGTTCCTAACAATTATAAATATGTCTATAGAAAGAAAACAATTTCTTTAAAACTAATTAAGAAGCTAGACCACCATGGAAAACCTGGAAGCACTGGACGGCCGTTTCATCTCAGTACGGGACTCCTCAACAGTGTGCATCCACGATCTCGCCCCCGTAAGATTCGAACCCAGGACCCATCAGTCTCGCGCGAGAAACCATTGAGCCTGTATCCAACGGGTGTTAATGTCTAGCTTCAACTAATCAACGGAATTGAGCGACACATTCACCATTGTCATCAGTGAGTTACTATCTTACAACAGACCTGGTTGAACTCCACTGGTCACTGCTTCTCACTAGAATTCCAGGATATACCTCTTGATCTCAACCATTGAAGTTACCATAATATTCACAAAAACCCTTCTGATATTAATTAAGAAGTATTGATTTTTAATTGTATCAGGTGAACAAATTTAATTAATTTATTACTAATTAAAAGAATATTTACCAACTATCGAAAGAAGTTATATCTCTCCGGTTTAAATAATAAATAACTTTCAAGCATGAACTGATTCTTCAACAACTTATTACATAGTCGATCAATAATTAGTCGTACAGTTCAAAATCTATATAAATCTCAGATTGTTTCTTGACATAACCAGAAAAGAATTAAATAAATAAATAATGACATAGGACGGGTCAGTTACTTCATTAGTTAGTTAGCTATGACAATAAAAATTATCCTTAACTATTGTAAAATAAGACAGGTTTTATTATCTTAGTAAAGGTATCTTGTACAATTAAAAATCACTTGATAATATCAGAGGAAGTACAACATAACCATCAAATCTAATTTGATAAAATAGAATCAGTTCGACTTTAATATTCAAATATTTAACTAGAGATAAATCAGTATTTTGATAAAGTAGATTAACCTTAAGAACTTGTACATTAAATCAATTTAACTTACATATGTTTAAGTTATGGAATTTAAATAGGTCTGAATACTACGATGTCACTGGAATGATTTATGATTAGTAGAACAGTTTGAGTACAAACTATGAAGTGATTGGACATAGCTTATTTTCTTCAGAGCTAGGAACATAACGTTGAAGCATCTGTTATATTGATTAACTAATAGCTGAGTTTCAGTTTCACTTCTTATAAGCTAATCAGTTAAAATCTAAGTAACTGGGAAAATACTTCAGTTCAATGGAAGGTTTATAAACAACACTAATCAACTCTCTTGAAAAAACATAATCTAACAGTCAGTATCATTGTTTCTAACCTCCCTATTCTGATTGTCAATAAGTTCTTATGAGTTGGAGATGTTGTATAATTAATGTTTCATTAGTTGTAATGCGTATACATGTACCGAAAATTATTGAAAAAGAAAATTTATAGTTATTTTGTGGTTACACATATAATATACCGTCTAATATGATATTGAAAGCGATCTATAAAAAGCAAAAAAATGAAACAATCAATCTATACAATAAAATTGAATATTTTTAATCTTAGTAGTCACTCATGCATATCACCAATAAAACAGTACACAAGTCACCGAAGAATAGTTGTTTGAATTCCTTTTTTCATGATTATTTGATAGTACGATTTGATGACTTCATAAGTGCCAAATTCGGAAGTAAATAAAAACAATCTAATGTTATGTATCCGTTAAATTACATTGTTTTTCAACCGTGAAATATTTTATTCACGTGAAATTTCGATCTGATCAATCATGATTTCAGTTATGGAATATATATATAACGATAACGTGGATTTCCCTGTGTGTATTATTAACCTAACTGTACTACTCCAACAGTCAGTGGTCTCATAGACTGATTCTTAATTCGGTCTCCAATAACTTTCATCCAGTCTACTCTTTTATCAATTAATATCACACATCAAGGTTGGCGGTGGAAGGACATAAGTGGTACTCATCCTAAGCATTCCAGTTGATGAAACCTCACTGTACCACCAACCGATTTACCATCTTTGCCTGGTACTCTGTACTTAATCTCGACGTTGCTTACTCGGTAATCCCAGCATACTTAAACAGTGCTTCGAAGTCATTTATGATCAAATACTAATGATTTAGGACTATCCTGTACTTATTGCTCTTGAATATTAATTCATCGATAATCCCCGTAACAATTCGATATTACTGTATACTGGTGGTTCTAACTGTTGTCCAATTCTCGTCACTACCGTTCCATCTGGAGATTGCCTCTG
The DNA here is from genome assembly GCF_000699445.3 of Schistosoma haematobium. NCBI lineage: Eukaryota > Metazoa > Platyhelminthes > Trematoda > Strigeidida > Schistosomatidae > Schistosoma > Schistosoma haematobium. The sequence continues at coordinate 49,329,382 of NC_067195.1, read as the reverse complement.
TTAATGTACATGTTGACTTTGTTGAGTCCGCGGTTTTCCTGCTTAAACTCGACAATCGGGAACTACTACAAATCCTACGACCCAAAGAAGAACTAGAAATACTTATCCACTGAAGATTTGGTGCCTCCCAAAAAATAACGTCTCTAAACATGTTCCAAAATCACACCGTCATTAGACCAAAATACAATCATTTATATAACAATTTTGACACGTTAATCTCATATTTTGAGGAAAATACATACAGTGAAAACGCACTGAATGTGGTTCACATAAACAGATCAAGGAAATACAATTGTCACACTGAAAGTTCATACTTGTCATATTAAAAGAGTTTGCACTGAAATAATCCAAGAAATATTGATCTTAAAACGCCACGTTGATTGAAGTTCATATATGTCACCATGTTGGAAATTCATAATTAATTGACAAAAAATTATTGATCTCTATAATGTCATCATCTTATCTCGTCATATCGGAAATAATTTGTTTATTTTTACTAAGAATAACAAAAATAAGTCAAACAAAAAATCATATCTCTTGTTTCAAATTATATGAATTACGTTCCCTGGTTAACTCTATTTCGAAAGCGTATGACAATTAAAGAGACCAGGAAATAGAATTCAGACAGTTTAAATTAATGAGTAAAAGGTGTGAAGGTTTAAAATGCATTTATTAATGAACTAGAATAGTTTGATCTAATTACCACAAACCCATTTGGTGGTGAACTTTCTTTATATAGTGAGGACGTATCCTACAAATAGTATATTAACTGATTGGTTGATGGACCTCTAGCTAGTTGTTCAAAATCAAATTTATCTAATAACATTCTCAAGATTAAAAAAAATTCTAAACTGATCTTAGGTAGACTGCCATTGAAAACTTAAGAGCACTGGACATTTGTTCCTTCCTAGCATAATACTACTCAGCAGTACCCATTCATGATCTCATCAGCGAGAATCAAACTTAGGACCTATGACCTCAGATGTAAACACTTAACCTTAAAAACTTTGTTTATAAAACGTTATAAATCGTTAAATGAATACAAAAAACAGTTTCACAACGCGAATGTCTTTATATATATACATATATATATATAAGTAATTAGCTCATATCAAGTACCCTCTTAGCCTCATTTTTCTTTAACTGTTCACAACAACAACAACAAACAATTTTATATCAGCCCTTTAATTAACTAAAAACTCTACAAGAAATAAACTAAAAATAATTTTTTATTTTCAGTAAGTTGAGATTTTTCTGTTAATTTTATTCTACTTTCATAAAAACTACTTTTCTGTAGAATAGCTAAAACTTCTTGTCATTTTATCATGAAAACGTTTTTCATTTAATTAAATTTCTTATTTGCAAATGATAATCTAATCAAACATTAAATTGTTGTTTACTTGTATCTTCCCGATTGTTATTTAGGGTTGCCATTGATCAGTTTCTTGTTGACATACGTGCATCATGTACGGACTGCCTCGATATTGCTTTAATTCACAAGCTTTATAAACAAAGATGGATAGTAGCTAGCAGTAGAATTCAGTTTGACGCACGTTTCGTCCCATTTGAGACTCGTCAGCTGGATGTACCTGCATCTCAGAGTTGATGTTCAGTTTGAAACTCGAACCCAGTACCATATAGCATGCACATATGGTCAATAGAAGTCCTAAATAACAATGGGAAGCTACAAGCAAACAACATCAAGTGAGTTTAAAACTTCACCCCATTCCACAAGCAGGTGGCTATCATAAATTAGTATTTAATTGAATAACGTGATGATGTTCGAAGCGAACAGCACTGGGTTCGAGTCCCAGAGTGAGCATCAATTCTGAGATGCAGGTATATTTAGCTGACGAGTCCGAAATGGGACGAAACGCGCATTCCGGATTGCACTGCTAACCAGTATCCGTCTTTGCTAACCAAACATTATTCTGAATAGATAAATAAAAATTTTTGATATGTTTTTTATCATTTCTTTATTATATAAGTTGAAAGAATAAATCCGGCTTATTGATTGTTTTTCAGTACATAATAATAATTATTAAGCAGATAACTCCGCCTGTAGTTGTTCTATGGCCACTGCCGGTTTCAAGCCCGGGTAAAGGATAAGGGTTTTGTATGGAGTTATCAACTCTATTCCGTAGAAAAAAAAACCTTGCTAAAAAACGCTAGCTGGAATTAAGTAGTTAACAGAAAAGATAACTATTGAGAAATGAAAAATCAATAAATACTAACTAATTTATTAGAAACAACATTAATTTTGATTAATGTAAACTTACTAGTTGTTTTGCCGCTTTTCGGAGGTCCTATAATATGTAATCTTAGTGGTACTCTAAATGGTGGATCTGTATATTTCTGTGTATACTTCAAAGGATTTTTCATAAATAATCCACGAGCATTAGAATTCATAAACCAATAGATATGTTGCTTATAAATTGCAGCACATGTTTTAGCTTTAACCATAGGCAATGTTTCACCAATAATCCCAGGTAATTTACTCAAATATTTCGGATTACCAACTTTTATATTAGGCATTGGAATAGGTGGAAGCCATACATTTTGAAAGTATAATGTAACTGGACACCATCGACCATATGAGCTTGGAAAATAATAGCCATTAATTAATAAACGTTCCGCAATTTTTGGTGTAATTGGATAGACACGTTCAAATAGTGAGTTACGGTTCTCTAATAAACTATGCAAGCGCTAAAGAATGAAATACCGACATAAATATGGCTTTGTATAAGTTATCAATAAATGTTTATCATTTTAAATTAAATACTGTTTATTTAGTCATAAATAATGTATGACGTAGCTCCAGTTCCGACAATTCCCAACGAGAGTAAATTTTAAAAAATTAAAAAATCAAAGTCGAAATAACAATACTAATATCGATGATGAGCCATAAGTAAAGAACATATTCCGAGAGAAAGAATAATTTTGAGAAAGTAAAATTTAGAGAATAAAAGAAATTGAATAAAATTACTCTACTGTGATCGACTTTAAATTTTATTATCTAAGATCATTAAATATAGTTAATAAACATTCACTAATAAGTCTGTATCCTTCCAGTATGCTTATTTCTTAAGTCAGTAAATTTGTAAAATAATAGCAACTTCGCCTTTTTGACAACAAAGATCAAATATTTGGATAATAGGTAGGTAGATAGGTGTGGGTAACATGTCATATCTAATTTATACCGTTTCTGTTCACAGCTTCATTGACCAATTCACTATTTTTACTTACTATCTGACAACTGTCAAGAACACTAATCACTATGTAAATCAATTACAAGTTAGAAATACCTTGAAGGTATCTGAGACCACATATTAACCAACTACATATGTCTTTGTTTTCAAGTAATCATATTTTACAGCCGTAGAGATTTAGTGATACATTGTGCATAGTATTTAATATCCAAAAAGACACCTAGCTTGTACTACATAAGGAATGGGCTGATAAAATCCTACTAATTAACTTATTTTCCTGTTGATTACAGTTTGTCATTGAATCAACAGTGCTAATAAGACTAAAGTTGGTGGAAGTACTCAACAAAATAATCTGTTTAACTCAATGGAGTGAAATAAGGATTCATAAAGATCTGTTCATAAGCAGAATTTAGATTTTGAAGGTAAAGAGAGACACTCAAAAACTTCTCTCACTTTGAAACAATTTATTTAGAAGAATTTGTGTTTTGTCGACGTCTTTACTAGGTAGAATGTTATTAAGTCAAAGCTTCAAGTCGACGGAAGGATCTCCCAACAGGAAATTAATTTTCGGAAACTCCAATGATGAAATGTTACTCATATCAATGACAGAATATAATAAAAATGTTCATGTTGGTATTAATCATAGATATTATTCAAACAAGCCAGTTCGGATGATAGTTCACAGTAAACCCTTAAGTATTTGACAATGGACCCCAAATATTGAATTTTACCACTTTTTAATTGATAAAGGGTGAACCACTGTAATTATGAATATAGAAGATTATGATTGGACTTATCAAATATATTCAAATCTAAAATAGCAAATCAATGGTATTATTAGACGTCTCACCCATACTTATTTTAGTTGAACCAACACTGGAAGTATAAATGTACGTACATATATACGGTATTCCTGTTATTCAAAATTGATGAGAATCATTCCGATATTAGAAAACGTTAAAGTTTGAGATTAACTGAACTTAAAGATCTACTTCAGACAACATATTTTTAGTTCAGCAATATAATATACAAACAAACGAAGAAAACATCTGTGGGATCATCAATACGCGGAATGATTATAGAAGCAGGAATGAAAAGACTAGATTTTCTCTCTCTTATTAGACATAGAGTCACAAATGTGGACCCAAATATCAAGCTGTCCTTAGTAGGAAAGACAGGATAAAAGATATTTTAATTTGCTCAGTAGCATCGTGATTTATGTACCCTATACACCAAATGATGAGTGAAACAACCAACTATTATTATGAACCAATACAATACAACTAGACGACTACGTTTATCGAAAGTTATAGTGTCAGTTGATATGTGACACCACATGGTTTATTCTAGCTCCCGGACAGGTCAATTTATTCACCATTCTGGAGTCACATTTTGACCTTGTTAATTATTCGCTTATCAACCTTTACTGTCTTTTATGTAATTGTATGTGTGTGCATTTCTCATCTTACTCATCACATGTCTGTAACTTATTTTTATGAATATAAAGATCGATTCACGCTTGACTAATGTGAATTGGCTCAGTTCCCTCTATTGTGCGTCATTTCGTTTTGCTTCACTCTCCGATCAACGACTGTATGAAATATACACATTCAAACTTCATTCTCGCATTCGACTTATTTAATTCCATTATTCACTGACCCGATTTAGGTCGACGATTATATGTGGTGATTGACGATATGTATCTTTCAATAGCAATCATTCCTACGATCCAAATGGAGTCAGATCTCGAGTCACCAAAAAGTCAATCTAAAATAATAAAATTCTTGATTATAGTAACAATAACCCAGTGATCAATAAAATCAGCTGTCTACTAACCAAAATAGAAAATATCTAGATGCCCTCTTGTTAACGTTCGTATTAAACATTCTGACTTTGATATTGGTTGACAGTTGTTTTCCGTGTTGTATTTCAAGGTCTTACTTTTCCTTTGTGCATGTTGAGGCCTACTGCTGCGGAAGCTGCTGCTACATTGGTTGTCTTGACCGGCATTTGTTGATGTATATAGGATAGAAGGGTCAGGTCATCTGTGAAGTTCAAATTGTTTAGTTGCATACAACCTGTCCATTTTATTCTGTGCTTCCCCTCAGATGTCGAGGTCTTCATAATCCAGTCAACCACTAGAATAAAGAAAAAAGGGGGGAGTAGGCAACCTTATCTGACACCAGTCCTTGCTTAAAATGCGTCTGTCAGCTGTCCTTCATACACGACTTTGTAGTGTGGTCTGTCGTATGAATTCTGTATGACAATAACGATCTTCTCAGGTACACCATAGTGTCGGAGAAGGGTCCATGAGATTCTCCTATCCACACTGCTAAACGCCTACTCACAGTCAATGAAGTTGATTTATAATGACGAATCTCATTCAGTTGATTACTCAGCAATGATCTGTAGTGTTGCGATTTGGTCTGTGCACGGCCGATTCTTACTGAATCCGGTCTGTTGATCTCAAAGTTGGGCGTCTACTGAATATTTAATCTACATCAGCAGTTCTCCATTGAAAACATTTCCTAGTACTGACAGTACTGTGATGGCTCTATATTTCTTGCATTTGCTCAGATCTTTCTCTAGATCTTGGTGAGGTATCTATCTTTACAGTCTGTTCTTCCTTTCAAATCTTACTGAATGGAACGTGGAGCATGTTTGCAGTTACTTTTATGTCTGACTTCAGTGCTTCAGCTGGTATATTGTCAAATCCTTCTGCTTTCCCGCTCTTGATTTATCTGATAGCCATTCTGATTTCTTCGATCGTTGATGGAATGACATCTATAGAAAGGGCTGTGTGTGCTGCTTCGATCTCCATTCCATTCAACGGAGCTGGTCTATTTAAGAGTTCCTCGAAGTGTTCCAATCATCTGTTCCTCTGTCCTTGAATTTCAGTGATTGGTTTATCTTCTTTGTCCTTGACTGGTCTCTTTGTTTTACTATATTTCTACGCTAGTTTCTTCGTTGTGTCATGTAGTTGTTTCATATTCCGTTCTCTTGCAGCTTTCTCCGCTATCATTGTCAGGTCTTCTACGCACTTATGATTGTCAGCTCTAATGTTCTTTTTTACTTGTTTATGTGCAGCTTGTGCCTTGACTTTCTATGCTGTTGTTCGACTGTTGTTAATGGCTGTCTTCTTGTTCTTCTTTTCTTGAATCTCGTCTGTGGTTTTGGTAGCGATCCATTTTGTATGATACCTCCAGACACTTTGAAGTAAGTGCTTCATTGATCCCCTTCCAATTGTCGTCCATAATAGTTTCTTATACTCATTTCACTTAGTATTCAATGTACATATTGAAAAACGCCTAATCTATTGTCCAGTAATAAAAATAATAGACATCTATAGTCTCAGTGATTAGGTCAACAAAAAAGAAAATTAAAATAAATCTAACACGGAAATCTAATTGGATTCATCTTGACAAAATTGTGTGTAAGGATAAAAATATCAAGTTGAGAGAATTGAACACTCCCCAAATAAAGTTCGTGACATTATTTGTAGATGATTTACTAGGATAATAAAGGAAGAACTTACAAAAAGCTTAGTCAAACATAACATTATTAGAAACGATTTGAATTATCCCGTTACCGATAATCATGACTGAATTTGAATCTGCTTTTGTTGGTATTTGTGGGTTTTGTACGGATTGTCTTGATACACCTATGTTTTCATATTTTTACCCAAGATTATCAGCAAAGGGGTAATTCAAAGAGGTTCAGGTAGATGTTTTTGGCTGCGCTTCATTTTCTCAGATAGATAAATCAGTTAATTTAAAAGCCTTCACTGTCATTCAAAACAACACTATGATATCTATTTAATTGAGTAAGAGAAAACATGAAATAAATAAAACTATGTAATGTTTTACTCACTTTAACAATTCGATAACGAGCCCATGTAATTTTACCACCAGTATTAATTTCATACTTTGGTATAGATAAATCATCAATTTGTTCAGATATTTCTGTAAAAACATCATTCGAATCATTAAATGTTTCAGTGATCTCTTCAGTTAATCGTTCTACAACATCAGCTTCAGTCTCTTCTTCTTCATCATCCATTTCCTCTTCATCTTCCTTGATGAAATTAAAAGTATTAAAAAGCATATAATAACCCATGAATAAATAGAAATCCTATTTTTAATTCATTTTTGTAGTGTTTGTTTGAATCTTATTGACGTTCAGGATTGCGATTGATCGGTCTCTTATTGGCATATGTCCATCCTGTGTGGATTGCCTCAAGTTACAAGTATTATCAGAAAAGATGGATGGTGAATAGCAGTAGAATCCAAAATGCGCATTTTGTCCTATTTGGGACTCGTCAGTCGGATGTACCTGCTTCTCAGAGTTGATGTTCACTCCGACCCAGTACTGTTCACTTCAAACGCCATCATTTTGTCCACTTATCCACTGGGTTCAAAATAGGACGAAACGCGCGTTCTGAATTTCACTGTTAACCACTAGTTATAATCCTACTTTCGTTCATCGATAAGTTATAGTATGAAATTCATTTTTATACTATCAAAACTGTTATTGGACAGATGTTCGGTGTTCTGTGTTTTGCACAATTCTCCAACTGATGTTAGTTTCAAATGAAAACTACTATCCAATCCTTTATAGAATTACAAAGTGTTATAAACATTGTATTTTAATAGATTAAAATAATAAAATGCTTCGTTTTTGATTTTTTTGATTTTGGCGATTTATCCTCTAACTTACAGTGTCACATCCAATTTATTAAAAAATACCTTAAGCAAAATGCTTTAAAACTGTACTACTCAAGTTTATTTATGTGTTTGTTTACTACCGATTTATTTTATCCATCACAAACCTAATCGATGTGAGGATGGAAGTTTTAACATCTACAGATTTGTGATAACTCAAGGATAAGTAGTGGCGAATACTGTAGGCTAGCAGTTAGTTGCTTCGACAATGAATTCCAATCTTAGTTTACTTATTTTTATCAATTTGTTTGCATAGTTTTATAGCGACCAGTATTATATGTTTAAAGAAGTCTGTCAGTTGCGATCAGTGACAGACGATTCAACAACCTTAACAGACAGTTTTATAATCTAATGAATTCATTTACGTTTACAATCAGAACACTAGTTTTAACCCTCTCTCAAATTATTGTGCTCATTTCACCAATAGTTCGAAAGTCTAACATTTCCCATATATTTCCGTTTTCAGTGTCCATGTTCCATGTGCGGATGGTCACATACAAGGCTGACGAATAATATACTTGCTCTTAGTATGTTGATGAACAGCGGAATGGATTACATTCGTACCGAGGCTTTTCTTATACACGTTTTTTACTAGCCAAATGCTATATCATTAACTTCAAGTAAAATAAATAATTAACCGTTTCACTTATAAAAAACTTATGCTAATAAAGAAACATTTCACATAAATTCGTGACGTATTAATTTAAAGACTTAAGACTTGATTTCATTTCAGATGTCACGGGTTCAAAACCTGTTGCATCTTTTTTTGGACAGTCACAAACACTGTAGTTTAGAGCTGGGTGCATAAACCTGTACTTCGTAAATGAAAAACAATAAACGAAAACATAGGAAGGTTCAGAGTATATTAGAAATATTAACATGATAACCAAACAGAAATATCTAATTAATGGATTTGTTTCGCTTTACAACTTTAAGGGAAGTAAGAACGACGGTCAGTTCACTATATTTCGTTGCTTTCTCCTCAGCCACATACAAGCTAATAAACTTCATTGTTTCCAACTATTACCATAATGTTGAATAAAAATATCGAATAAAATGCGATATATCGTACAGTTTGATTTCAAATACATTAATCAACAATCATGAACTGATCTAACCAAGGCCGTCGTTTTAAACCTATAAGCACTGGACTGCATTCACGATCCTTCACATTCGGATTCATAAGTGAATATTAAACCTCTAAACTGCTGAGCTCGCATCTAACGATGTTAATGTTTAACCTCAATCATTTAAAAATCACTCAACGAGTGGACAGGTTTTCTAATTTGAAAAAAGGATTATTATTGAATAACGCTAATACTTGTAATGATGAACTTACAGCAAATTCTTCTGCCAGCATTTCATCAATATCAACCTCATCCTCCAGTTCTTCATCTTCTCCAACATCCGGATCATCGGAAGTTTGTCTCATCTACCAAAAAATTGAAGAAACTCAAACAAACTTATCTACAATTCAGTCAATAGAAAAAAGTAACTCAATTGTAATATGCACTTCATCCGTAGTGGAATAACATCATGATTATCGTATTTAAGAATTCAAAATAGTTATGGAATGAAAAAATTTGAAATACAAAGCATTTTTTAAAATCTTCAGTTGAAAATTGAAATAACGCTTGTTCTTCTCCCCTAAACTAATGGAACACTAAATTGTTTGTAACAAACAATGAACTATTTATCTGCGTGCACAATTCACATGCTTTATACTAGCTACCTAGCCAGAAATCAATACAACCCAAATCAAGAACGAGTGATCCACCCGACTAGGACCTGTACTATTAACAATCGACCATCAAGTAAATACAAGGAAATATATATGACATATCACATACCTGTTAGACTATTTACTAGTCTCTCTAGGAAAACAATCAATCCCTATTTCCTCTCATCCACCCGACAAAAAAGAAATCAGGAAGAAGCGCTGGAAGTGGATAGGACACACATTGAGGAAAGCACCCAACTGCGTCACAAGACAAGCCCTCACATGGAATCCTCAAGGCCAAAGGAAAAGAGGAAGACCAAAGAACACATTACACCGAAAAATGGAAATAGACATGAGAAAAATGAACAAGAATTAGATGGAACTAGAAAAGAAGGCCCAGGACAGAGTGGGTTGGAGAATGCTGGTGGGTGGCCTATGCTCCATTGGGAGTAACAGGCGTAAGTAAGTAAGTAACCCGACAAAAGTAATGTTTATGTGGAAAATATGATCAGTCATCATCGAAATGTGACTTATGCAGAATATTGTTCTATATCAAGACAGGAAGTCAGTAATGAATATGTTACATTGTGAATCAACTACAGTTTATGAATACATATTCACAATAAACTACTTTACAGAGGTTTTTCAATGAACAGTGATTATTATGAAAACTTTAAAAATCTTCATATTATGAACTAGAAAAACATATATGAGCGAAATATATTGTTTTTAATTAGATCTTCATCAAGCTTTACTCTAATATACTTTGAAAATTTATAAATTTACACCAGTCAGCACTTTTGTTAAACATATTGTCCATTAAAGTAATGTAATATATTTCCTTATGAGTGTTACATTTTAAGAATCATGTTGTTTGCTTTCCTTAACAACATTAAATGCATTGGTAAAACTAGAAACACTTAAAAACGTTGAATGTTGAAACGTAATTCTTCACTCTTATGAACTCTCTCTCATAAAGTAAGTGCATTTTATCAAAATGTGGAGTTTATGGTTTGTACTGTAAATCGAATAAGGTGAGGATGAATAGAAAAGAAAATTTGAAGGAAGGCGTCAAATATAATCGTTATATACCAACTCAGTCAATCAATCATTCAGTCATAATGTATAAACTGGTACCTAAGTACATCATTTCACGTTGTCATACTCCATCAAATTAGCGAGATAAAATTATTAGAGTAGATCTCAAAGTAGCGAAGGTACTAATAATATTAGTGGTAAAATTAAGCATCTAAGATACGACTCAAGAAAATATAAATTAGCGGAACTAAAAAGGTTTAGAATCTGGAAGAAGACAATGACTCGATACACCTGCGCAATTCTAAATGATTTTGAGTCATATCACCCGGTCTCTAATAAGTGATGACGGTAATCATGCGTACAATGAACAATTAGTCTACACCTGATAACATAGTTCAATCCGATTATCAGTGTCTTCATAGACTGATGCCATGTTTTGATTTAGTCGCCCTCAGCTTTCTTTTAGTTTACTACTACATCAGACATCTCACATCGAAGTAGACAGTGGTTGGGTATATGTAACACATGTACCAGACAACTCAGTTGATAAAAATTTACTATTAACAAGTCATGTAATTTTATTTTTCATGTTGAATAATTAACTGTACTCTTCATTAGAGTCAAATATGTGTACATACGTATATAACATAATTACAATTTGGTAAGACTATTAGAAAGACTACATATATTGTAAAAACCGTGAAACTAGTGATATTACAATTTCAACCAAATACCTAACAAGATAAAATGGATTCTTGAGATTTAACCAGATTCTTTCAAAAAATCAAATTATTGATTGGAAGAAAATCAGATATGAGAAACCCAGATGAAGTTATAATATTCTAAATGAAGTTATTCTTATACACTAGTGGTATATATATATATATATATATATATATTCACCAAATGAGGATTAATCGTATTAAGAACGAATTCACATGTAAATAAGTTCATAACATGTAATTAGAGATCTTACTCTCGCATTTTCTCTCTTCTCTTCTAATTCCTTAAGTATTTCCGATCGTCTTTTGTCCATGGCCAATTTCTGTAAAAATAAAATAAGGAAAAAATTAGTTTTAAAGGAATCTAAAAAACGATAGATCAATAGAAAAAAATATATAAGTTTCTTATAGGATACTGGTCATGATTAAACGCTTAACTGGAATGAATGATATGTATAATAAATGATATTTCTTGGATAAATGTCTAAATCGATCGTTATGGAGTAATAATTTTCATTCATTTATGTGAAAGGTATTGGGTTACTTATGTGATAGAAATTAATGGATAAAGTATTGTGGTACATGCTACTTATACTGACAGATATAAGTAGTACTTAGAAGTAATCGAAAGTTGGATGTCTGCCAGTAGAAGATTCATTTGAAAAGAACAGTAAGGGAAATAGAGAGTAATTGTTTTAAAAAATAGAATTGGAAGAATCATGAAGTACGTACAGGGCAAATAATGTGTTTAATGTATGGTTATCATATTTTACGAACCCACTCTGTAAACATTAAATTGGTTTTACCCATTTGAGGTCTCATTCACAACAGTATATCCCTAAATATTTAAAAGCAACTGAAGATTTATGCCATCTTTTCTTCATAAGAGTTTTAAAGTCCATGTGGTATACTTACGTATAATTATAACAGTTAACATTGATATCTAGTCACTGGAATATTCCCATCATATTAGAAACACAAGTTTATGAACAAAGAATAACTTTTCGCAACAAATTCTTTTCATGTTCTGCAACTGTATATATATATATATATATATATATATATATATATATATATATATATATATATATATATATATCCAAAATATTAATCCAAAAGGTGATCAGATTTAAGGCAAAATAGATCCATGTTAATTCGGAATTTTTCTAATAAACATAAATTTGTTAATGTTGAGATGACGAACATACAATGTCAACTTGAGCAAGTTTGTATGATATTGTAGGATATAAGTAATATGGTTCGAGAGAGATAATTGACATGATATAATATATTAAACGATGTATTTACCTTAAACCTGATCATCTTTTAGATTATGAATTTGGATATATAATTGTAGAATTTGAAGAGGATATATTCTTCGTTCATAGTATTTGTTTATTTATATTTAGTCCAATTACTGGGACATTAGGTAATATTTTATTATTCTGTTTTGGTTTCAAGTGGTGATAAACTTGTTATTTAGTATTAAATGTCATGAAATGAATATTATTCATCCATGCGACTATTCCAAACCGTGATTAATTCGAAGTTCATATGAATGTCGAGTCATTCATCAGATATCCAACAAAGTATTCAAATGAATATTGTTCATATAGGAAATCGATCATAAGTTTATACCTAATTCTTTACTTATTTATGCATACAGTGGAGTAAATCCTAAATTTTCACCTATATCTGGTCACAGAATGTAACAGGTGATAGCATTTTGACAATTTGGAAGCAACATATTCATTGGTCAGAGACGATATTCAGGAAACAAACAAGTCTAAATATGAAGATGAAATAGGTCAACTGGATTTGTATGACAATCAATTTGTTTTAAATTAAAACTAATAGTTTGTAACAAGATTTGTTATCAAAGTAAGCAAGCGGTAGCAGTCCAATCCAGAGGACACAGAATTTAGTAAAATTGCTAGTTTAGATAGTTTATATTTGTTTAGAAAGCACTAATTTCTCATACTACTAACTTTTTTGGCAGTTTTCCATTCCATCAATTTAGCTGCATTCTCGGCTTTTTTTGCCATCAATTTACGCCATATCTCCAGTCTAGGTGGTAATAATCTGGAGACAACTTCGTCAGCTTCAGTGGTTAAAAATATTGCATGATCAAAAAAATAGTTTGATGTTACTAAAAACTGAAGGTCTTCTACACTTTGAGGAAAACCATCCAGTATGAAACCAGTCGATTTATATGGTTCTTGTTTCCAAAACTTCCCAAGTAACCATTCTAATGTATCATTAGGTATCGATGTAGAATTTAATAGATATTCATAAACATTTGTTTCATGTTCATCTAACAAAAATGATTTATCTGACTCGTCTGTTATTTCTGTTAAATTTGGCTTTTGTATTACATTCCCTGATGCTTCTCGTTTCTTATCATTTTCGTTTGCTGACTCTTCAAGTCTTTTATAATCAAGAGAAAAAGAATAAATAGAACAGTATAAATCATAAACTGAAGGACAATATATGTTTGTTTTACATTAAAGTGTGTGGTGCTAAAAGAGTATAGAGTCTCCTGACTTTTATCCAGATCGTTAGGATGAAAGAAAACAGTCAAAAGAAACTATTGCATTTTTCTATGAATTATTATTGCGAGTAATTAGATAACTAGTGAATAACATGCTTTGTCATTCTTCTATTTAGCTTCTATATACCGGCAAAATAATTATTCTCATTTTATGTAAAAAATGATGAGATTATAATTTATGGACGACCAGTAAGCGATGCTAAAGTGACCTTGAGAGTGCCTACCTACTTACTGAGGTTAACTGATGGTTATAAAGCAGTTTGAAGAATAAGGATTATGATTTACAGTTGAGAGTTAGGGTTAGGAATTAGATTTAGGGTTTTCATCACGAATTGACATAAACTATAATGCCAAGATTCTATTTAGCCAAATGGGTGAATGAATTTCGCGGCGAAATCTAAGATCTGTTATCCTCAATCTGATTGGTTCGTCCATAAATTGTAGTCTTACCCTAAAAAATTATGAACCCTTCAAAATGACCATTCTTTATACAATCTCAAGCTCACCGTAACAAACTATTATATAGTCAATGTTTAAATCAGTTAATCAGTAAATGGATTCAGAAAGCAAAGTGTATTCTATAATTCCCGGTTATTTTGTTAACAAAACATCTTTCAATATGTTATCCATCATATTCACGCAGTGTAAATATAAAAGAAGCGAAACTATTAAATATTTCATGAGAACATATACACTAGTTCTATTATGACACATTGTCTATGTTTATCATCTTCCTAAACTGAACTGAATACAATTTATTGTTTGTTTGATGATTATTATCTTTATCAGTATCTATCGTAATCAAAATATTTACTTGATAGATGAAATAAAACAGAGAAAACTTCTTAGATTCATCTATTTATTAAAAGTGTTGTGGAGATCCAGAAAACTCCTCGAAAAAAGCCAAGAAAGACTGAAAACACTGGGAACCATCTTATCCAGTCAGCGTCCACTAGAAGTTTTGCCAGAAACATCTAGAAGTTGAAAAGTCACATTTCGAGTTCCAGATTGGATGATTACTACATTGCTACTATGTTCAGTAGCATTCTAGAATTTTCGGGAATACCCAAGGACATCTTAAATACTATAAAAACCCTATATTTTATGTACATAAATGAACCTTCGGAATAAAGTGTTTCTTGCATATTTTGCGACTTTTCTCTTGTGTTCAAGTCGTTGTGTATTTCCAGCTTGGAGGTTACTAGAAGAGCTTAGGAACCGAATTTAACGTTCAATTAGCAAGACTTATCAAAAAGTAAGAATAATATTTTAAAGAAACTAAAAAGACACTGTAAAAAAAATTATTGGTAGTGTATTTTTCAACTTGTAATATTTAAAATAAGCTTAAGTACAATGATACTAAACATGGATGTAAGCAGGCATATACGAATTTGTTATTAAAATCAATTTTTATGAAATTTCATGTAAGTACTAATAAAT
This sequence comes from Schistosoma haematobium, assembly GCF_000699445.3. Taxonomy (NCBI): domain Eukaryota; kingdom Metazoa; phylum Platyhelminthes; class Trematoda; order Strigeidida; family Schistosomatidae; genus Schistosoma; species Schistosoma haematobium. The sequence goes on along the minus strand of NC_067195.1, from coordinate 49,313,981 downwards.
ACTACTCATATAAATAAATGATTATATAAAATTTATAACAACCGTATACATTCTATATCTTACGGAGGCAATACAATATCCGGTATAAGTTCTTGATCTGCATACTGTTTACCAATCTTCTTACCAAGTTTTGGAAATGTTATCTCTTGTAATAAACTTAAGAAATCAATATGTACTAGATTTAAATTCAATGCTATTTGACGACTGTGCAAAGACTTCCCCGTACCAGTTGGTCCAAGTATTAAGATTCTTGGCGGTGGAGGCTAGTGTTTTGTTTGTAGAAAACAAACATTTATATAAATTCTCTCTATCATTTTCAAATTAACACATATATTATTATAAACTAAATGGATAATTGGAGAAAAAAATAGTTTACCAGTTCCTTCAGAATTTCAAGAATTCAAGAATTATACGTTTTCTCGTGCATTGTTTTTAAATTACCTTAAAGAATTACTTATCTACTTCTGTCTTTTAACTCCATCTTTAGTTCTTCTAGAATTACTGCTGGTCCCAAGCCCGGGTAAAGGAGGAAGGTTTAGTAAAAGTTCAGCAACCTTATCCCGTAAAAAAACAACCTTGCTAAAAAAAACACTTCTGTCTCTTTAAAGGAATAGTGAAAGTGGCGGAAACAATTTACTTTGTTAATGACTCATACTTATTAGTGTTTAATAAACAGACAGTTACATTTGAAGAATTTTTGTAGCAACACTTTTCAATGATCATCTACAATGCTAATCAAAAATTTAATTGTAACTGTGGGTTTTTTACTAAAATTAATCCTAACAATCAGAAACGAGTTCAAACTGACAAGTTAGAGTTCATAAAAGTTAATGAATATATCAGTTAGACATCTGAATTGAACCAAACATTTTTAGCGTATTTATTCTAAAAAGATTGGAAACTGATTAGCATCTACTTACTTGACCTTTGTCAGAAGTAGTAGCTTAGGCGTTGAACTAATTTTCTTTTAGTAAATAGCTCAAATTTCCAACTTCTGTTTCATCTAATTTCATTTAAGCGATACACTTTTCAAACAATATGTACTGGATATACGAGTTACATTATTTATTGATTTTATGAATAACGTAATCAAAAGACAGAAACTAAAAAATGTTAACCTTTCTATTAATTAGAAATCGATATAGAAAAATAAAATATAATGTCATGTCCAATATATTGAATAATATTGTTCAGCCAGTGATATTCATCATCCAAAAACATACATCAACGATTTTTCAACATTTATCGATAGCGAGACTATAATTTATGGACGAGCCAATCAGGTAAAAGATAACAGGTCTCGGATTCTAGCGCGAAATTCACCCATCTGTTTGGCTAAATAGAGTTTTGGCATTGTAGTTGATGTCAGTTCGTGATGAAAACTCTAAATATAATTCTCAACCCTAACCATAAACTGCAAATCATAATTTTAATTCCTCACGCTAGTTTACAACCCTTATTTGATCCTAGTTATTACGTGAACACTCTCAAGGTCACTTTAGCGCCATACAATGGTCGTCCATAAATTATAGTCTCACCTCATTTTTGTTTAAATAATAAGTAATCATATTTTAATATTGAATATCCTTGGTTGCACAACAGATGCATATTTTAGGATAATCAAACAATATAGTGTAGTATTTAGTTCTGTTGAAATAAGTTTGCATTGAAGAAATTATCAAAGATCTGTTTCTTCTCAGTTAAAATTTTCTCAAACTCAAAACACTATTACCATTATTTCTGAAGTTTAAACAGTAAAATGTTATAAGATATTATAACACGTATGATATTCCTGGTTAGCATTTTTTGGCGAATTAGTTTTCTACGGGATGGGGTCTCCAATTCCATGCTCAACCCTCCTGCTTTACCCAGGCTTGGGACCGGCAATAACTCTAGAAGAACTACAGGAGCTGAGACTTGAAGAACTACTACAACCATCATCAAGAAGTTACAAGCATTTATAAATAGTTGTCTACGCAAGATACTTAACATCCATTGACCGGATACCATCAGCAACAGCCTTCTGTGGGAACAAACCAGCTTTCAGCTTAAGAGGAAATTAGGAAAAGACGATGGAAATGGATAGGACATATATTGTGGAAATCACCAAACTGCATCACGATGCAAGCACTAACTTGAAATCCTGAAGGGGAGCGGAAAGGAAACAGGCGGAAGAACACACTGCGTCGAGAATCGGAAGCAGATATGAAAAGGATGAATAGCAACTGCAAAGGATTGCCCAGGACAGGGTTAGATGGCGTGTGCTGGTGGACGGCTTATGCTCCTACACCAGGAGTAACAGGCGTAAGTAAGTAGTGATATTCCTGATCACCCATCTAAAAGAATGGTTTTAGTGTAGTTTATATCTTTGTTAAGCAATCCCAGTTTATGAAGTTTTTAATTAGTTGTACTGTTACCAGAAAAATTTCAAAAGAAATATTCAACTGTTTGTTGAAATATATCAATATTAAACAGAACAAATGAATCTATTGAATAATCACTGATTCTGATGGGTCAGTAAATTAATTTCATGAACATGTAAATTAAATCACAACATAACACAATGATTTATCAAACTGACCAAATATGTATTATATTGGTTAATATTCAATAACTGATTATTGTAATTAATCTAGAATATAAGTCAGTGAATAAATGAAAAAACCAATGCAAACGCCTACGATCATAGTAGTTAATGAAATTTTTTTCTGATCTAAATGCATTTTCTAGAATTTACAAATATGTGATGATAATAAAAATGCTAAAATTCAATGAGCAAAAATTCAAAAATGTTGTTGTTACAACTTGTCAGTTGAATGCTACTTGTTATATCTGGTCATCGCTGATTGTTGTGTCAGAAACGCTTATCACTTATACTCGAAATGAGGGACCTCTACAATTCCCACGACGCGAAAGTAAGAACACAAAGACTGGTATAAGTGAAGATTTATTAATTTCAAAACACAGCGACGACAACCGTAGTCGAAAGCACATTCATTTATATATTGATTGTACACACACTTTGATGATTAATAATTAGGATGAAGTCACATATATGGAAAATACTCAGTTATAACAAATCGCATACTGAGCATAGTTCATGTCAATTGAATACAAGAATATCATATATTATACAGAATAAAATATCATACGAGAAAACAAAATCGAATATTACTCTGAGGAATCATCACATTGAATTAGAATGAAAGTAATGTTGAACGAAGCTCATAACTATTGAACCAATCGAATTTTGACTTTTCTTTCCATCTTATCAGTTGTATCAATATTTCACGAAATATCCTAACAAATTGACTTGTAGTAATAAAGCCTGGAAGCACTCAATGGCCGTTTCGTCATAGTGTGGGACTTTTCAGCAGTGCGCATCCATGATCCAGCACGCGGGATTCGAACACAGAACCTTCGGTCTTTCACTCGAACGCTAAACATCTAGACCACTGAGCCGGCATCCAACGGTGTTAATATCTAACTTTAATCAATCCACGAAATCGCGTGACCATCTTCCATTTTCTGAGGTAGATATATGTTTCTACCTGACATGAATTAGACCCCACTCATCACGGCTTCTCACTAGAACTCCGAGAATTCCCTCACGAAACTAGTCACTAATGAGTGCATGATAATTATCAGTATGGGGTTGTGGAGATTGTTTGAGATCATGATCATACTGATTATATTAATAAACAACAAATCAAAGAATTCTGTTAGAAAACAGAACTCTAACTTAATAATAAAAAATAAATGTTTCTTGTATGATTATTTTCATAGATGAAAATGTTTTTCTTAAATACAAATGAAGTCCATACGTCAAAAATATTTATTGATTAACGTGGTTGCTCCATAATCTGTAACTTATTGTGATGTATACTACTTATGTTTGCCGATCTAATTAGTATTAAACACCAGTCGGAAGTGAAATGCTTGCAAGTAGAAAGTTAAAAAGATTGAAATGAAGAGAAGAGAGAAGGGAACTGAAAACAACAAAGACAACAACAGGAATGAAGGATTAATGAAGCTTGTAAGAGACAATTCAAAGATGTACAAATGATGTATTTGATGCATGGTTTTCACATTTTTATTAAACCATTGTGTGACTGTGCACTAAACAATGAATTGGTTTTCCTCACCTGAGTTCTCATTCATTCCATCATTACAAAGTAAAATAAAAGCTTGTTAGTTGAAAAATACCTACAATGAAGGGTGTATTTTAATCTGTACATTTAGTAAGCTATAAAAAACATATTTAAACCATAATCATAGTAATATCATTCACAAAACCTAATTCAAGAGGTATTCTTGTCAGTCACTATGAATGATTTGGTAACAGTAGTGAAAAATTCACTTGGTGTTGTTTTACTTGTATCTTCCCATTGTTATTTAAGACTGCAATTGATCAGTCTCATGTTGGTATATGTGCATCCTGTGCGGATTGCTTCGATATAGCCTTAAGTCACAAGGTTTATAAGCAAAGATGGATAGTAGCTAACAATGGAATCCGGGACTCGATGCAAGTACATCCAGATGATGAGTCCCAGATAGGACGAAACGCGCGTCAAACTGGATTCCACTGCTAGCCACTATCCATCTTTGCTTAAAAAGTAGTGAAAAAAATATTTTAAACACATCTAATATTCTACATAGAGATAAACGGTAGGCTAAAAAAATAAATTTTCAAATTATACACTATTTTTTTTATAAAACTAACCTTTAATAATCCATTTGAACCATTTAATATGACATTTGGATTTTCCATAAACTTTGATCTGGCCTCTTCATTAGAAAAGTAATAAATTAAATTTTGATGAACAGCTACAATTTCTGGATCACCAGCACGCAATACACCATATTCACGTAATGTTACTGGGCAGAAATAACTTGTTAAGCCTAAATTTTTCTGTAAATTTCTACTTGAATCTGATTCCTAAAACACCAATATAGATGAGACTTTTTTAAATTTAACTTGGAAAAAAAGGAGAAAACAGTTATTTCGTGTATATAAATATAATATCAAAATAACTTTCACCGAATACCGATATCTACTAGAGAACATTTGAAAATTCGAAGTCTCATATTGAGACAACTCAAAAATGTGTATCGTTAGGTAACAAAATTTTGAACCTTATGACCCAACGATGAATGTAATAACTTGAAATCACTGATTCAGACTGCAAAATTCCATATTTTCCAACCTCAATGTTTTACAAGAAATAAACCGCTGAAAATATCATCCATTGTCTGAAAGCATCTTATTGATTGAAACCATCGGAGAATCCGGCTTCTTTAATATTTAAAAACGTGAGTAAACACTGATTATTAGACCAGACTCGAAATGAAACGTTTGTCCATTGCTTTCTGATTTTTAGCTAATCTTTGTTATAAAAATGGTCATCAGAATAGACAATTATCTCTATTTTTAGATAAAACTAGAAGCAGAGGACAGTCGGCTGGTTTTAAGCATTTTCAATTTATTATGAAATACACTGAGACTAACAAGTGTCTAATGCTCAAGTCAAATTTACGGATATTGAGTCAAAGGATGTTTTTGTTTGGTAAAATTGTAACCTATATTGAATAAGATGATTGAATCGTGAAATAATTGCGTTAATCCATCACTTATCATGAATGAGGCCTGAATCGGTTAAACGAAATATGATTGTGTTGTATGTTACTTATGTCTGTCGACACAAGTAGTAGGTAACACCAACCGTAAGTAGAATGCCTGCCAGAAGAACATTGAGGAGATTCAACTGAAGAGAGCAAAAAGTGAAACAAAAAGCAATTTTATTAACAACAGAATTGAAAGAAACATGAAACACGTTCAGGACAACTGAAGGAAGATGTGCAAATGATATATTTAATGTATGGTTATCATATTTGATGAAAGCACTCTGTAGTGTTACTTTAAGAATAAATTGCTGTTCTTCGTCTACCACAGAATGACAAAATAATCCTTCTTTTGTTATCAGAGAAGTGCGTGTAATGGAAATACTTAGCGATCAAGCCATTTAGACTGAATAGGGGTTAAAATAAACAAGAAATCCACAGGTATGTCCATAAGTAGTCCTGAACTTGTACAAGATGTTCAGTAATTCAATAAATCGTGTGACGTAATTGTGCAGAAAAACTATTTCCTAAATATATTTTTCCTTCATAATGATAATATCACCGATACTATTTATTTACTAATGAGATTGTACATATAACTCAAATAAGTATATTTACAAATAAATAAATATCAACACATTAAAAAATTATTTAAATTCTTTCAATTACTTCTTCTTCTTCACCCTCTTCCTCTTCTAGTTCTTCACCTTCTTCCTTTTGTTCACTCTCTTCTTCACCTTCTTCTATACCTTCTTCATCTATACTAAACTCTTCATCAATTGTTTCTTCAAATGCACCAGCATCTTCTTCTTCTTCATCATCTAAATCCTCCTGTGTCTTTGCTATCGGTTCTATTTTAAATTGGTCTAATTGAGGTTAATTATGATAAGAAAATTTAAATCATAATTAACCTAGTGATTTATTGATATTCAAGATAAAGAAAGTAAATTTGTTGATCTATATGAACGACAGTACTATAGTATAAGACTGGAATTTATATTTTCTACAAATTTTATATATCACTTTAAAGAAAAAAGACTATTTTCAGTCAGGGCTATTTTAAAGAATCAATTCACTATTCATTATCAATTGAAATCTAGATTCAACTTCAAGATTGACGTGATATATGAACATAGTCAAATTAAATTGTAAGCGAAGAATATCGAAGATTTTTTCGTACTATTTATTTATTATCCTTGTCTATTGTTACCCTGCATTTCTAGTCGAGTTGGTCTTTTATGTTTATATATATTCTTAACAAGTATAATACGTGTGATTAGATTGTTCGAAATGTATTGCGCTAATCTATCACATAGTTTTGATAATCTTCGTCATATTATTACACTATTAAAATTTATCAAAGGGACTAATTGCTTTGAAATTTGTTTTGCCATTTTAACCAATAATAAGTTGTCTAGAAATTACTATTCTTAGTTTTTGTATTAAAACAAATGTTTATTTATCGTTTTTGTTTTGTATTTTCTTTACTTTTTTTAAAAAAATTTTTTGCACTATTGCTTTTATTTCAAATAAAATTTTGTACGTATCCAGGATAACTGTGGTGTAACAAAATGAATGAACTTCAGGTAGAAGTTTGTGTTGATGATGTCGTTCAGAAGAACGATGAAAGGTCCACGACCAAACCATCCAGGTCAGAGAACCAAACTCCACCAAAAATATTTATTATCACTAAGAGTGCTATTGACTTATAATATTGATTTGTTTTTTCAATCTTTTTATAACATTTAATTATATTTCAAAAAAAGATAATCATATTAGTTATATTTGTTGATTATAGGCTGTCAAATTTATGATATAGTATATTTATGCTTAGTAAGTAAATTGTAGATTAATTGATACTAAGTACTGTTCACTTTGATGTAAACAGATCTAACAATAATAATAGAAGATGGATAGCACTAGAATCCAGGACACACGTTTCGTCCTATTTGGAACCCGTCAGCTGGATATACCTGTATTTTAGACTTAACGTTCACTCCGGGACTTGAACTCAGTACTACTCGCTTCAAACGCCATCGCGTTATCCACTTAGCTACTGAGTCTTGATAGCCACTTGCTTGTGCTAGCCATTGCGCTCAACGATTCAAATCAGTTATCTTATCTAAATATGTTAAACAATTGACTGGAACATTAAAAATAACATAAACGTTCAATTACATATACATTCCGCTTTGAATTCAGTCTTTTATTTTATTTTGTTTACTTTTCTTATTGATTTATCTTCATTTAATGTAGGCTGTGGCATTTTTGATTCATTTCATATATAAAAATGATATGTTTTCTTAATATACACAGACCAAAGTCAATATTTAGTTGATTGAAATTTCTTCTCACATCACTTACGTACACACACATTCTGTTATCTTAACACTTTTTCGTTTCATATCACTTGCCCTGTCCTTATGTGTTCAATAACAAGTTGTCTTAACCTTGAATTCACCTTGTAATCCTTAAGTCATTCTATGGCCTAGGATAACACGACAATTTCTTATTCTTTCTCTACCCTTGATTATTTTTAATTGAACTTTTATTTGGTTGACCTTTATTATTTTCATATAAACATGTCTCTTACACATTAATGCAAATACCTATTTATAAAATCCTTCACGTTGATCGGATGACTTATTCAGTATACAGTAAACCGAAGAACCATGTACCTATTTATATTCGATAATTTTGTTGTTTGATTATATTTTCAGTATGGGGGTTGTGGAGATTGTTAAGTTTTTGGTTGAGATCATGAATTAATTGATGTTAGACCACCGTTGGAAACCTGGAAGCACTGGACGGCCGTTTCGTCCTAGTATGGGACTCCTCAGCAGTGCGCATCCACGATCCCGCACCCCGCAGGATTCGAACCCAGGACCTACTGGCTTCGCGCCTGAGCACTTAACCATTAGACCACTGATTATATTTTCCTTGAAAAAGCTTGGACCAGATTGCCAGGCGAAACGTTGGAATTACTTCAAATTCTTCCGCTGAGATTTTACAAATATGTATTATTCCTCTTTTAATGACTCACATTAACTCGGCGTCCAAATATTGTGAAACTATTCGTTCAAATTTAGACGAAAGTTCTTATTTATTATCCATCTTTGCTTATAATGTTTGTGAATTAAGGTAATATCGAGGCAATACGCACAGGATGCATATATGCCAATAAGAGTTTGATTAATTTCAGTCTTAAACACCACTGCGAAGATTCAAGTAAACAATACTAAGTGAATTTAAATCTAATATTTAATCAGTGTAAATTATATGAAAATTCAATGCATTTAAGTATTCATTTTTGATTTATTGTGAGTGATAAATGAATTCTCATTTATCGTTTTTTATGCGTTTACTTGTATCATCAGATCCACAGTTTCCAGTAACAAAGACTAATTTATCCGCAGATACAAAAATGTTATATTAATAAAAGATTTTTTATCACTTCTCACCCCCCCCTATTAAACCAAATACAAAAAGTTAAGTAGCACCAGTTAGTTATTTTGTTTCAATCAAATATCGTTTATTATGATATTTCATAAAGTTTGACAAATTAGTTAAACAACTGACCGAATTATAAGCAAAGATGGATAGTGGCTAGCAGTGGAATCCAGGACGCGCGTTTCGTCCTGTTCAAGTAAAACAATATCAAGTGAATTAAACTGACGGAATTGTTATTAGAAATAAAGAATTTTTTGATAAGATGAAACTGATATCAACGATTAATTTTAATATTCGTTTATGATTTTAAATCGCTTACAAAAAAATGTCGACACTTAACTCTTTTACGTTGTAGAGGTAGATAATTCCCCAAAATAAATAGCTCTGTAAGTCTTCGATATTGGATGCTGACCACATTAGTTTTAATGGACTCACCTAGCTGAAGGCTCTCGGTCACGCATCTGTACCAGATCACGAGTGTGAACGCCGTGCTCAACAACCCCTGCAATCGCTAGCCAGATTAGATCAGACGATCATCAATATATTGATAACCTATCAAATATATCTTCGAACTTCCTCGCTTCTGTCTTTTGATTTCACTTGGGGGGTACGCTTCATATTAGAAGGTGTTACTGGTTAGAGCGTTGTCAAACTCCGAATACCTGTGGCATCTTCAACGTCTTATCCATTAATGTAAGAAATTTAGTTTATAAGTAATTTGATCCTAATACATTTACAGATCAACGTTAAAAACCAACAGAATATTTGCTTTCAGAACCCTTTTTTGTAAAATTATGTAAGAAATAGCTTTTCAAACTAAATCTAAACTATTTATGATCAATTTGGCTAATATAATGAGATTATTTTCATATATCTATTTATATAAAAACTATCTTATTAATGAGCGTGAAGTAACTTGCTCTTCACATTAAATAAATAACATTGGGAAAATTCTAAGTAGAGATGGATGGTGGCTAGCAGTGGAATCTAGAATGGGTGTTTTATCCTATTCGGGACTCGTCAGTTGAGCGCACTTACATCCCGGAGTTGATGTTCGTTCCAGGACTTACTGATAATGTAGTGTGCTACTTATATTGACATAAGTAGTACATGATGTTAGTCGTGAACAGAAGGTCTGGCAGCAGAGAATCAAGAGGATCGAACAGTAAAGAATGAAAACAGAATGCAATTTGTATGAAAATGCAAGAACAATGAAGTCTGAGTCATTTTGAGACAATCGGTGGACATTTTACAAATTAAGCATTTACTTTATGATTGTTAGATTTTATTAACAAGTCCTGTAAGTTGTGTTAAGTACATTCGATTGTCCCCACTGGTGTTCTTGTTCACTACAGTAATACCGAGGTAATCCGCATAAAATGCACGTATGCCATAATAGGGACTGATCAATTGCAGTCCTAAACATCAATGAATAAATCCAAAAAATGAAGTGAAATTAATATTGGATACAGTTTTGTTTCCTCAACAAAATATAGTCAGATATCTTCATAAAATAAACTTACTAACTAAACGATCTAAAACTTCATCTCTCATTTGATCTATTGTCTTATCAGTTATATTCAATTCCATAACATCAACAGGAGCACCTAGCGGTTGAGTTGTACGCTTTAACAAATCAAAACTTTCTGTCCATAATTTTTCTGCCTCTTTAAGTTTCAATAGGGCAGCTTGACCATGACTTCCATTTAGAAGAATGGTTTCCTCGGATATTTTTGGTTGTTCACTTTCAAGATCTTCAGTGATTACACTCTCAATATTCTCGGTTAGATCAACTGATTCTATGCCTGAAATGTTTTTTTGCAAGAATAAAGGATTACATACATTTTATTTCGTATTGAATTAACGGGAAACTATTGTATGATAATGCTTGTCGATTGCTTAACATCCAGCATACTAAAGTCTAAGTGACTTGTAAAAATTATCTTGTTAAATAAACGACTGTTTAAAATAATTATGAATGGTAAATATTAAAATAAAACCTAAGAAACTGTTACATAGTAAATAGAATTCCCAACCACAATCTAATTGATATGCTGTTGAGGAAACAGTACTAACCAAATTTATTAAGATACATTCTGATTTCATTTCCTGTTTTCAGTGATAATATATATTTCCCATTGTCTTAGACAAATGGCAAGTAAATTCGAATATTCATACAATCATTTACTTTAAGATCTAAAATAATTTCGTTTCTCTTATTTAACCCAGAATGGTGTGTTGATATATGAGACTGATAAAAATATATATTTCATTCATTGACTTGACACACATGACATTGATCACCACCCAGTGATCAATCAATTGTGATTAAATCTCAGTCCTACAGGAGGTCGGTCGCGGCCCGGATAGCTCAGTGGTAACGTCTCTGACTGTGAAGCTGGGTGACACGGGATCGAATCCGCCAGGGAGCACCAGTTCCCTCAAGATTACAGGTACACCTTGCTGACGAGTGCCAAGTAGCACGAAACCCGGGTCCAGGGTTTCCTGTAGACTACCTCCAACCACCATCTAATTTCATCCATTGTAAATAATGAAGCAAGAAAGTACTAGTTACAATAAGCATTCAATTCCGATATGATGTAATTCATCTTATGGCGTCATTAACATGGAGTTACTCGGTTAAAATCATTTGATTCTTTTAAAACTTAATTATCATATTTTTATCCGGGAAAATAAATTACTTGAGATAGTTAGCATTCAATAAAGTTTCATTGTGTTATATATATGGAATTTTACAAATTAGTACCCTATTCTTATTGAAATACCTCACTCAGAGATATAAAGAATAGAAAATAAATAGTCAATTACGAAACCTAGGTTATTCAAGGTTGCATGCTTACTATCTTTATCCACCCAACAATCCTAAACTTTTCATAAATTAGTAGTTAGTATAATAATTGTCACGGTATGAGTTATTAATGATATATACTGGTAACAAATTTTATCCTGAAATCAAATCAGCTAGAGAAATATTAAAAATCATGAAACATTAGACAAATGTTTCATCATAGTCTGGATTCCTAAGTATTGAACAAATCTTGAAAGTAAGATGATAATCACTAAATGGGAGTGAATTTCAGAAAATCAGATAAGCTGAAAATGTAAGTCATTAGATTTCAGTTTAGTGACCTAAACACATCTATTTTACTGTTGAATCTGATGGTTTTGGGATTTCATCCAGTGTGAGATCTTGAGTTCACAATAGCTTTAAAAATAATCAGTAGTTACTGTAAAACTATTACAAATAAATTAATAACTACAAAATATTTTACAAACCACTGAATTCTTCTATTTTTAATTGAATCCATCGTCGAAGTAAGTACTCTGAATTTATACTTGTATCTTGTAAGTAAACGATTAAATCAGGCATTAATTCTGGAGCATTCTCCGTGAAACTTCTCCAAACATCTGGACGTACAGGAAGACCATCAATAATCCACTGACCGTGACTAAAGAATATATGTCATATGAATATGTCATATAAATAATGCTTATCTCAGAATAACCTGAGGTTAATCAGGCAGAAAAAAAATTGAAATTGTTTCATAATCAAATGATACATGCAAAGTCGAAGCGCATTGTCAACGATAGTAACACTAAAGTTTGTGTTTATATTTAAGAAGCTCCTCAAAAGGGATTTTAATTCTTGTGTATCATGATTCCACTTAAAACACTCAGCTTGGCACATGAATGTCTTTACTTTCATATATATTTCAAATAAGTATCAGTCACTTTAATAGAGAAACTGAAGAACTGTTAATTTTTAAACAATAATACCGTTAGGTGTAAAGTCAGAGGTTTAGATGTTCGATTCCTGTGTTAGGGATCGTGGACACTTACTGCTGAGTAGTCCCATACTAGAACGAAACGGCCGTCCAGTAATTACAGATTTTCAATATTGGTCTAACACTGATCTATTTGTGATTTCAATCAAAATTATTTTAAATAATAATAATTTAAAAGAGAATCTGTTCTTAACACAAAACTACTTAAAGTAATTTAGTTTTACTTACTATGGACCACCTGGATTATTATTACGTAATTTGGTTTCAGCTTCATCAACTGCGGCACGAACAGCATTTATGTAAAAATCTACTTCAATTTCAATTGACTCTTGTTTGATACTCTGAAGAGCTTCTGCAACACGCATTTTAACTTCTGGATGATCTTTATCTATTGGTTGAAGTAAATCTATGAAGTGATTTACAAAAAAATAGCTATTAGGTTGTTACCATATTTTTGTTTATGTTTATGATGAACAAAAACAGTTTTTTTTCTAAAAAAAAAAGCATTAATTCGAAGTCTGTTTTATCGTTGCAGTCTGTTAACCTATTCAATGAAGACGAAAATTCTATAGACATTTGCTTTGAATTTTCTAAGATTTCACTTAAGGCCATTTGCAGCTTCTGGAATAAAGAAAAATACTTATTGAGAGTTAAAATAATAAAGGAAAAAGAAAATGGTTTGAATAAGAAATCTCTTTGATGATCAAATATCATATATGATAACAAAAAGAAAAGAAAAGAATAAATGTACAAATAGTATTATTTTTATTGAGGAGTGAACATTAAATGGTTTAAAGCATAAGAAATTAATTGAGAATCTCATAGAAAGTAGATATGAGTTCATTATAATGGAAATTTCCTTGAAAAAGCTTGGACTAGATTGTTAGGCAAAACGGTAGATTTACTTGAAATTCTTTCGCTGAGATTTTTCAAATACATTCTTTCTCATCAATTATGAAAATTGTTCAAATAAAATGATAATTTCAACTTAAAAATGGATTGTAACCAAAATGATATGGAAATAGGTATTAGACTGTGATAAACTTATGTAACTCGAAATTGTTATCTTGGTAAGAGGAGACAATAAATGGGTGTATGTAAGGATACCAGTAATGCATAGAAGGTGTTCATACTCTACTCTGAAATGTATTTGTTCACCATGTACATATTTCTCAATAAAGCGTTTACCAAGTTTTGAAAAGAGGCTTTATTATTCATATCGACAGATTCCTGTTTCTTTTTAACCATACTAAATAGTGTGATTTAATCCTACTTAAAATAACACTCGTCGAATGGCCAATATATCATATTTTTGAAAACCAAGTTAACCGATGAACGAACACTGAGGTTGTCATATAAGTAAACTTATCCTCTACACCTTTAGTAATGTGAGGTCTGCTGGAGAACATTAGTATCAGTGGAGGTGTAATGGAATTCCCTATATCGAGCTTGATATCTCATACATTAGACAACTCACAATCATATTTCGTTTAATTCAATAATGCAATAATGTAAAGGATATGTAAAACAAGTCATGTAGTAATATTTGGTGACCCTATATCTAACTTCAATTAGATCATATGAATGATTGTTATCGAAATATACATATCGTCAATCCTCGTATATTATTATCGATTTATTTCGCATTAGTGGATAACGGATTTAAATATGTCAAATATGAGAATGAAGTTTTGAATGCTTATATTTTGTACACTCAATGATCTGGACAGACAATTAGTGGAACGAAACGAAGAAAGAGAATCATAATGACGCGTGGTGGAGAAAGAGTGTGAGCCAACTCAATTAAGTGTTAATCGATATTTATAGCCGAACAGAAAATAGTTACAGACATGTGATGAGTAGGGTAAGAAATACACACACATATGCTTACATAAAAACAATCAAGGTTGATAAGCGAATAATTAAAAAGGTCAAAACGTGACTTAAGAAGGATGAATAGATTGGCTTGTCCGGAAGCCAGAATAAGCTATGTCGGTTTACATAGGTATTGACACTACAAATACTCTTGTTTTTAATAAGATTGGATTGGAAGTAATGCTTGACATATTAGTGGAATTTTTTATAATAAAAACTACATTCTACATTGTTCCTCGACTATGTTCATTAACAAAATAACATAAAATTATATCCTTTTGTTATTGAACTATGTGAAGGAACGTTTTTAATGTAGTCATGAAATCATGTAATTCTGTCTAAAACAGTAACTTTCAGACATGTTTAAGCATTCTCAGCATGATGGCTCGTTATAAATAGTTCTAAGTTATTGGAAATTTGTTTATTTATTATTATTTACATAAATGAAATACAATACTATTTTTATTATGACAAAATGTTTTTTTTAGTTTGCACATAGTTTACAACACGAAATTACTTCAGTTAGACAGCCATCGAAACATTGAGCTACGGCTAATGGAATTCAAGATGAATAGTAATGAAACATATATCACTAATGCCACTGGATGGTCGTTGAAGACTATCGTAAACTGATTGAAGTTAGAGATATTGATCAATGGATTCTAATCAAATGGTCTGATTAAATACTGCTGGCCCTGATCTCTGAAGATTCTAGGTTTGACCCCCAGGTGGATCGAGATTGCCCATATGAAAGGATTAAAGTATTACATGTTTAATTTAAATACAAATACTTGAATTGATGGCTCCAATTCATATAACAAAACACGTTCGTCACAGCACTGGAAGAATATTAAAACACTCGACAAATAGCTCTAGACATCCCAGTTTTATTCATCACGTAATATGCATTGATCAGATTTGACTAAATAACCCAATCTAAACTTTGAGATACTCTGAAAGACTACTTTACTGAATTCTGACCAACTTTCAGTATCAAAATATATTTTTGCTTATTTTTATCATTACTACTAGTACACCAGTTATGAGTATTACGACGGTATTTTATTTAATTTATAGCACTAACTCATGTGGCTTTCTGTAATGAGATTATTAATTACTAATAATGCTATATCTTTAATCGAACAGCATTGGCTATTTTTACTTTAAAATTATTTTAATATATTTTCCATGAAAACAAAATTTGTATGTATTCTGGTAAAATTATTATTGATATCGTGTATAAAACGAACTTCGTGTAACTCATCATTATCTATGAAGTTGTAGTTTAAATGATGAATTGTTTACCTGTCTAACGGATTTCAACAATCCATTCAGTTATGCGATCATCACCGAAGATATTGTATAATGAATGGTCTCATAAAACCCTAAAACGACTGAGATTATAAGCATCAAACATGAATGGTGATTCACTGATATAAACAAATGGAGCACACAGTGAATACTAAAGATCCAGGGTTACAACGCCTTTGTGGTCATGGGTGTCCAAATGGTAGGGAGTACCGTTTTAGAACCAAACATCTATCTGGTGCTACTTAGTTATCAATGGTTGTCTAGCTACAGCCAATTTATAACGTAAACTATTTTCAAACAGTAACCAAAGTATTCTCAACCAAATCACAACCATTTGCTTACTAATGTCTATCTTCAACAAGAATTTATAAACGTCTAATAAAAAGGCGGAATCCATGAAGTTTAAACATTTGCTTATATTTTTACGAATACGTTTTGTAAAATTCAATCACTTACATTGTGGAATGTCAGACGATGGTGATTGTTCTTTCTTTTCATTCAATTCACTTGTCTCTATATGAAGAAACAAATTTTATGCAAGTAAATGGAGTAATTTACACAAACTAGTCAATTAATTTATAAATTACATAATGATTATGTAGAATCATTAACGAGGAAGAATGTATTTGTAAAATCTTAGCGAATGAATTTGAAGTCAATCCAACGTTTCGCCTGGCAATCTAGTTCAAACTTTTTCAAGGAAATATAATCAAACATCAAAATTATCGAATATAAATAGGTACATGGTTCTCCGTTTTACATTGGATTTACTTCAAATTCTTTCGCTGAGATTTTACGAATACATTCTTCCTCTTTATTGTCTCATATTAACTCGGCGCCCAAATACTGTGGAACTATTCAATCAAATTTAGGCGAAAGTTCTTATTAATTAATTAATTATGTAGAATGCTATAAACTTTTAACTACGGAAAGTAAACTATCATACTCCATTAGATTTGATCACTTCATTCCTACAAATCACATTAGCCTAACCAAATTGAGATAAAAATAGTTTTCTTTGAGTAATCAGATCATCATTTGTTTGTTTGTTTTTTCAGTAAACTTAATTGTAGGCTAATAATAACGGTTTCGTACCATGGAATGCATAGATTTAATTACAAATAAACGCTAAAATTCACAATTATGACTTTTCGTTCATTTTTTTTGCAACAAAAGGTTAATGTAAATGAGTTATACTTTTATTCTTTTTTGTAAACTAATATTCAAATGTTATGCTAATTATGTATCATTTTTTTGCACTAAACAAAAGAATTCACTTTTCATTTGTTAATATAATTAACAATAATTATCAATTAAGTATGTAATTGATAACACTAAAGTTTTCACCATCTTATTATTTAATAGTCGAATTCATTAGTCAATTTAAACTAGATCACTATGGAATACCTATAAGCACTGAACAGTCGTTTCGTCCCAGTATGAAACTCCTCAGCAATGTGTGTCCACGATTCCATTATTATTAAATAATATTAAAATAAGATTTATATATTATTTTTCCATCTGCTCACTTTCTCCTTCTTGTGAATCCTCATCATCTTTGGTGATTTGTTCTTCTGTTTTATTTGTCACTATTTCTTCAGTTATTTCAGTTGTATCCTCAGTCACTTTCTCTAGGGAAAACAAAAATTGTTCAGTTTTAGATGGGTAATATATTTTCGTTAAAGAGATAATAATAAAGGATTATCAAGTTCATCACAAATTAATAAATTTTAATAATACGAATTCTTTTAATGAGGGCTACTGAATGTAATCATACTGTTGAGTTGACAATTATGTATTAATACAAGAAAAGGTCACCATGAAATTTCAATTTTTGTTATGTTTCCTCTGTATGAATGACTATGACCTACACCGGTACTTCTTGTTAAGTAGTGTAGAGTATATGATTTTAAACTTCATACTAATCGAGTAAATCCATGCAGTAAATGAATATCAGTAGAATCCAAATAATGTTTCAAATGTTCCCTGGTTTATTGGATGCGATTATATGCGGAAATCGATGGTTAGGTGTAAGGGAAACCAGGCGGCGTGTTTCATTCTATTTTGGACTCGTCATCTGAATTTACTGCACTCCAATGTTGATGATCACTACAGAATTCGAACTCAGTTCCATTCTCTACAAACGCCATTGCATTATTCGTTAGCTACATGTAGCCACTAGCTTGTGCAATGGAACTAATATGAGACTGATAACTCCGGGCTCCAGGCACATACAGCTGACGAGTCCCACTTAGGACAAAACATGCATCCTGGATTCCAACGGTAGATATCATCCATCTTTCTTTGTGACGCTTCCAACTTATGGTGATATAGAGGCAATCTGCATAGGATGAACATATGCCAGAAATAGACTGATCAATTTCAGTCCTAAACATCAATGAAAAGATTCAAACCACCAATACAAAGGAATTTTTCAGTGAGATATTTAAAACCAGTGATTGCAATCACCAATAATACTGTGTGAATTAAATACAGAGATGTATTTTGCTATACAGCTTGTTGCGCCTCAAATGATTAAACTTTATTTTATTCCACATTCCTAATTTTCTGTTTTCCACACATACTTCATGCAATTAGTTTTGTTGTATTATTTTCGTTTACTTTGTTATTATATGCATACACATTTAAAATGGTAAGTCCCCTGTAACGCAACTTAAATTACTCTACACCAAACTAATCATTTGTAAAAAAGACTCCGTAGTCTTCCTACTAAGTGAGTGTCTGTCCCTTTTGGAACATATGTCATTCCAAATTGTCTATGACATGGTAGCTCTGCCACTGTTTAGGTACTTCCGCTCTTCTCACATTGTTTACTAAAGACGACTTTACTTACCAGACTGATGACTGTTAAGGTGTATGTTTCTATGAGATCATTGTACTGCCTAAATCTACCGATAATACCTCAATAATATATTCAGAATCCAGGGAAAGGTTTACAAAACTGACAAATTATATACTACACTATGGCTGGATGTTTACTAACTCTGTTTCTAAATTTACCAAGCTTCCAGAAGTTTCTATATGTCAAAGATTATCGGTATATTTTTAAAAACTATTGTTTTCTGTACGTAAATTAACCCTGAAGTAAAGCTTCTTTTGTTACTTCGCCCCCTTCTTACACTGTACTGGGATCAAGTGTGGCAGAATTACAAGAATCTAGAAAGAGTTCAAGAAGTCATCATCATGTATACAGGCAGCAGATCTATCACTAAAATACTATCAGCAATGCTTAAGTATTTCCTCGCATCAAATGTTTCACATTATTAAGATCTTTTTGACAAGCATTTGATGAATCACATTTTTGCAAATTAAGGTAGTGCATTCCTTTTGTACCAAACCTGATCATGCTTGTAAATTGGTGTTTTTTTGTGATTCTTTTAAAAATAGTTATACCTTGTTATTGTATCGTTGCTATAAACTTCATTCTTACCTGAGTTTAATGACTGAATTTCTAACTGTTGTTTTTCCGTTATTTCTTTGATTACAATTGCTTCAGTTTTCTCTTGAATTTCTTTCAATTTTTCACTTATTCTTATATTATATTCTTCTTGAAGCATTCCAGCTATATCAATAATTTTTGCTCTATATGATTCGGCTAATATATGAATCAGTTCCGTTTTACCAGATGCTTTAGGACCAAGTACAACAACACGAAATGGTGGTCTTGGTTGAGGTGGTAATAAATAAGGTCTTGGATTTTTCATAAATGATGTAAAATTTTCAATATTTGCTAAACAAAATATTTGTCCAAGATAACTAGATAGGAAATTATTCGGATAAAAGAAAATTTGAAAATATGATAATATTGAAAGTGTTTTAAGAGATTAGCAACTATAATGTCATATATATATAATTACTACAAATCTAATCATTGACAACAGTAAAATTGGTCTAATTTTATCAAATACATTGAATAAAACTATTTTTTTAATCAAAATGTTGTATTGAAAACTTTGCTAAAGAAATATATCAAAATTAAATGGCTACAATAAATGCGATGATAATGTTTTGGCATATAAGTAAATAACTGTTGAGCTATTTGAATCTATGATATAAATGTTAAACAGGTCATAAGATTGATCGTAACTTGGCTTTTGTGGTACTGTACAAAAGTATAAAAGGGTGTATACTAAGGTTTATTGAAGCCTTAGCTATACAAAAATTCAAACCCCTTTTGTATATACAAAAACAGTTTGTTCTCACCTTAAACCTACCCTGGTAATATTAGCTTATTATCTAGAGTGATGAGGTATCAGATTGTTTCCACATTATTTTCTTAATTATCCTTGTCTTTTCTTACCCTCCATTTTAAATATAAATGTTCTTAACAAGTATATTATGTGTGATCAGATTGTTCGAAATGTATTGTGCTAATCTATCACATAGTTTCGATAATCTTCGTCTTCTTATTATACTATTGAAATTTATCTAAGGGACTAATTGTTTTAAAAAGTTTTTGTCACTTTCATATGCTTATAGCCAGAAGAGCATTCGCATTCGAGAAATTATTAATTGTGTCATTGAAACAGATTCTAGAATGTGACTGTAAATTAATGTGCCTGACGAAAAATAACATTTATGGATATTCTATTAACAGTTAATCACCGAAAATTATGCAATCAAACGTATGATCTAATTTTTACTGAACACAGTTCATGTTAATAAAGAGTTATTTTCATATATGACCAGTTGATGTCAGTGAAACTTACCCAACTGTAAATTCTGGTTTTCCCATAGACAGCTGACCTTCATATAATGCTACAGGGCATAAACGTTTCCGCGGGCTTTTATGCCAACGAGCCCTTGGACCTGGCATTTTTTTAATAGCTACTATTCTAAATAACTCTTCAGTATCTATATCTTCAGGTATGACTTCTTCTTCTTCCTCTTCACCTTCCCCAGTTGAACCGAAAAATCTTATTGGTGCTACTGATGGATATAAATTCATACCTTGTAATTTAACCAGCAGATTCTTAAAGGAAAATGAATAGATTATTTAACTCGTAAATATATGAGTCGATAAAAATTTGACTTGTTAAATATATAGAAATTGTTCAAGGATAGTTTTCTTCAAGGAATTTGTTATATCCCGATGAGAATAATCAATGGTAACTTTTGGGATTCATTTATGGACTAACACTATACGTATATTTTTATCGTATAATTGTCAAGTAAATAAACTATTCATATTCGTGTCCCTCTTATTATGAGCTTTATTTCGACCTATAAACTGTTATTATAAGATTTACCATTCTTGAGTTACGCCCAGTCTATCAATTACTACCTCCCATATTCACAGCCACTTTTGGCTAAATCTTGTACAAATGCTGTTTCCTATTTTATGGCACGATGTGGTTTGTCCGGTTAGTGTATAAACCTAGTATGTTTGAAATAAATGATTCATATCACAGAGGCTGAAATTTGTGTTCTGGAGTTAACAGGTAGGGTTAGGCAAGAAGCAGGACCGATAAGAACTCTAGACTGCTCGTACTTGTTTTATGAGTCATTGGTCCGGTCGATAATTCACTATTTTCTAATTGGCAATATCATTACGTTATACACTAATACGGACACAGGGCACAAGATATAACAGAATTATGAAACGAAATCCTGAAAATCAAAGAATGGTAGTGCTTATTTCCAGACCCTCTGGGCTGTACATTAATATATAATGGAATCCAGACTATTCAGGTTTTGAAGTATACACGTTACCATTAGAAAATGATAATAATCGATATCCAACTCCAGGTAGTGTATTACGTATTTAAAATCTATGAAAATTACTCATTCCTATACTTTTCTTAGTTGATTTCATGGATCATAGTTTATCATTAGAACTACAGAACAAATTTTTTTACAGTGAGTTTAATTAATCATACCTGCATAAACCATTAAATCATATATGAAATTACTGTTTATTGAAAACATTTGCAGTAGTTATCAACAAACATATTTTAACAAGAAATATCTGTACAGTACAGATTATATGGTACAATTTACCTAAACAATATATTATTCAGATCTATAGTAAGGGTGAAATAATAAACAGCAATAGGAAAAAAAATGTTTAAACAACTATTGTAAGTCAAAATGTAAGTGCTTTTGAAATCTCCAAAATTTATAAACATAAGTGATATATGTTTAATCCATAGATCATGAGATTTCTTATACAAAGTCGCAAATAACTAATTACTTCATTATTGTTAATTGTAAAAAAAACAGATGAATTGTAGTATCGGTTGCTATGTTAAGCTCATATACCTTATTGTAGCTTCTGAACTGACTGATTAATCCATTCTTCATGAGTCAAGTTTTGACCTTATTAATTATTCACTTATCAATCCTGACTGTTTTTATATGAGCATATGTGTGTGTACACTTCTTACCCTATTCATCACGTCGGGCTCACCACTTTAGTGGCCCAAAATATGACTCCAGTTATATCGAACAAATAATCGTTATTGAATATTATTGAAATATATATACCGTTCATCATCGCATAGTTTGTAAGTAGTATGTAGCGGAACTTAGCATAGAATTTACAACAGTTGTCAAACCATGTGAAGAGTTTCTGTGCATCGAAAACGCACCTTTGGCAGAACACATCAAAAGATGCAAATGGACAATTGAAGACTATGTATATGCTTTAAGTAAATGCCTTGTAAATTCCCGCAACATATACACTTACCTCCTGCCTGTCTCCTTCTACACTATGAATTGATTAGATTTAAACACGTAAGCCACTGGATGCTTGCTGAGTGATCTAGATGTTGAGCGTTCATAAGAAAGAATAAAAGTTCCGAGATCGATTCTCAAGGTTTGATTGTGGATGTGCACTACTGAGGGGTCTCATATTAAGATGAACTGACTGCTTAGTAATTCCAGGTTATCAATGGTTACCTAACTTAGATTGGTTGATGATCCCGATAGAACATAAGTACCTCCACAACCTGATATTTATTCTTACATATACGTGTACCATCTATCATACCGTGAAATGTGATGAGAATAATATAAATTATCAAATGATCCAAATCTCCAGTAGGTAAAGGAAATTTAGATATCTCAATTTAATGCACCCCTCTATCCACATAGTTGGATCCATAAATAGTAACTCCATACTAGGGAAAATCTTCTAAGTACTTACCTGCAACTTGGTCACCAATTGATACAAGACTACTACCTAGTCTGTTGATTTGAGTAGGTTTGTTTAATCCAAAACTAGTTTCCTTTACAATGTTTCATAATTTTCAATTGTTTTCCTAGCCGATATCGATATCCTATAGAAGTGATCTTCCAACTGGACAAACTAATAATATAAATATTTTCAGTTTGTTTTCCATCAGTTCTGACAGATATTCAGTTAAAGTTCTCAGGTTTATTCTGGGAAAAAATAAACATTCCAATCACTGTATTCATCCTAGTATTTCTATCAAGACAACTATGTCGTCGGAATACATGTGGTTGTCATTTTCAATTCAAATAAAAAAAAACCGCCAGTATCCTAAACACTAAGTATGTATTTGTAATAAGACAGACTGAAAAGAATTTATTTGTTGGATTAGATAAGAAAGATAAGAAAATCGAACTGTCTATTAACTTACATAAAACAGTTCAGTTGGGGTTAGATTTCCATCTAATTCAATGACATTGAATGGATTAAACATTTTTATATAAGAAGTTATGTGTGATGCGATATTTCTGTCATGATATTCTAAATCTGATTTCATTTTCTCTGGATTATCTTCCAGTCGGGAAATTAAATATTCTAATTTATTCTTATTTAACTTTTTGAAATCTGGATGACTTTGTCCACTAATTTGATCTTCTTCTTCATCAACTTCTTCCATAGCTTCACCATCTTCAAGTACATTATCTAAACTATCATCTGTATCCTCTTCAGTTTTATTTTGTTTAATTTTCGTTGTTTTGTTTGAAAATTTTTCCTCAGGTTCACAAAATGATTTTAATTCGTCAGTATAATTTTTACTGGAATATACAGTTCCATCTTCCACATCAATTCTCAGTCCTTCACGTCTTCGTATGATATCCTCTTGAGGAATCTAATTGGACAAAAATATGAGTAATAAACATTTATATCAAGTTATATGGAAACTAATTTACTATATATTTTAATTATTCTATTAAAACTATTTGTAAGAGACTGGAAAGAAATTCAACTCCGGTTTGTAATTTGGCAGTCTACTTGGCGAGCAATCAGAAAGAAGCAGGAATCATCATTCCACCATCTATGTAAGCAATGCCCATTGGCTTGCCTAG
This sequence comes from Schistosoma haematobium, assembly GCF_000699445.3. Lineage (NCBI taxonomy): Eukaryota > Metazoa > Platyhelminthes > Trematoda > Strigeidida > Schistosomatidae > Schistosoma > Schistosoma haematobium. The sequence continues at coordinate 49,289,616 of NC_067195.1, read as the reverse complement.
TTCTGTGTTCTTCCGCTGGCTTTTTCGCGTAGCTGCAAACTTTAATCCTTTAGTGTGCTGAAATTCCGTAATTCATGTGGTCCTCTAAATGTTTGCTCTAACGGTTTTGAATCAGTTTTGTTTCCCTGTTTTTCGCTACCACTAGTCAGGTCAGTGTATTCTTTCTGGTATGCTAACGTGCTTTATGTGATAAAATGTCAATCTGTTTCGTTTTAATAAACCTTTCTCTATTATTTACTGACAGACTACTTAAAAACAACAAAGGATGTCATCCCAGAATGTAGTGCATGTGTCTAGTGTAACGCAGTCTGACATGGTTAATAAGAATTACAGTCATAGAAAAATTCATGACGTAATCTACTTTTTAATAAAAATTACATCATAAAATGACAAATTCATTGACTACCGGGACATAAACATGATTGTCGTTCCCGCCTACGATTCACTTAGTTGACTTGACGACGTTGAGTATATTTCCACTTTTTATAAGTCGGTCAATAAAATTAAAAATCCTACGCACTATTTTAAATCTCATCAATTAGAAATCAGAAACACGTAGCAAAAATAAAGATAACTTTGGAACTGTGAGGACAGCCCACAGATGAACTCAAGGAAGCTCTAAGAAGCTCAGAAAGAGCCGAAGATATTCCATTCAATCATCTTTTGGGAGAATATTCCAGAATCTCTACGTGTAGTTTCTCTATTGGACAAATGCTAAAAATCTCAGTACGTGGATTGGATGAATATAATAATAATTTCGTGTTTACTAAAAACTATAAATATCTGAGACTTTTGTACCACATTTGATATTGTTTGGAATAGCATTCCTTTCACTTATCTTCTGTTTTCTCATTTGTGACTTAGAGGGTTCTACCGTATATTAAGAACCTAAGCTCTAGATATAACAGAAACTCATTTATTATATCTTTGTCTACAAAACTTAAAATGTAATATTTAAGCATAAATACCAGTTACACAAAAGATTGTGAAATATCCGGATCATTCTGACCATATAACTTTGAAATTTAGGACTAGTTAAGTAAAATAACAAAAGGAGAACACTTACAAAAAGTTTATGTAATTTAACACGGAATTTAAATGATGTAAAAACATTATCTTGTTTTGATTAATAAATGTTATGAAATTTAACTGAAAATCAAAAGGAAATAGGGAAAGATCTTATCACAACGAAATCAGATCAATAAACGTTTTCTTATTACAAGTCGTTTATAAGCCTTTTAGGACAATGATACAGATATCTTAAACCCTGGCCGACTTACGTTCATTTATTTATGGATGAATCAAAACTATTTGCTAATATTTACCATTTATAAAAATTAAGACTCGTCACAAATGATACGTAACACTGGCGAAGTTAGTTTAGCCACTTCTCTGTTATTTGTTGAAACTAATACACTGTACCCAACCGTTCATAATATAACTTACTGAAGACATTAGAATTTGTACTTTCAATTCCATAGTTCATATTGAGACATTTATCCAAACACCTGATTCCCAGTTTGTAGGTATCAGTTTCAAGGTTAGACTTGATAGTTTCAAATAAATTGAGCGTTGAGTAGAAAGTTAATAATAAATAAATCTTTTGTTACATTCCAGTGAGTAGAAAAATTGTATTCCTGACGTTTCGTAACTTAATGTAGACCACTTTTTCAGAGCAAACAATACTCTGAGGAAGTAGCTTACATTAAGTCACTAGACGTCAGAAATACAATTTTCCTACTTATTAAATTCTAACAAAAAATATATTTATTATCACCGTTTAATATTACCGTTTCAGTACGATCTCATTGAAAATTAAAGACTGGATAAAGTATTCTAGATCTTAACTAAACAACAAAAAACATGTTTGTCATTCGACTAAAAAGATGAGTGTTTATATCCATTACTATCAGCTATACAGTATCACATAATTCTAAACTCAAAACTTACAACTGTTTAATATTTCCCGAACTCTAGTTTTTGAAGTTAACTTCTTTATATCGGCATAGATACTGTTTGAATGTATACAAAAAATATGAACTGTTAAACTCATACAGTAAAAGGGAAGATTTAGCTTTCCATCCGAGTGGTCACTAAGATATTTATGAACAATATGTTTATTCTTAAATGTTAATTTGGTTTCAGAAGAGCTATTAACAACCCATTCACAGAACTACAATTGATTGCTTAAAATACCATTTCAGTGAGCAAATATTATACTACTTACACACTTTTAAATAGCTTATTTCGTACGCGCTGAATTTTAAATCATATAACTTGGAGATTTATGCGATGACATTTAATTCACTTCACCATCCAGATTAGTTCTAAGGTTCTATAACCACCTGTATCCAGCATGTGAACATTTTTTACTGAGCCTTATTACGTGTTGACAGAAGAAATGTTTTTAGTAATATATACCAGTATCCATGATCCGAAAAGAAGAGTTACAACATGTCACTTTAGTATCAACAAACAGAAACATTATGTAACGAAACTTTTCGGTCTACTGCAAACGTTTTATCCTGTTGTTAAACAGACTTACCACGTAAAGTCTCAGCAATTTCGCTAGGCATTACACTCAGGAATTACTCATTGCTTCGATATTTATGTTTACGTAAACAAATTTAGACATACTGTCATTATTTCTAGTAAGTGATAAATATTTTGCCTTCACCATGCCTTAACAAGCCCTAATTATTTCATGCAACCAGTGTTATTGTAGACCTCGAAATCCCTTTTTGACTATATACCACCTCTTTAGAATACACAAGACCATTTTTCTGGCATAACTGTCTTATGGCAGAATGACTCATCAATGAATCAATCATCTTGAACACAAACCCTCAGAATTAACTGTTATCATGAAATACCAAGACGACTGGGAGAATAAGTTTCGTGGTGAAGAAGAAGTAGTTCACTTCTTACTTCTAGTTCATCCACTGCTTGCATTCGATTCCAATCTCTGAATGTTTAAACAGATACTACAGATGGATAATAACAGAGTTTAAAACTAACGACATGACAATATGTAGAAATATGACTGACCTAAAACATTTGAGTATTTTAGTGATAGAAGAATCAACTAAGTAAGATTTTAGGAATGTGGGGAATATAATGTAGTATCTATAGAAAAACGTGATAAGCTTGGTTGAAGTTCAGTGTCCTCTATAAATTATTTACGTCGTAACTTCGTTGCTACCGTTGTATCGGCGGTTCGAACGCTTAAATTTGAAACAGAAATAACCATAATTTTACGACGCAAAGAAAGAAAAATAAAACTGGTACAATAAAGATTGGTCGTCTTTAAAAAATTATGTTCCCGAAATACGTCAATAGACCAAAATACATTCATTTCTTTAATTATTTTGCATACATTTAATAATGTGACATATAAAAACACGTTAATTTACCGCAAAAATACATATGCTGCATATAGATTACCCACAATTATACGGAAAACTTAACTTTTACACTAACCAAAAGTTCACACCCCTCACACTGAATAAATTCCATACCGAATTGATACAAAAAGTGTTAATCATAAATAATGCCACCTTTTCATTTTTTCATATCATTTTATCTTTCAACATAACTCGAATATTTTATTTTTAAAAAAAGGTTGTACTTGACTGATGACATCTGAATGTACAACACATTTTTATTTTGGGTTTTTAATGACGAAAGATTTACTTTTACAAATAAACGCATGTTGCAAAACTTGTTTTCGGCTTGGAAGACTAAGAACTTTTTGTGATTTACTTGATAACTTTTACGCTTTATTCCGTAACTTCGTTTTTGCAACTCTGGCCTTAATGTTTTAAAATTTTGTTGCTAGTTTGTGAAATTACATGAGCATTGAGCTCAAACGTGGGAAGTACTCCACGATTGTACCCCATTTTAGAAGACTTTTGAAATTTCAAACGCCTTGAATACTTTTACAGCCACTTGTCACAATAACACATCTCATGAATAGCTTAATTACTCTTACTGAGTATTCGAAACTTTATCATTGCGCATCATTCGAAATGTTTGTCGCTGGTTCAAGAATACACTGCATTAAAGTCCTTTTTAGATTCTTCAATTTTAATTTTATGAAATAGTAAATTTTTTGTGTTCATAAGCAAACATATCTAAACAAAGATTTCATGTAATTCGAAAATCCGTTAATTGATCATTTTCCGAATTACACCTACATAGTTAGTCATCACATACCTATGAATGAGCAACACGCATCTTGACACAAGGCCAAACAACTCAAGATACAACAAACCCAAAATTCAACTAGGTTTAACAAAAAAATAAAACTACCGAATAAACTAAACAGAAGTAATGAGTTAAGAATGATGTCTGGTTCAAAATACAAGGCAAAAGCGTTTGGTTAACAATGATTACTATTAATTTTTTTAATATTAGCCCCAGTATCTGGATTCTGTTGCCTTTTATTCACCAATAAATATATTTGTGACTCATTACTTTGCTTTAACAGAAATTTTCTGGCTTCCTAGACTGAAATTATTTGTAGCACTTTATATTTTTCTGTTTTTAATATTAAAAAAAACGCCGAATCGACAGAAAACTATAAATCTATAGAAGAAATAACGTACCAGCCAGGCAAGTTTTGAGCCTTCTGAACCGAGTAGCTCAACAGATGGAGCCTCAGTGATTGTAGAGACAGTTAATAAATTTGTGTGTTAGTGTGAATACCAACGCTAGAATTCCAACCCGACAATTTCCACACTTCTATAAAACTCCGTTATTTGATCTGACAAGATTTTTCTCGTCAAAAATGACATACTCGTGCACCTTAGATAATAATGCCTTCTGTGCTCAGCCACAGCAAACTGGTTGACGCTGTAGAGAGAAGATTCTCATTCACGATCACTTTTAGTTGAAAGCACAGAACCACCCACTTCAAACATTTCTCAAGTCCTACCAAGCGTTTCGTCTATGCATTTTAACTAACGTCTTTGATTCAAAGTCAAATTTACCTGGAGAACTTCTGGAGATTTTTACCTGTATCCGAATATCAATGATTAAACGTCTCTAAAACGTATCCTGAAAACGTTTGGTATTGCTGTTCCGCTTGTATTTTGCCTAGAGATTTTTCGATGAATAGTGTGGTTGAAAGGTATCGACAAACAAATGCTTGATTTCGTACGCCTCACCTTCAAACCCTTATTGCTGTTTGGATCGGCTGTATGATATTTCAGTAAGGATCCCGATTTTACCTGTGTCTATTGAGCGAAATGGAGAATAATAAATGACCGTTGTACCAAAGCATACTAAGTCAGCGCAAACTGGAGAACTGGTTTTATAAGTTTTATACTTAACTGTCTTTCTGGAAATATGTTTGAGAACATACATGAAGTGTCCAACGAACAATTTCCAAGTTTGATCAGCAACTAACTGAATGATATACATATTTCTTCCTCGAATAGTAAGCGTGTTTATAAGCTATATTAAATAACAAACTCAGAGTGCTTTATTTCGGAATTCAGTCGGGTTATAACGAAATCAAAGAAATTTGAAACAAAGTAAGCTAGAATTTAGAATTTGTATATGAAAACGATTCAAAAGTGAAAAACCATAAATTTTAACATAACTAAATTATGATGAGCTGGAAAATAGCGATTTCATACTAACCTTGATGTGAACAATGAAGTCCGGCTTCAGATTCAGTGATGTAATACAGGCGATTTGATCTTCGATAGTAATTATTGACTCAGAGAAAGCTGGTAAATCATCCAGTACATATCCATAATGAGCACACTCAGGTGACTCAAGTTTCTGCGTGATTAAATTATAAACTAGTTTTTCATCCAAAGGCTGACCACTACCCATTACTTCACTAATAACCTTTCCACTATATGTTGCCCTATCAATATTCTCCGTTATAAGTTCCATTGCTGTAGGATAAACGTTTCTAAATGTTATTTACCGTTAACAAGCTGCAATTTCCATTTCGAGCATAGTCTTTTGGCCAATTCAGTCTTTCCTGAACACGGTTTCCCGAGTATAATGATACACACAGGCTTTTTGTTCAACGCTTGCAATACCGCCTAAAGCATAATTCATAACGATAAAATGACGTACACTATTATCATTATATAAAGTATTATTGTCGTATAATTTTTGAACAAATCGTTTAGAAGTGAGCACATCTTCTGGATAAAACGTAAGCTGTTCGTTCATTTTCAAATATTCAGTGAATTTTTGTCATGGTAAAATTCTCTCAAGGACATTTTCAAGTTAGAAAAAGTAATTACTGAGTAAGTAGAAATCATTGATTTCAATCACTGTAGTGTATAAATTACTTCATTCACTAGGTTGCAATACAATGACTGCATAACTACAGTATAAATTCCGTATCTGCCGTCTTACGACGGAGTGAAGGTATTTTGACTAGACAATTCCTTTGTATCTACTGAGAGCGATACACTATATCACGATTTTTAAGTACTCGTGTTTGTTGGCTAACATGGTTCTTAGTCGATCACAAGGTTGAGCTATCCCATTTTCGCCGTGAGGTTTCAGTATGCTCTAATAATATGCTTTGAAGGAGAATTACAGCAATTCATAAATAAGTAAAAAAAACTAACGAACTTAAAATCTCGATTTCTGACAATACGATGTAGGAGAGCAGACAAAACATATACATTTCAAAGTCAGGTTTTGTTGCGAAATCGATTAGGATGATAAACTTTTTTAATCTCTCTTTTAGTACGAAATTTAAATCGCTTTTCTACAACTTCGGGACAGTTTTAGAGCCATTACTACTATATATCCTTGGCAAAGTTGACATGCATTAGTTATGTATTTCTTGTAGAGATTAAAACATGTCGGCTGCACAAGCAAAGATGTGCATTTATCTATGTTTCTTCAGTAACCACAGAATGGTCATGAGTAATCATAAATTTAAGGGGTTACTAATTCAAAGTTACACATAGCTTTTCGGTCAGTATTTACAGAGATCCTTTCGTTTAGGAAGCCATCGATTGTGAACTGGGTTGTTCCATTACAATTTTCCATAGTCTTATCTCAAGTGTTTGTCCCGAAACTAATCAGTGAAGAAGTCATGGACGGTAATATTTGAAGATACACTTGGACTTTAGGTTGGAGTAAAACCTTCTATGCAATACGAGATGGCAAGCTGTCGTCAAATTTCCCTAACATGGCCTAACCAAACGTAATCTGGTGCGGATTCTTGATCAACAAGTAAGATGCACAGTGAGGATGTCACAGGTATTCAGTGTTTGACAACGCTTTTACCAGCAACACTTTCTAATATAATTTGTACCCACCAAGAGAAATCAAACGACAGAGTCGATGAGATCGGAAGAGTGTATTTGGCGATTACCAATATATCGGAATTCTCTGATCTAATCTGGCTAGCGATTGCGGTAGATGTTGAGCACAGCGTTACCACACGTGATCTGGTGCGGATGCATGGCCGAGCGCCTTCAGCTAGATGAGTCCACTAAAACATATGATCAGCGTCCAATGTCGAAAACTTACAGAGCTATTTATTTTTGGGATTTGTTTACCACTACAGATCACTCCCCCCCTAGTGGGGCAGTGACGACCCTAAGACGTGGCCAGCCAGAAGTTTAAACCCAACGAGTCTGTCGTTGGTAAACACTCTTCTGATAGCTTACTAGGTTTAGCAGCGTCTGGTCGTCTTTCCTTACTATATGGGACCGAGGTACAACATAGTAAAAACAGAAAAAGTACAATGAAAATTTTGACTCCTCGTAATTTTCATCGTCCTTTTCCAGCCGTCCTGGAAAAGAAAAAAGAAAATGTAAGTGCATATCGAAGTACACTCGTATGTGCGTAAAAACACAATGTCGACGAAAAAATGGAAAATAAACTCAAGCACACGTAATAGCGTTAAAAAAATGTTTTTTTTAATGTTTCGTTTTGTTTATTTTTTTTTAAAAAATATAAATATATAAGCATATTAAAATTGTTTTTTTTAAATATTATAAATCGCAAGAAGAAAGATCGAGATAATATAAAATGTCGAGTAGTGATTTACGTGCAGTAGTCGTTTAAATGTTCTGGAAATCTTACTCTTCTTCCAGAACGCGTCGTTTTAAGTTTATTTTCATACACATTCGGAGTGTCATCGCTAGTGTTGGTTGTTGGTTGAGGAATTATGAGTGTAGTAGTCGTGTTGTGCGATTGTACCGAAGGAAAGTCGACGTGAATAGGATTTCCTTCTAAATACGCTGCTTTTAAGCGGTCGATGCTGATGCTATCGTTTGTTCCGTTCTTATCGATTATATAGTACTTAGATTCACGTTGGAGAACTTTGAAGGGTCCTTCATATGCTGATTCGAATGGTCGTCGATGCGAGTCTCGACGAACGAAAACGTGTGTACTATATCGTAAGCCAGGTTGAACGAAAACATCAGTTGATTGAGGTCGAATGGAAGCAGGTTTAACTGAACGCATTGCGTTTGTAAGCCTGTTCGTGTAGGAGGTTAGATCCATGTTCATTGAAGAGGACGAAGGATCCACGAATTCTCCTGGAAGTCGAAGTGTCGTTCCATAAACGAGTTGAGCCGCAGTGTATCCAATGACAGCTTTCACTGCATTGCGGATACCCAGTAAGACGAGTGGAAGAGCGCCGGTCCACTGTGAAACATCTGCAGCTGATAGTGAGGCTTTTAGTTGTCGATGAAAGCGTTCTACCACCCCGTTTGCTTGTGGGTGGTAGGCGGTCGTTCGGAATCGAGTGATTCCTAAAAGTGTGATCAGACGACTGAAAAGTTCAGATTCAAACTGACGTCCGCGGTCTGTGGTGATGGTTGAAGGGCAGCCGAAGTTTGCTACCCATCGTTCGACGGAGGTGCGGGCCACTGTTTCAGCAGTGATGTCCTTGATAGGTACTGCTTCTGGCCATCGAGTGAAACGGTCTACGCAGGATAAGAGGTAAGAGTATCCATTTGAATCTGGTGAAGGTCCTACCAAATCCAGATGAACATGGTCGAAACGAGCATCGGGAGTTTTAAACGAGCCTAAGGGACATTTATTGTGTCTGATAACCTTAGATTTTTGGCAGCTTACACAGGAGCGTGCTCACTGCCTCACGTCTTTATTCATGCCAGGCCAGAAAAAACGTTCTGCTATAAGCTTGATGGTTCCACGAACACCTGGATGAGAAAGTTCGTGCAATGTATTGAAGACGTCGCATCGACAATGTTTCCGCACGATTGGGCGATCCCTACCTGTAGATGTGTCACAAAGTAAGGTTTCCTTACCTGTTCCCATCTGTTTGATGCGTAGTTTAAGGGTTGTAGACGATAACTCGTGCTGAAGATCACTGTCATCTTTTTGAAGCTCGGCGAGTTTCAGAAGGTCGATTCCTTGGAAACTGTTCAAGGAAGTTATGCGAGATAAGGTGTCTGCAACTACATTGTTTGCTCCAGAGATGTGTTGAATGTCTGAAGTAAACTGAGAAATATAGTCCAGTTGTCGAGACTCACGGGGAGAGTACTTGTCTGAAGGAGAGCTTAGAGAGTATGTGAGTGGTTCATCGTCCGTGAAAAGAGTGGATTCACGACCTTTGATGTAGTGTTGAAAATGTCGTACAGCACAAGACACAGCTAGGAGTTCCCTACCGAATGTGCCGTACCTCGATTCAGTGCCTAGCAACCGTCTAGAGAAAAATGCCAGTGGTTGCCAAGAGTTGTTAACCCATTGTTGTAAGACTCCTCCGATTGCTGAGTCGGATGTGTCTACTGCGATGCTAAGGGTGCTTGAGTGTCCTGATGTGCGAGGATTTTTGCCTTCGCGATAAGTTCCTTAATTGTGGAGAATACTTTTCGCACGGTGTTGTCCAGATTGATGGATTTTGCATTTCCACGAAGTTGGTCGGTGAGAGGTTTCATGAGTAACGCGCATTTCGGTATGAATCGTCTATAGAAACTTACAAGGCCGTTAAACGTTCGTACTTGCTTGATGGTGGTCGGTTCTGGGTAATCCAGAATTGCCGCCACTTTGGTCCTAAAGGGTCGAATGCCTTGAGCATCTATAGTGTGTCCTAGGAAGTTTAGTGAGTCAGCTCCGAATTGGCATTTCTGAACGTTTACAGTAATGCCATGTTTTTGAAGTCAGTCGAAAACAAGACCCAGATGCTTGAGATATGTTTCTCTGTCCAGACTTGCGATTAGGCAGTCGTCAACATACGCGTGTATGAAGTTGAGACCTCGGAAAACGTCGTCTATGAATCTTTGGAATGTTTGAGCAGCATTCCTTAGACCGAAAGGCATTCGCAAAAATTCATAGAGTCCGAAGGGAGTTATGATAGCTGTTTTCGGTATGTCGTCAGTAGCCATAGGGATTTGGTTATACGCTTTAACCGAGTCGATTTTCGAAAAGACAGTTGTACCTTTCAAGGTACCTGTCAAATCGTGAATGTGGTCGAACGCGTTTTTCGCCAACCTTAGCTTTTCGGGGGCTAATCGTCGTGCTTTAGATAATACAGGTGGTCCTGTAGTCGTGATGTGAGTCGTAACGTTGCTGGTTACACACGGTAGTTTCAGTTGCGTTTGCTGAATCCCAGGATACTTATCGAGTAGCGGTTGATAAAATGGGTCTATCGTATGTTTAATTATGACCGGGGATAATCGGCAACCAGAAAAAGAAGTTACGCAAACGGATAAATGAGTGTTTCCGTCTACTAGCCTCTGTTTGCGAGTATCGATGATTGGATTATGGCGTTGTAGAAGGCCCATACTAATGATTGGCATAGAAACATCTGCAACAACGAAGATCCAGTGAATGGGTTTGCGTAAACCCACGTTAAGGTAAACGTACCTTTTGCCATACGTAGCGATAGGTTTTCCGTTTGCCACCTGTAAGTTTAGAGCCGATTCGTTAGGCCGGTCGTTGGGATTCGCTGGGAGAACGCTAACTTCTGCGCCAGTGTCGATGAGGTAGCGAACTCTCGTTGTCACATCTGTGACGTACAACAGACGGCTATGTTCGCCGGCTACGGTTGCCGTTAACGCGTGCCGGCTTGGAATTTTTCCGAGTTGTTTTTCGAGTCAGTCGGTTTCGTGTTGGGAAAATTGCAGGGTTTTCTGCAATTTCTGGAAGACTTTCCATACTGGTTATGATACCAGCACCAGTCGGGGTTATCTGTCTCTCATGGTCTAGAGACAGATCGCTTGCGTGAAATGCTTCTACGTGGGGTGTGTGATCGCTTACGGTCTTTACGAAGATTAAGATAACGCGTGAGTGTATAACAGAACTCGGTTATGTCATTCTGAGTCGTGTGAGGCTTTTCTTTGACTGAAAATACCTCGGTAGTAGAAGATTTCGTAATTTCTAAGATACGGTTAGCAGATGCAGCCAGTTCGTCTAAGGCATTGTTCTGAAACGAGACCAGAACCGCTTGCACCTGCTGGGAAAGTTTAGACAAGAAATGTTGGTTGAATAGACCTTCGTCGAGAGTTCTTAGGCCTATAACCTCTCTCATCCTTCGCAACATGTCCGTCGCAGAACCGTGCTGCAGGTCTATGTTATTAAAGAGTTGATCTAAACTTTGTCGGTCGGTTAGATCTCCTCGTTTGAGAATCGAACGTTTTAAGGTTTCGTAAGGTTCAGAAACATCACTAGTAAACATACTAGGTGTTACGTACCTGTTGAACTCGCGCGGTAGTGCCTCGACTACTGCGAGGAATTGTGCACGTGTGTCGTTCACGCCGTGCTCGTGGAAGTCGGCTTCTGCGTAACGGAACCAGGCTTCGATATTTTCGGGCCAGAAGGGCATGACTTGGAACGAGGGTGGGGACATGGTCTTAATCTTAAATACCTTAGGAGTCTGTTCGGTCATGGGGGAATATTAAGTACGAGAATACGAGGGAAAAATATAGATATCCTGAGACACGGGGGAAAAAATATCACAATGTATAAAAATTAAAAAATAAGGCAATAATATATAAAAATCCCAAAAAAGAACAGACACACAGTTGCAATTAGGTGTACCAGATCAGGTCGGTCTCACCAATGAAGATGTCACAGGTATTCAGTGTTTGACAACGCTTTTACCAGCAACACTTTCTAATATAATTTGTACCCACCAAGAGAAATCAAACGACAGAGTCGATGAGATCGGAAGAGTGTATTTGGCGATTACCAATATATCGGAATTCTCTGATCTAATCTGGCTAGCGATTGCGGTAGATGTTGAGCACAGCGTTACCACACGTGATCTGGTGCGGATGCATGGCCGAGCGCCTTCAGCTAGATGAGTCCACTAAAACATATGATCAGCGTCCAATGTCGAAAACTTACAGAGCTATTTATTTTGGGGATTTATTTAGGATCCAGTATTTCCCGTAGATCCCTTACCAGTAAGAACAACACCTTTTACTGTTTGTCGAATTTATTTTTCGTACCAATGGTGTTTGCGAGGCAGGCTGTCCGGTGTGGTGTGATTCTTGAGAGTGTAGTAATGCAGTGAAAAAATTCGGGCACAAACTGGCGTTCTCGGCTTGTAGTAATGTCTCCATAGTGTGAGATTTTCTATACACAATAGAATGGAGAGCATCCAACTGACTACGGAAAGGACCTTATCAAATCGAAAGAAACGTGTTCAAAACGAGCGTCATGAGTAATGAGAAAGTTCAGTGAGTCATTCGTTATGTCTAATTACCATAGATTTCTGGTGGCATACGCAGCAGCGTCCTCACCTCCCCACTCCTTAATTCATACCAAGAAAGCGAAAGTTTTTTCCTATGAGATCAGCGTTTGCTTGTGCAATATATTAGAAACAATGGGATGTTTCGTTCATGACGAAACATCACAAATACCGTAGTTGTCTCACAGTAAATTTCCACAGCCTGTTTTTGTTTGTTTGATTTATAGTCTGATTCGTCTAGAATACCAGTGACTTCTAGTTGTCAAGACTCTCGAAGAGAGTTCTTGTCTGAATATTAATTGAAAATAAAAGTAAGATGTCCATAGTTGATAAACGGGGTGAATACCAGGCCTTCCACAGCTTCTAGCTTTTTACTCCACGGTTCTCAGCAAATAGGATCTCATAACCAACCGTGAGATTTTTTTGAAGCATCTCACATATTAAATAATTTTTCGTACTGTTAAGAATCTCGTTTCATTTATACACCATACTAGAAATGTAAATGGCATCATCGAACTTCGTGTTTCTACCAAATAAAATCAAATTTTCGATCGCACCACATCAACACGTACCCACTGGATGGATCGGTTTAGGCTACAACCCATTCTCTCTAACACATAAAATATTCTTCATATAAGATGTTCTCTATGCATGCTATGATAGCAGGATAATCAAATCACCAGATTAGGGTGAGTGGGGCCAGGAAATCGTTAGGCGGCGTGAATTCAACGAAGGTTAGATTATCCAAGAAGTTATCCCACAACAGTTTAACTCAATTGGATGGAGGCTTTCAGACTGACTCAAATAGCATACACATTGGGACGACGGATACCAACTATATTCCGTTCATTCATATGACAAATCTTAGTTGATATAGTTCCACAATACTTTATACACTTATATATGTCTTGGTTGGATATTTAAGTTTACAAAGGAATAAAAGACGATATCCAATATACGTAGCAAATTAAACGAACACGGACAATTTTAAATCTGCACTCCATCAACTGAGAAAATCAACATATTAAGTGAAGAACTGAAAGTCAGCTTGTCGGTCTTAATCCCGCTTCAGCCACTAAGTGTTTTGACCAGAGACACAAAAATGGGTCTGACCACTTGGAGTAATCCAGATAAGAGAACTGTCACATATATTGATTACCACAGTAATCTCGTAGCTTTGCACACGGGACCATTGCTTTGGAATCAGGATCTTCTAACTCCCACAAGTGGATCCACCAACCCGGATAAATCGCCAAATATTCGCTTTTCGACCCTTCGATTTCGCAAACAACACTCCCGCCGCGAGAATGCAGTGAGTAGGACTTCCCTGGAAAGGATTGTTTAGTGACTTTTATGAAGAGACTGATTGGTATAATGGAAACAATTGTTATTATAGTAAACTGTACCAGTGGTTGTTTCAATGTTTAAGTGTACCGAAAACTCTCGTCATTTGTGGCCTCTCACGAACTTTCGTACCCTCAGTAGACTCGCTTGTAGATTTTAGCATGATCTCGGTATTATTTTGATACCACGAGATCGCCAACAAACACAACTTAACTATAACTTTCAACTGCCTTCTGATTTTTGGCCTACGGAGGGGTACTACCGGTAACTGGCACATAGACTCCCTGTGGTGGTGACCATAGTCAACTGCGACTCGACACCTATGCACGTGGCCATGTGAGAGCATTTCGAGAGGGAGAATCGACTCTCCACTCTCAGCCGTACCAAGGCATTTAGATGCCAAATAAACTATCAAATATAAGTTTCCCGTTTCATTCCTCATATTATACTTAATCTTACGTTGTTTGGGGAATGATGGTAAAAAGACCAAATACGAATTAATCTCGGGGAATTCATTCCAAACATTCATTTATTTAGATAGATTACAGTACTCGTAACGTGAAGAAAAGGCTTCTTAGCCTGCTCAATTTAATTAAAACGTAATTCGACGCTTGCAGTCATGAGACATGCAAGCAAGAACAAACACAAACTAAACAAAGGCATTTTGAGATTCATATATAACGTCCTCCATGAAAAACAACTACAAATCTTAATCACCATTTTATTTTTGAACCGAAAGATTTTTCACTTGAACAGCTAAGCAGGACCATACAGTTTTCTTAGATGACATAATTCTTCAAAGTGACAATTAAGCAACTAGCTACAACCAATTCGATCAAAAACCAAGTATGTGCACGAGTACGGTTTGTACAAGCTTCCAGAGGCCAGTTTCATTTCATTTGCTAGTAACAGCTAGACGATAGAGAAAACAACAACACGAACCACTTCAAGTGTAGTCACTCCTCTGCCATCTTATTACTTTCATTCAAATATTAAATCTTTCCAATCACTCATGAAACCTTGACCACACTGTGTGGATGAGGGTATGAGTCTGCATAATTACTTGCACCTCCTCCATGCTTACATGTGTTCAGTCACGTTTACTCAGAGCGAGTGGGCCCATGTTGATTGCTTTGATTCGAATCCTTTATCGTGTCTGCATTAATGGATTTATTAAATATATGCACCCAAAGGCACTTTATTCACTAACCCAGTGTTAATTGAGGAACTATATTTCATAATTTCTCACAAAGAAAATGGGGTCAACGACGAGCGCTAAACAAACCTGAATTTCACTGGGTGTTTGATGTTCTTTTCATATCTAATAATTATACCACCCTCGCTTCCATAAAAATACACAGACTCGTATTATATCTTGTATTAAGGACAACTGCTAGTGTAAATACAATGAAATAACTGTAATACTATTGTTAGTTGGTATTCTTAATGTAATAAAAGTAAAATGATGTAGATTACTGAACAAACGTACATCATATCTTGTGTTTTAATCTAAGTCGACAAACACCTCATCAACGCAGAAACAGAACTAAATGATGGTTGGTTATATGGCTACAACTATCATTTAACTCCAGTTATATATTGTAAAGCATTACGAAATACCAATTAGAAGCAAAAGAAACCTTTTAGAAGATATAACTATCATATATTATTAGTACTGATATAGTACGTGAAGCATCAACTAGACACTATTTACAATGGTAAAGCACTTGACGATTGCTCAATAAAATGACAAGTTTGAAGGTTTTTTGTGGCCCGAGGATCTGACTCCTATTTAGATCGTACGAATGTTTGTTATCGCCTATTCTCGTATATAATCGTCGACTTAAATCGCGTTAGTCAATAACGGAATTAAATAAGTCGAATAACGAGAATTGACTTGAGAATACATATATTTTGTACATGAAGCGAATGAAACAGAGCAGAACAAAATGACACGCAGGGAAGCCAACTCCATTTTAGTCAAGCGTTACTCAATATTTATAGTCAGACAAAATAAAGCTACAGACATGTGATTAATGGGATAAGAAGGGCACACACATATACGCTCATATAAAAACAGTCAAGACTGATAAGCAAATAATTGACAAGGTCAAAATATGACTTAAGTAGAATGAATAGAATGGAATGTCCGAAAGCTAGAATAAGATATATGGACTTAAAATAATGAGTGACACTACAGATTTCCCCAACTGACAATGCGATAGTACTTGAGTGTTGAGTACTTAAAATAACGATAAACAGAACCGGATGAAGATTTATGATAAAAGCAGATTCTAAGCCACTTGGTGTATTTAGAACGATCACATTTGATAGAATTATACAAAGCAAACCTAATTAACTGAGAATGAGTTGTCTGTTTGGTTATTTTGATCGAAAAAATGGTTTACGCAATGATCAATCTAATACAGACTTGTAATTTCTTGTGAATGATCTTTTTGGGACAACATATATTATGGAACAACATTGTTTTCAATCAGATCCCCATCAGGCTTACTCTAATATCCATTAATGTCCAAATGCATATATGGAAATATTAGACTAATCAAGACATTTTATGAGTCAGCGATAACAGTGGAATAGACCATATAAATATACAGCAAGTAAAAATTACAAGTTGTTAATGCTATAACAAAAGGTCTAGTTGTCATAAGAATAATAAGGCTTAAGTCAATATTTTATAACAAGAAATAGGTCAACAACTTGGAGATACAGACACTCAAATGAAACTCAATAGAATTACGTGATAAGTACTCAAACAATTATATGTATGAAAAGAGTGAAAATAAACGAACAAGGAGTATGGAAAATAATATGAAAAAACCGTTTGTTACGGTTCATTCAGCCAAGAAAGAAATATGGGGGGTTGCGAATTGCTTATACACACAAAGACTTGGTTTGTTAGCCTAAATTCATATAGATCTACCTATATGACTCGTCGAGATCGAATCCTGTAAGGAACACTAGTAAGAAAACGATAAATCCCTATAAGTGGTTTGTCTATCTATTATATGACTGTTATCAATTATGTATGACAAAACGCCCGAATCCACATTAAATCACTGCTTGATGGACTGTTTATAAACCAAAAGCCCTAATTTAATCTGTCACACGAGCACCACCAACCGAACAGGATAAAACCGATCTACAAATAACCGTTGTTTAACCCTTTTTAAACGACAAAGTTGCTAGCTATGTAACCTATTAGTAGGACATGTGTATTTCCCGTATATGAACAAGTGAGTCACTCTATAAACACTGTGGTAAGACGTCCTTTTTGAACAGTTATGATCGGTAAACTAATATGACAAAAGTTGGTCAGATAAAGTACTCCTTATATGACCCTGGCTGTATTCATGTACGATATTACTAACTATAATATTTGACAAGTGACATTTTAAACACTGATTAGATCAATACCTGTTTAATACTTAACCTCGACCCCATTCGTTTCATTTTATAGGGGCAGAATGTTAATAACATACACCGTTAACCAATTCGCACACCAACTGTGTACTTGCTTTCCATCATAAACAACCAAAATATCTTGAAACTGTTTTTGTCTATACAAATGATATTTCGAAAATTCAGAGCTTTTTGCCCGCATACAAGCTATTAAAAAAAAAAATCATTTATAGGCAACTACCGCAAAGACCTTATACTGTTTCAAGATTTACCCTAGTTGTATTGTTGGGCAAAAATCTATAAAAGTTAGTTTTAATTTATTAGTGGGATGGACAAAACAACAGGTTATAAATGAGAAATAAAAATTATTTACTGGCAAACATGAAACAAACTGCAGAAGTGTTTAACTTATATAGATAGAAACTGATAGACAGCAAGATATACAGCAGCTCGATGTAATAATCACAGAAAATTACGAATATCTACATATCACATGGCCGACCATACGTACATACTTCCTTTAGACTCAGATATGCCATAATTCTGCTTGGAAACAAAAATATTTAAAAAAAAAACACTTTCTAACATACTGGAGACACAAAATATGCTAAGATACATCATACATTAGCGGAGTACACTGACACTACTTTTCTATTATCAAGACATCCACCTTAATCATAATAGATAGTACTAGAAGCATTTGTAGTATTGTACAAAAGCCTTCAAGGGCGTATCCTAAGATTTATTGAAGCCCTGGCTATATGGAAACTGAAATTCCCTTTAGGTATTCACAAACAATTTGTTCTTACTCTTAGCCTACCCTGATAATACTAATTTATTATTCAGAGTGGTTATCACATTTTTTGTGTACTTTATTTTTCTTTGTTACGGCTAACCTTTTATCGGTCTAGTTGACCTTTTAGTTTTTATATAAAAATATCTTAACAAGTATATATGTGATCACACTATTCGAAATGTATTACGCAAATATATCAAATAATTCTGATCAGTCAGCCAGTAACAACGTAGAACTTCGTACCTACGTACATCAGTTCGAGTTGCCACACTACATTAGCACAGAGATGCAGTGGTCGATTCAAATCCCGTAGTGGTAGAGGTAATAAGAGTATAAGCAGTAATCAGGAAATTTAGTGTTTGGAGATGTCATTTAAAGAGTATAATACAGTGAAATAAATTTGAGAAGAAAAAAAAGAGACAAGGAGGAATAAGGAGATCAAAATTTGGGAGAACACAAAGAGTGGATGCACCTACGCCATTGCAAACGATTTTTAGCCATGTCATTCAGGGTCTCTAACCATCGGTTGCTATCATCTCGCGGTCCACAACAAGGTAGTCTACACCTACCAACATGACTCAGTTCACTTGTCAGTGACTTCATGGACTTGTGCCATGTTTTGGTCTGGCCGCCCCCAGCTTTCTTCCAACCTACTCCTATACCACTGAACATAGCACGTCGAGGCAGTCGGTCGTTGGGCATACGTAACACGTGCCCCAGCCATCTCAACTGATGGAGTTTCACTACGTCATCAATTGATTTGCCGTCCTTACCTAGTACCCGTTTCCTAACAACTGCGTTACTTACTCGATAGTCCCAGGATATACGAGCAATATTTCGAAGACACCTATGGTCAAATACTAGTAACTTACGGATATTCTCTACTCTTACCGGCCATGTTTCACTGCCATAAAGTAGGACGGAACGAACTGCTGCGCAGTAAACACGTCCTTTGGTTGATAGACGGATATCTCGCCTATGCCATAAATGACGCAAGTTGGCAAAAGCTAGTCGAGCCTTCTGTATCCGTGATGAGATTTCGTCACACACCAGACCACAAGGGCTGATGAGACTTCCAAGATAAGTGAAGCGATCGACACGCTCAATTACTTCACTCCCTATCATTAGTTCGGGTGTCAATGCAACCCAATCCTGAAGCAACATTTTGCATTTCGAGGGGGAGAATCATATGCCGAACATGCCTGCATTGTTGCTTAGAGTGGTCAGAAGACTCGGCATTTTGTCAGCGTCTTCACCAAATAAAACTATGTCATCTGCATATTTTAAGTCAACAAGTGAACCTCCTGGTAGAAGTTCAACCCCTGGAAATCTAGACGAGGAAACTGTTATCTCTGAAAGTACGTCGATGACAAAGTTGAACAAGAATGAAGAGAGTGGGCAGCCCTGACGAACACCATTTGAGGTAATCAATTCTGATGACAGTTCGCCATAAGCTCTCACTTGACCAGTTGTGTTCGAGTAGAGAGCATTTACAAGGTTAATGTACTTCTTTGGTACTCCTTTCAGTGACAAACACTGCCATAGAACCTCACGATCAACAGAGTCGAATGCCGCCTTAAGGTCGAGAAATACTACCATTGTGGGGCGTCTGAATGTGTGTCTGTGTTCTAGAACCTGACGTAGTGTGAATATGTGGTCTATACAACCACGTCCAGGTCGAAAACCAGCCTGATTTTCTCTAGTCTGCTCTTCACGAACTTTAGTTAGGCGTCGAAGTATTATTGAAGCTAATATTTTAGATACTATATTAGTCAAACTGATTCCTCTGTGATTGTCACAAGAGGACTTTTGTCCTTTCTTATAGACTGGCACAATCAGTGATTGAGACCAGTCAGATGGGATTACGTCCAGTTCCCAAATTCTACCTAAGACCTCAGTTAATCTCACTGCAAATACTGGACCACCATCCTTAAAAATCTCAGGAGTAAACCTGTCAGGGCCTGCTGCTCTCCCTCGCTTCAGATTTCCTATGGCTTTTTCAACTTCGTAAAGAGACGGAGGACCTACATTAACTTGCCATTCAGGTTGACTAGAGATCGTGGAAAACCGAAGTGTGGCTGAAGGCCAGTTGAACTGATCCCTAGAGTGTTCTGCCCGTCGATCCAATCTCCTGGATTGAGAATGCATATGTCCATCTTTCTCCGAGAGTGTTTCGCTAACAGTCAGTTTCCTTAACAAGTCTGAACAATTGTCTGCTATTACCTATTGCCGTTGCCTTTTCCATCTCTCTTGCTTTCGCTACCCACCACTGTTCACGATCATTGCGTAGACTTCTTTTCAGCTTGCGCTTAAGCTGACTCCGCTCTTCATTATGTT
Source organism: Schistosoma haematobium (assembly GCF_000699445.3). Taxonomy (NCBI): domain Eukaryota; kingdom Metazoa; phylum Platyhelminthes; class Trematoda; order Strigeidida; family Schistosomatidae; genus Schistosoma; species Schistosoma haematobium. The sequence continues at coordinate 49,269,061 of NC_067195.1, read as the reverse complement.
CAGAGCCAGGTGGAATGAGTTTCCGAGCATCTATCAGTGAGATAGATGCTGCTGAGATCCAGTGTTGCTCTTTAACCTTACGGGTTACCGTACTAGCAGATATTACTGCTGTTTCCACAGCTTTCCGGATGTCATTCCATGCTGCCTCGGGGTGGGCATCACATACATGACTGCCTAACTATTTTCCTAGTTGTTCCTGAAATATACTCTTAGCTTGACTATCATTAAGTAGGGCCCTAAGAGGTTTACTTACAGCGTCTTTCCTGCGTCCAGTAAGACGCAGACAGATACGCACTCGTACTAGAGTATGATCTGAATCTAAGCATGTGCTCCAGAATGAGCGACAGTCTTCTGAAAAACTTCGTCTTCTCATTGCATTATCGAAAAAGACAAATGAGATAAACGGAAGTCAATTAAAGACAACCTTGGCTCGCAAAGATATATCTGAGCTATCATGACAAGAGTTATCATACATATCTTGAAGTGAAGGAGTTGAATGAAAACCCTGGCAAAGATAACATGTTCTATTAGCTTTTTTTTAATTAACTTGCCAATACGAACCATTTTTTTCTTAGAGCATAACACCAGAAGTGTGTTACAGCTGGAAAGCGAACACATGAAACAAGTTTCTTGGTGTTGAATGACATATTATGATGTAAAAATATACATCTAGAACTTCGCACGGCAGTTAATAAGTAAATACAACCTATTGACTGAGAGGAAATTGCAGAGGATACATTGAAGTTCTTCAAGGTGAACCTCAATACCACTACACTCACAATTACTGAAACACTGTAATAGTGCTGCTTGATCGTGATAGTCGTGAACCAGTGAACGTAACGCTTGTAAATGGTAATCTTACTTTAGCAATCAGTTACGACGACCAATGACAGGTTTTGATTTTCTGCAGTTCTTGGAAGGTATTAAATCATCCGAATCCTCTTGCAATGACGATTTATCTGATGTTTTGTCAACTTCACTTGGAGCATAAGTTGGACATCTACAGACGAGTATGTAAAAACAGGAATTGAGTCTACTACTTATAGCTTTCTAACTTTCTTTTCTTTTCATTCAGAACAGCTGAAAACTTCGAGAGCAAAACAATTTCTTTGTCATCTATCTGAGAAAGCACTTCTTCATATTTCTGAAAACCATTAAGACATGATACTTTTTACCTTTACGGACATATCAGCCAAAGACTTTAGCTTCTCGTTTTCTCTCTCGAAATTACTGCAGCATAAAATCGATTCTTTGAGGCTATTGGTGATTAGACTCGTTAATTCGCAAAGTGATTCTAATGGATTATATGAAGGTTGTAAGTAAAAAGATCCGAAGATGATCTAGAATATCATTCAGAGTGTACGTTGATACTTTAATGCCTTTCTTAATTTCTTTGGACCATACGAAATTTAAATTCGCCCCTTCTTCTCTTAAATTGAAGTAGCTAGATGGGTCGGAAGAACTAAAAGACTCTGAGAGATTCTGTGTATATTGGTTACGCGTTTGCTTGACGAGGTCACAAAACTCATCAAGTTTCACACAATCAACTATCACTGGTCAAGACCAAAAATAATTAACAAACCTACTGCATACCACAAGCCGTTTTTAATGGCTGTGATACAAATAGAGTTTTCTTGATGAACAAAGATAACTGTATAGCCATTAATCTTCGCATCTCCACAAAGCTTGATTTGCACCCCCATCATTCATAAGTAACGCCGACCTTCAATCCTAAAGAATTGAGATAAACAAATGATTGGTGAGATGTTCCTTCATGTTTTACATTTCGGTAACGGAATTTCATATTATTCTGTCACTTGAACTGACGATAAATCATAGAGATAACTACTACTAGGCGGGCGAAAATAGAGTGCATCAACAGTATTCTTCGAAAGACATTACTACGTAAAATTATCTAAACAGTGAAGACAACAACAGAAATTATTCAGAAATCTGCATTTACCTCCAACACAATGTTAGTTTACTTGGACTGGCCTTGAATGTGTTTGTAACAGCTTCCCTAAAAATAGACGTTTAACATTAATGATGACTGTTAGCTTTAAGGCACACCTTAATCATGATGAAGGAGAACTCAGGTACGGTAAACCAATTTGTCTTTCATTCAAATTTACATAGTACTTACGTAAAATACGTTAAGCATATATTAAATACGTTATTTAAAAATATTCCATCACTTGTCCTAAACACACTTCATCATTCTTCCGATCCTGTTGTTATCCAGACTGCTCTTTGTTTGTCATCCTGCTTATGATTAATAGGTTCTTCTTACGCCTGGCAACACCAAGCTGTCTCCTCATTTTTTCAGCTATTTTAATAGCTATCTACATTTTCCGAACAACCTATGTACCCATTTCGATCAAAGCGAAATAGTTTTTCTGGATTAAGACTTTTCAACACATAATCCAGAACCTAAATGGATTATTCTACCAATTCTAGTTGACGACTTTGTGGTGAGAATCTTCTCCGTGGTTTTGAGTTCTTAAGCACGTAAAAGTGTCCGAGTCTGATCATGGACTTCGGGATTTCTATAGCGGCTTGGGAGTTGTGCACCAAATGACTCGGTCAAGTTTGGAATGACCTCCTATCAATTCAGGGCCACTATATCGCCGTTTTCTACGGACTTCGTTATAAATGAGAAAACATAAAATCCCCTATGTAGATGATTGAGCAATATTCTTTTCCACCAGCGAATAGGCAAAGAAGTTGGTTATGCGATAAAATGAATTAATATACAGAAGAGCTTTCAAATTTAAGAAATGGATAACCGATTCAGAAGAAGTAAAAGCCTTTTTGCCTGATGTATATAAGGAAAAGTCTTCTATGGATATGGCAACAAGTTATAATACCACTTATGAAACTTATTGTGACATTTATATTCAATGATTTTTGTGACAACAAAATAAAGATCACGTTTTTTATTTGTTTGTCACACCTTATATGTAATCACATCTATATCCAATATCAATTGGTAAAGAAACGGACATAATTGTTCAGTTTTATATACGCACATTACCGTGATTGTTGAAAAATAAACTCTATATACACTGTCTGGTCTTCTGCTTTATTAGCTCGTTAATTGAAGATTATCATAGGCCCTCCTACACTAAGTTGGAGATTCGGCACAGATTATTATTATTAAATAATACGTTGTGTGTCAGTTAGTTAATGTTGCGGTGTCTCGAGGAATTCAGAAGGGGATCTATGAACCTGATGAGAAAATGGAACTTCATTATTTCAGCGATGTGTCTGAAATTTGGCATGGAGCAGTTGCCCACGGGTTAGTTATTTTCAGAAACCACCGTATTGTGTTTTGTTGTATATTTTGACGCACCGAACACCTGTCAAACATTTTGAGATGGTGGAGAAGATTTGTAGCTCAGGTGGATGATTTTGGTGTTTTGTTCTCTGAGCTGGATGGTTTGGTCGTGGAGCTTTCATCGTTCTTCTGAACGACATCATCAGCACAAACTTCAGATAGAAGTGAAGTGTTCGAATTTCTCCATATGTGTTTCACAGCTTGTTCTGTGCACCTCGATGTTGATTGGTTCTTGTTGACCTTAAATTTATCATTGTTTACTTCTTTGTCTTGGTTGTGTCTCCCATTGGTTTGATTTTTGTTCCTATATTTATGCATGCTCACATCAGAACATTTGGAAATCGTGACAACAGCCATCGAGATATCATGCAAACGACATAGAGAACAAAGAAGAAACACCTTAAAGAAAAAACTAATCAAGATCTCAAAACCACCCATGGAAGAAAACACAAACAACTGCGTGATCAATCTGTCAAAACAACCACTGACAAATACGGAAGAACACCTGCTCCAAAAAGGATTAAACTACAATACAAGCGACGCCTCAAAACTACAGTTCTTCGCAGCACTAGAGTCATCACTCAAAACTTCCGGAATCAGTGAAGAAACACAACAGGAAATAAGGCAAACTATAGTACCGATAACTCAACAGGTGAAAGAAAACAACCAACTGACTCCACAAGAACAAAAGGCCTTGAAAGAACTCAGAAATAGAAAAGATATTATCATAATACCAGCGGACAAGGGACGCACCACAGTAATCATGGACAAAGAAGAATACATCAACAAAGCCGAAGAACTACTCGAAGATAAGAGCACATACAAACTGATGGACACAAATCCCGTCAAAAAATTAGACAATCAAATCTCAAAGACTTTAAACAAGCTAGTCAAAGCAGGAGAAATAACAAAACAAGACCAATGGAGAATGAAATCCAGTGGACCAGTACTCCTTCGATTCTACGGTAGACCCAAAATACACAAACCAAACATTCCACTACGTCCAATAGTAGCACTCCCCGGAACGCCAACATACAATTTGTCAAAAGAAATTTCACGAATACTGAGACATCTAGTAGATTCAGCCAAACACTCCATCAAATCCCCAACACAATTCCTGGACCAAATTAAGGATATTCAAATCAACAACGACGAACTCATGATATCCTTCGACGTAACAGCACTGTTCACCTCAATTGAACCACAGCTAGCAAAAGAAACTATATCCCTGCTACTCAACAACGACACAAATCTCACCAAATACACGACACTTCAAATTAAAAGTCTACTGGGACTCATCGATTTATGCCTAACAACATATTTTCAATTCAACGACAAAATTTACGAACAAACAAAAGGGACACCAATGGGATCATCAATATCAGGACTGATCGCAGAAGCAGTGATGCAAAGACTAGAAGCCACGATATTACCAGTGATCAAGCCAAAAGTTTGGATTCGCTACGTAGACGACACCTTTGTCATCGTCAAAAAGGATGAACTGGAAAACACATACAAACTGATCAACAACGTTTTCAACGACATCAAGTTTACAATGGAACAGGAGTCAAACAACCAACTAGCATTCTTGGATATATTGATCACTAGAACCGATACAGGAAAACTGGAAACTCAAGTATATAGGAAACCGACCCATACAGATCAAATCCTCAATTACAACAGCAACAACCCAAGAGCTCACAAAATCAACTGCGTACACACATTGTTCAAGAGAGCGAGGACACACTGCAGCACACTGGCAGCACGAAAAAATGAAGAGAAATACCTGAAGGACATATTTCAAAAGAACGGCTACCCAATCAACTTCATCAAAAAGCACCAACGGCACACAGCATCAGAACCCAAATCAAGCACAAAAATCAACAAAAGGATCACCCTACCGTACATACAAGGAATATCAGAAACCGCAACGAGACTGCTGAAAACCTTCGGGATAGGTGTGGCACACAAACCAACAAAATCATTACAATCAATCCTATGCAAACCAAAAGATGAAATAACAAAGGAAAACAAATCAAACATCATCTACAAAATAAATTGTACCAACTGCGACAAACACTACATCGGACAAAGCGGAAGCCCCCTCCACCTACGCCTACATGAACACCAATTAGCAGTCAAACGCCATGATATCTCTTCACTTATATCAATACACGTGGATAACTACGGACATTCATTCGATTGGGAAAATGTCGAAATCTTAGACAGAGGAAACTCTAAAAACACCAGAGAATTTTTAGAAACTTGGCACTCAGGTCAATCAGCAATCAACAAACATATTGAAATCAATCCAATTTATCAACCAATCAGGAAAATCATGCATAAATATAGGAACAAAAATCAAACCAATGGGAGACACAACCAAGACAAAGAAGTAAACAATGATAAATTTAAGGTCAACAAGAACCAATCAACATCGAGGTGCACAGAACAACCTGTGAAACACATATGGAGAAATTCGAACACTTCACTTCTATCTGAAGTTTGTGCTGATGATGTCGTTCAGAAGAACGATGAAAGCTCCACGACCAAACCATCCAGCTCAGAGAACAAAACTCCACCAAAACCTGTCAAACATATCTTTGAACCTCTTCATTTCTTACTTGTGTTTCAGCTGATTTTGAGATCCTAAATTAAAGACTTTGACGACTGCAGTGCAGGTGATCTGTTTGAATTTTCTGGGTCCACTCTATAAATCACTAACGTTGTTGATCTCTGTCGAATGCTTTGTGGCCTACTCGAGTTAGACGGGACTAGTGTTACTGACAGCTAACGTAGGAGTCACGCCGTGCAGTCAGCACCTAACGTGGATTACTGCTTCGTCGTATCAAGGTATTATGGATCATTTGAAGACCGTAAAACACAAAGTAAGTTATTAAGGAAATATATTAGTAAGAGAGAGTACAGAAAAGACAGTGAGACCACCACTGCATGGGCCAGTCCATGGCATACGATTAACTGTTACTTTTTGGCTGTCCTTGACTTTGACAGGGACTGATGATCTTTTTGACATTCAGTGACCCAACTACCGGATGACATTTCATTGGCCCTACAACTCGACTTGGATGGGAAAGGTACAACTGTACGACCATTGGCCTTTCTTTAACTTATCCACTTGTATAACAACTGATGAACTATAAGGAAATTGAACTTAGTAGTCATACCTTTATTTTTAAAACATAAATGACTTTAACTCACCAGTCATCAACCCTGTCTTTTCTGCTAACAGTTCTTTTCTTTTTTCAGAACCGTCGAGACGCACCGCCTAAAACGCATCAATAAAACAGATAAAATCGTCCTACGTCTTTTCTAATACCTACGATATTTCAGAAGGATTTATAACTATCTCTACTAGGGGCCTGTTAAATTCGCTATCTGGCAACAATATCAAGATGCCTCAAGTAATACAATGAAGTTGAAGTTTCTGATCTACCGATTAGGCATTCAACGCATATTCATATATGGACAACTCTAGACTTTTCTTGGATTAAGTTCCAACCACCAGTTGTTCGTCACAATGCAGCTTCCATAATGAGAAACAACTTTTAGAATGAATACTTGAGTCTTAAGTGAATAGATTTAAATTCGTGTTTCAATGACCACTGTGTCTTTGATCATATCAGCCTAAACGAGCAGCTTATTACAGTGAATCCTGTTGCATTTTTAACACATTGATATTACCATTAAACTGACATGCATCACGTAATATATTGTCATCTAAGAATAAATTATTATTATCGAAACTTAACATGTACGAATCTTGTATGACATCCGTATACTATGTCTACTATAATGACTAAATCGAATAAAGTCAAATTATTAAGAATCGTATTGATAAGACCAGATAAACACAGAGTGCAAAGGCTGTTGTTCGGTCCAGTCTGTAGCGTGGTGTCGAGTTGAGGTTAACTATGAACACCGCTACCAAGAAACACGTGCCAAATAAATCAGAAGGCGTAGGTTGAACGTAACCAAAGAAATCCATAAGATCCCCGAGAAGCCAAATATCAGAAGGCAATTAATGGACCAAATCGAGATATATTCGCTGGCGATCTCGTGGCATCGAAAGGATACCGAGATCGTGCCAGGATAGAAGTTTGGTTACAGAACGTAACCGAATTCGCGCGAAGTTACAATCAAAGTGTAAGTATATGAATGGAAGCACAAAATAGCTGTCATTAGCACAGTCAAACAAAAGCACATTAAAACAAACACTGGTACAGTTGGTTATAATAATAGTTGTTTTTATTAAACCAGTCGTGTTCTCGTGATAAATGTGAGTCACTACAGGAGCCCCCAGATAGAAAGGGTTTACACTTTCGATAAATAGCGGTTTAAATCGTGGGACTGATCGGCTGACGAGCGATTGTAGGACGGAAGAATTGGCGAACAGGAAAGCAATCGTTGATCATCGAGTTGCCAACGAAGGTCTTTTTCGGAGAACGGTACCAGGAGCGATGTGCTGTATTTGTTGCTTGAGTTGGCATGCTACACGAGAGTGGTTTGTATCCAGAATCTGAAGATGGCGTTCGTACCAGAAACGCTGCAGACGTAGGACGAAACCACGTTGAGCCAAAAGACTAGAAACGACCGTAACGACCAAGTTCGAGACCAAGCGTATGCCAAGCATTCGAAACCAATATATCGACTGAGTGCGTTGACAAGAGCGTGGGTGGCCAATCCAGCTTTCGTCGAAGTTGACTGAAGTCGACGGAACCAAATGGAGATGGTCGAAGGCGTGGGCTCAGGAAACAAAAAGAAAATCAAAAAAGAGAAGAGTGTAGCATGCATGTAGCATAGGAATAGTCCTACACCGTATCGGTTGTTGACTGTGCGACTAGTTGCTGAAGCGTACGGGCAACCGTACTCGGCGACCGGAACGTGAGACGGTAGTCTCGTTCGCGTTGCGTGAGCCTGCAATCTCATCCGAAGTCAAGGGCGGCGTGGTCTGCTGATCTGGACGTGAGACTGTCGTCTCGTCCGTAGACGGTGCAGATGACGCGTGCTGTTGACTGGGACGTGAGAATGAGGTCTCAGTTGCATCTAGCGTGGGACCTGAAGAAGATTTAAGGATCCCGCTAGGTTTAATAGGTCTAGCATTGAATCTCAGGTTATCAGATAGGGCACTGTCATCGACGTGTACTGGTTTGAAACGATCAATGCTGACGATCTCGACGCGGCCATGTCGATCAACCTTGAAGGTCTTTTCGTGACGAGCGATCACGTGAAAAGGGCCTTCGTAAGGTTGTTGCCAAGGTTTGCGTACCGAATCTACTCGTATGAAAACATGTGAACAGGTAAATAACCCTCGAGGGAGAGCGATCTGTCGGTGTTGTATTCGAGTTGACACCGGAGACAGCGTTCGCATAAATGCAGACAGTCGATGGACGTAGTCTGATTTACCGAAATTAGGTCTGCTCCGTGGTGTGAAGAATTCTCCGGGCAGGCGCAATGTCGTGCCGTATAAAAGTTCAGCGGCGGAACATTGTATATCTGCCTTCAAGCTCGTTCGAATACCTAAGAGGACGAGCGATAAGGTTTCGTACCAGTTGTCGTCCTCGTGTGTTCGTAGAGCACTTTTAAGTTGACAATGAAACCGTTCAAATTAACCATTTGATGCCGGGAGGTAGACGTTAATGCGTATGCGAATGCATTCCGTACCAAACAGCCGGGTCAGCGAGGAGAATAGTTAATAGGGGAAAATTTCTCGAATAAAGCGTGGAATTCATCGTCACGCGAATAAAAAGTAACAAGAGTTCGGTACACATAAATGGGAGTCTATTATATTAATACTATTTTTATCGTTATCCGTCATGTCGAGTATATTATATATTAAAAAATATGAAAATATACGACAGACGTGGACAGATAAATCATAGACTCACCGAATTGGCTTCTTTGGAAGATTTGACCAGAGGTTGAGGCGTGTTCCGAAATACGGGTCACCAATTGTAGCGTGGTGTCGAGTTGAGGTTAACTATGAACACCGCTACCAAGAAACACGTGCCAAATAAATCAGAAGGCGTAGGTTGAACGTAACCAAAGAAATCCATAAGATCCCCGAGAAGCCAAATATCAGAAGGCAATTAATGGACCAAATCGAGATATATTCGCTGGCGATCTCGTGGCATCGAAAGGATACCGAGATCGTGCCAGGATAGAAGTTTGGTTACAGAACGTAACCGAATTCGCGCGAAGTTACAATCAAAGTGTAAGTATATGAATAGAAGCACAGTACAGTTGGTTATAATAATAATTGTTTTTATTAAACCAGTCGTGTTCTCGTGATAAATGTGAGTCACTACAAGTCCATGAAATCCAACTGACTTATCCAAACTAATCGTTTGCGACCTATATGGTAATCAACCGGATGGCTAACTATCAGTGATATATAGTTTAACAAGTAAATGGTTTAGCCAGTATTGTTTTGCCGGTGTTTTAGGCTGGTGAGTCGATAAAACGAAGAAGCCAAAAATTCTTTTCCTCGGTAATGATGCTTCACCATTCCTTCCACACAAACTGAGTACAGTCATTTTTGTTTTATCCTAAGAGAGGTGTTCACCACCTTGTCGGCTCAATTGTCTGGTTGTACTCCCAATATAGCTTTCTCCACAGGAGCAGCTGAATTCGTAGATACAGATAAATGTGGCAGAACCATGTAACTTGTACCTTAGTTGTGGAATCATCATAGGTCGGGTCGAGAACGATGGACAGTGGTTAGCTGCATCAAACGTTCTCTTCACTGGTCTGATTAGTCTATCCTGTAGTACATCACCAGACATATCACCGTTGATTTGTAGCTTCAGGAAGATGGGTTTCCTACTAGCTGTGGACTTTGTTATTTTCCTGTTTATTACATGCAAACGTTTCCACAGAAAACCTTGTAAATAACATATTTCAGTCATCATTTTATGGATAAGCTCTAGTTCCTTGTTAACAATGTCGTCTGAGCATATCTTTCAAGCTCTATTTGCAGGACATCTGATTAGGTTTCTCTTGTAATGAATGTATACACAGCTGATGAAATGTGTGTGCTGGCTTGCTGAAGAACTTTTCTTATACACATTTTTACTGATAGAACCACTTTCTTTTCTGTTCAACAAAACGTTGAGATGTAGTTTGTGATCGAGTTGCTCTTCACATGCGAATGTGATCGCAGAACTTTTGTTGTTAAAAAGCACTAAGAGTTCTTTTTTCCTAATGTTCAGATCAACGATAATGAAAGTGTCAACAATGTAACAGTAATAAAAAGTTTTAATTTTTTATATGCGTGTAAATTTTACTGTATCTTAGAGTAAAGCCTGACGAGGATTTAAATAAAAACGATATTGTTGGCTTTTGCATGTTGTTCCAATTATCAGTAACAGCATATGGCAGTCTCTGAAGCCATTAAAAGCATCCATTGACTTTCCCGCGAAGGTCATATAACGAACTTATACACAGAAGACCTCAGCAAGCTAATAAACCATCAAAGAACAAAATATATTTACTTACATGAGAAGTAATGTATCCCTAACGAATAAGGGAAGTTATTTTGCCATCTATTGTTTAAACGACTCAAGCACTAGAAATCAGACAGTCGATAATTTGAATAGACCTTGTACTAACGTATTATGAAACATTATGTAATTTAATAATTAGGAAACACGAATTTAGTTGCTTGTCGAGAGAAAAGTATTTCAAACAGGCAAATAACTCGATTCTATCATAAATAAATATCCACCCATGCAAAAAGGATTTCACATACGACAGTTTTTAATTTCTACTCTTTTTCACCTCCATGCCTGACTCCGATATTTATTCGTTCCAAATTTATTATATAAGCGGATGACTTAGTATTCAATCTTAGACTCAATAAGGCGGACAACGCGATCTGAAATGTCACACACAGATTGTTATGGGAACGATATATTTCATGTACATGTACCAACAGACAACCCATCAGAGTAATTTAGTGAACACAGTGTGGGTACTAACATACTTTCTAAATCAAGGTACGACCCGTGAACTGTATGTATATATAGTTAGTTAGTTGACAAAAAATAAAATAAATAAGTGTATAGACACATATATACTAACAACCATACAAGCATATATAAAAGTATGAAAATTGAGTAAGTACATATATTAAAGTAAGATATGGTCAATATGCTTAGCAACGACAAATATAAGGAAATTTACCCGTGAGCATGGTCACAAATAAATAAATCATACTAAACCGGGTCGTTTGTCTCATACTATCCGCCTTTTGTTATCTATCCGAACAGAAAAGTTACATAGGCACGTGGGAAGCCATCACCGTTTCCGCTATAGCGAAACAAGCTGAAGTTACAGTTTCTATTGTTGTTGTATTATCCCCAAACATTCGAATTACTTTACTTTTATATTTCTCTACTTGTAAGCCTCCGTTCGACCTATAAATTGTTACTTTACACTTTGGCTATCACAAGTTATTCTTAATTAATTAAAGACCTAGCACAGTTCGCTCTCCCTGATGCGTAGTTATGCCTGTAACGTGATTTCTAATTAGATATCTGGTCCGTATTTTACTCTATACTACTGTATGATATGAACCACAAACGTGAAATGTATGATTAGGAGTTACCTACTTGCCGGGTTATGTTCTATTCCGGCTACAGATGTTTACGGTGATCGCACAGATTCTTTTAAAAATTGCACAATACCATCCCAACTATCAGACAGACACAAGGATCACAACTGCTACATAGAGTCAATTGTCTGCCAAAAATGAAAAAAACACTACACAGATCATCAAACGTGTTAACTACCTTCGGCAAAGCTAACATGTTTACAACAAACCAATATAATTTGAAACCTTTGAAAGTCCCCACTAAATATCCTATACAAACGGGATTATGCATCTTCTTTAAAAACATCTATTTTTCCGTTCAGACCCTGATGTCGAAATGTTGGTGATATGATAACTTTTAGCTGAACAACCATACTCCATAAGCTATTTAGTATTTGATGTAATCGAATATTAATGCATATCTTCTATCTACTTAAATACATCTGCCCACTCCATTCTTATGTTTATTTTATTAGAACTATCAAATGACCAGGGCTATAGCCAATGACAGAATACACTTTAATAAAACTTGAACAAAGAACTTAATTTTTAATACAGAATCTGCAACGTTAGCAGAATGAATCCAAACTGGGAGAAATGTAGTTGAAATAAAGTGTGTATGATTGTTTTGTTTACCGTAAGAGAGAACATGGTCCGTTTTGGAAGGGAAGTGTTTGGTTTTTAAGTGAATAAAGTAATTTAAAATTGGTCACGATACATATTCAAACATCTCTGTGTGGTAAACCTGTAGTGCACACTTACGATTCAGGCGATCACATGAAATAAAAACCCACAAAACATAGACATGGAAAAGTTACGGAATAATACTCAATAGGTACTCGTACCCAGTTGAAGAAGCGGAACCTTGAAACCCTAGAATATACGATTCTATAAATGAATTTATAAAATCAACCAGGTTCCAGATTTATTTTTAAAATAAACACTGGATTTATCTATGACAATTGAAATATGTATTACGAACAAGTCATCAAATTAAAGAAATACACAACATATTTTTCTCTCAATTAAACATATCACAGCATGATGAAAGATCGAATTGCATAGCAGAGAATCCAAATAAACAAATTAGAAATGGTAGGATACAAAAATGCCTGCTGAACAACAAACAGAGAAGAAAAAAACAGCACTTTTCTCTCTTTTCCTTAAAAAATTGGGGAATAACAATTGAAAAAAGTATAACACATTTAAATCAATCATATTAATACAAATTCATGAATAAGTGTATATTTCATATTTGTATTATGAATAATCCAGTATAAAGGATTTCAAAATTTTCAGCATTAAAATAACCGCATTAATCTGAGGGAAAATCAAATATATACAAACAAACACAGGGTTCCAGAAACTCAACACAGTCAGTAGAGAAAATGCATGTGTAGACATTGGGCAATCATAAGAGATAACTAATTAGAACATTAAAATCAGCATCCGACCACCATTACAGTCACAACAGCAAAGAGCAGAAAGTAGATATTATTTGAAAAAACACTATAGGACGGATAATAGTTAGATATATAAAAAGAAACAGGGAAACACAGTTTCTTGACAAACAAAAACAAAATTTTAAGAGATGAACAAAGAAATCAGCAAGAGAGATTACACTTGAATAATTTTACAGAGAAATAAAGAGAGAAAAATTCCGATAGACATAAATATTTCTAAACAAGAATTACACAAGCAAAATGAAGTTGATGTTTGATAAATAACGGGAATGTATGTCTGCATATATGTAAGTATGTGTAATATATGTACAATATAAAACTGTTTTTACACCCAGAATTTGATTAAGAAGATGAAATTACTTCACGATTTTGTGGTGCTTGAATTAATTTTAATACATTATGACATGACTGACAAACTCGAACTGGTTTAAACAACCTTAGTCGATATATTTCACTCTCAAATCGACTACATCTATATTTATCAAAACAAATACAAGAGAAAAAAAGTGATAAAAGATATTTGTTTACGTAATAATGATTACAAATATTTGGTTTAAACGCTGAAAACTCCAACATAAATTGCGCAACTTATATCAGTATAAAATTATATATATATATACATATATACGTATATATATGACACTGATAAGTAGAGTATTGGTTGAACCAAATTATTTTATTCACCAAAAATTGTACAGGAAGTGAAAAATAACAAACCTTTGTGTTCATTACCACACAACCTTCAACAATAATAGTCATTAAGTTTAATAAACAGAAAGGGCAAAGAGTAATGACAGTCTTCAAATAAAATCTAAAATCATTAGTAAATGTTACTGATATTCAAATTGGCTGATATATCAAGAACAGTGTATGACGCTATTGTTGTGTGCTAGGTTCCAAGAGAGTTTTATGTCATATCTATTCACTACACTCCGTTAGTTTTTCTATTTTCTCTCATCGCGTTAATTTGGTATAGTAGCTTGAGCAAACGCAAATAACTATCAGGCTCTACATTGATTATGACTAAAACTGTAGTAGGAAAATAAATCTCGATTTCCTGACAAGCATTTACCTACTACAATCTGATGTAACCAAGTGGAAGGTAGTTCTCAGCCTTGAGCTACACTGGTTGCGTGAGTATAAATAACATTACCTAGCTACATTAATCCTTAGTAGACGAAATGGAGTTCGAACCTACAATTTATTGGTTAGCAGTTGAGTACATGAACAACTAAAACATAGCATTGATGATATTTTTTTTCGGACAACATACCAATTCAAATGAAATTTCAAAAATACTACAGATCAATGAGTATGGATACAAGATGAAAATAACTTTGGTCAACTTGAAAAAGTCAGTTCTATTAAAGTGTATATAATAAATCATGTTCGCAATTTTAAAGAGAATTCAAAATCAACTCACTTTGAACAAAATACTTTGCCACAATTTCGACAATGATGTTTTCTTTCAGTTAACGAGAATCGTGTTCCACAACCATCAGCTGCACAATTTGTAGCTCCTTCATCCTTAACCCATTGATCAGTCATACCGCCACGAGAATTATCTGATGGTACAGACCAAACAAATACTCGACCGATAGCATCACCAACTAGGACGGAACGATGATCTCGAGATATTGCTAAGGCTGTAATATCAGCTGGAGACTTATTATCGGAACGTTCATAAGCTGTATGCATGGTAAGTTTACTGCGAAATACTAGAACTCGAGACCATTTCTTAACATCTAAAATTATAAGAATTCCATAACAATAGAATGTTTACGATATTAAAATCATGATATTTAAATAAATGACACTGTATTAAATGGTGTAGCTTATAAATAATACAAAATACAAGTTAGTTGTACTATTATGATGAACTAAGATGAAATATTAATAATATACACAACTATCAGAATAATGAATGTTAGTTGATATTGGTGAAGTAATATTATAATTTGCATTAGCCACATAAGTCAACAAAACATGAAGTTCTAGTGAGAAGCCGTGACCAGTGGAACTAAACTGTGACGATTGCGAGGCAATGGTAGATGACCGCGAATGTTGAGCATGGATTTGTTCTATCTGTAAAATCCAAGAATTCTCTACATGATACTCAAAGAAACAATGACCATTTAGTACATTTTATAATTACTCTAATGTAACCATAGATTAGTTTAGGGCAGACTGACGATAATACGCAACACACTTCATATATGATAGTCTTTCTACATTGACAGTGTGATGAATTAAGTGATTTATTTTATTCGAAAATGTGCATGTTAACACATTGTAACTCTTAACATTCATTATTTGAGTGAGTTTAATGGAAATTGATTTAAATTTTAGGTCGTATTTGTCACAAAATGACTTTATTTAAAGTACAAACGAAAACCAGAGTGCACTTAACAGCTATTTTGTCCCGGTGTGTACCCACGATGCATCGAGTTAGTTTTGGTAATAGATTTTTATTTTTTCAATTTCAGAAATGACAGAAATATTTCAGCTCACCAAAGCTATCATGAAGAAGAAGTGAAACAATAAAGAGCTTATAAAAAGGAAATTCTGAAAGTTCATTTCATAATGGTATTTCGAATGTACTATGATTTTCTGGCCTCAAGAAAATTTAACAAGTCGTTGGTGATCCTCAGATAAATTTTAACATTTAATAAACAGGAAACAATTACCTTAAATAGTTGGCATAAGATTCTTCTTAAAGGTGGACCTCAGGGGTAATTTAGAAGAATTAGGTCTCACTAGTGACCTGTGATTGGTCAAGGATTAAAGATAGACATATACAGTCACACAAAATATATAAAACTATCCTATATGGTAAAATTTATTGAACTTAATGGCTCTCTTCTGTATCGTATCTCAATAAACCCTTGTTACAGTCAGTCTGAATCACGATCGAACGGTCGGATAATATAGTAGAGCGTACCACGCGGTCAAGTAACGTGATCTAGTAAGATGGACTATTGAATGCTAGTTCAAGAGCACCAGTCACAATGAAGTAATATCAGTTAGAAAATCCACAAAACCATCTTAGTTAATAATTGTTTCTTAAATGAAACGCACAACATTCTAGTCAAACATCTAATGCATTTTCAATTTCTCCGAGTTGAAAAAACCCATGAGACTATTTTGTCCCATCACTTTTTACTCACAATATGAAGTAAGATAAACTTACTGGAATCTTTCCGAATTATTCTCTTCGACGTTAAGTCGGTAGACAAACAAGGGGGATCAATACTGTCAGATGAATCTAATGATAAAGTCTATCAAAACAATAAAGACAAAGGAGGAAGGTTTAGGAGAAAATAATTTTTTAAAATGATAATGCAAAATGAATAATACGAAAAAATATTGAGTTATGCCTGAATTGACCATGGTAATACCTAGTTAGGTGAAATATGTGTATAGAGAAATTGAAGTTCTACTTCTAAGCTGTTCATTTAGTGGATTTTTTCTCGCTGTGGTGACGATAGTAAAATCAGCAGTTGTATACTTGTGCCAAGCCCCATATTTACTAAGATTGATTAACTGACCGAATTTTAATATATGAACTTCAATATAAAAATAAACAGATGGGTAAATAACAGAACTTTAAAGTTTGAAGATAAGTTTTGTTAAGGACTGATATCAGCTACGGAAACATTGGAAATTATAGAATATTGAACTATCGATTCTCCCAAATTTGACAGCAATTACGGACATCCTTCAGGTCTTACATATAGCGCGTTATCATCAAATCAGTGAGTTAAAAGTAAGTGGTTCATACTTACAACTCTATTTAATTTTTAGTGTACTGTGACAGTCACTCAATGCTCTCAGTGGACAAATGTCTCATATCTTCCAGCATTTTTTAACTTCACCATAATTCACATTAGAATTTCGGGAAACGATATTGAAACCAATAAACAGTGAGCACAAACTAATCTTCAGATGATGTCAGTCCCTGAAGAAAACTATCTTTTAATCAAAAATAGTTTGAAAGGCGAATGATCGTAATTGTCATCAATATGGGTTGCACCACTGTAGAGTTAGAAACTGTAAAGCTTACCGATAAATCTTTGGTTCGAGATTCATCTACAGTGTTTTCATCTGATGGATTAAAAGGGGAAATCTCCTTTTGATTACCACTATTATCAATTCGATTAGCATTCAAGGTGTTTTTGTCAACTGCATCGCTATCATTATCTGTAGAGTAGACATGTTTCAAGCACCACATTCGTACTACACCATCTGAACTACCGGTTAAAATAACATTCTCAGCATCCCAATCATAAAGCTATATTTAAAAAAAAATAAATGAAAAAAGTACCGTAACATGACATCCGATATATTAAAAAGTAAGAACAAGAATGATTCAGTATCATATTTAACACATTCACAGCCTATGGAATAGAATCACTTGGTATTGTTTTGCTTGTATCTTCCCTATTGAGGTTTAAGACTGCAATTGATCAGTCTGTTATTGGCATATGTGCATACTGTGCATATGCCTCGATATTGCCTTAATGCACACACTCTTATAAGCAAAGATGGGTTAGAAGTTTCAAGAAGATAAATTTTGTTAAGTTCACCACCTATAGAGAAATTTACTAATCGAAGGTGAATGTCATCATCATAAATCGAAAACAAATTACGAGTAGAGACACTTCGATAGGCTTCAGTTTTTATCATAGAGTAATTCGGTCATTATAGTGTTCTGGACTATCATATTTTAAAGTTTTAATCACGAGGTCTTAGTTTGATAACCAAATACCTCGATAATAAATTACTAAGGACTAAACAAACATAAAATTGATTATTACTGTGATGATCAATGAGAATCTTATTCAATTCATACAAAATGATAAACAAAATACTCTAGAGAAAATGTACATAGTTAACATAACTTACTGTACTCATACAAACACAAAGAATTTGTTTATTACGGCCAACTGGTGTATCAATTGAAGCAATTGGTTCACCATTACAATTCCACAAATATAATTGTGTACCAGCACAACTTACAATATCACCTGTAGCTTCATTGATACAAATAGCTGCAATCGGTGCAATATGATTAGGTAATTGTCTTAAAAAGCATAAACGACTTAAATCCCATAATATACAACTTCTATCACGACTTCCACTAACAATAAGATTGAATGAATCAGATGCAGTTAAGCAAGTTATAGCATCGGTATGTCCATAAAGTGTTGCACGAAGTTTAAGACGCGAATCTCCGAAAGACTGACATGCGTAGACTGATGATGATAAACCTGATACCATTCCAACACTGGAAGGATTATTTGAACTTGCCATATTATTGCCAACCTCATGAGAATTAAGCTGTGAATTAGTCGAGAAGAAAAGATATATGTTTGGGAGGTATGAAATAAATTTATGTAAATAGATTGCTTTTAACGATTAAAAGTTTTCTAAGCATAATATACATAGATTGTGCCAGAAAATGTCAAAACTATGGCAGAATACTTATGTATAATCAATTTGAAAGTCACAAAACGTTCACGAATCATCATTACACATTTTTTAATCATTTCTATCAATCTTTAAAACGAAAATTCAAGAGCTAGTCATAGAAACGTAACTGAATTAATGCATTCACTATTAGTTCTGATTAACTTCTTTTAAGAAGACGTATGACACCTAAATCTATCGAAATGACATCGAATAGAAAAGTTAATATATTTTTTTAGATCAACATACAGGAAGCAAAGTGGTTAGTTAATTTTTGTATTCGCTGAAATAGTTGTTAAAATTTCGTTTGTAAACCAGATAAAAGTTATATCCCATTAGGGATTGCCATTAAAGATGTTATCACTAAGTACATAATGTTCATTAATTTAACTTAACAAGATGAATTGATCATTTCAACAGAACAGTGAGTCGATTGAGAATTCACAAATAGTTTATATGGTGGTGTGTGCCACTGATATCGACAATTATATGTAGTATGTATCATCAATCAAAAGTTGAATGCCTGAAGGCAGAAAGTTGAGATCGGAGAGAAGAGAACGAGAACGGAGAGTGATTGGTATGGAAACGAAGGAACAACAAAGTCTGAGACAATTGATTGATATTTTGCAAATGAAGTATTTACTGTATGGGTCTCAGATTTTACCAAGATATTCTGTAATGCTGCATTAAAACATATTTGATTGCCGCCGCCTGTGTTCTCGTTCATTACAATATATTTAATTATCTACTATTATTGTCATTATATTTTCAAATGAGTGAAAATCTAATCCATAATCACAAAAAGTAATATTCTACATACATTTAAGTATATTTCTTCTGACACAATTTTGATATAAAAATGAATTTAGTTAAACTACTTCATATTTTGCTTGTTCGCTCAGTTTGGTCTTTTTATCAAGCAGATACATAAAACAACATACTATCATATTTATAAATATACATGAAGTCAAACTAATGAATTTCACATCAGCACATTAAGAGAAAAGCAGTTAATCAGTCAATTATCAGTAATGATGAAAATATCATAAATATACATTGGTTTCAGTTTCCACATCGTATCAACAGAAATAGAATTTATTAATACAAATCTCAGAGTAGTAGAACAAGTATCAGTGGTAGAAGATAACACTAAGTATAAAAGATATTATTTGAGAAGAATGAATCAGCCAAATGAAAAATATCAAATAGTTTTGAAACTCAAGACTTAAAAGAAAGCAAAAAGTGAATGTATCTGTTTCATCAAGACCCCCTTTAAGCAGTGTCATCTAAAGTCTCAAAACATTAATTATGATAATTGCGCGAATCCCTACCTGATATTTTGAATTTATTTACATGATTCAGACCAAAAATAAATGACTTCATGAACTGAAGCTACATCTCGGTTTGGTCATCCTTAACTTTTTTGAAACCTACTCATACATCATATATCCTCGTTCGTCGAGATAGACGGACGCTTAGAATACATAATACATTATCATGAACAGAAACGATTTCAGTCTTAAACAATTTGAACATATGGATTAAATCATAAACTCTAAAACCAAGTAAATTAAGATATAATTCACTGTATTTGAACCTAATAAAAAAAGCCATGAATTAGACAGAGAATAAAAATACAGTCACAAAGAAAATACATTTTAAAATTGAGAAACAGAACATATACAGGAAAAGTAATCACTTACAAACCACACACGTACTACAGTACTTAATCCAGCCGTAATAATCGTATGCCTATTTGGTGATGTACAACATAATATTTCATTTTGATCAACCATCTCAAATATACATCGTGCACGTTCATTGGCATCGAATAAAGAGCCTAAACGTAAACTCCCATCTGTAAAACCCCATGCAAGATAATGTGTATAATTTGGTGGTAAAAGACATTTATTTTGTTCAACTGCAACAACTGGTCCACCAATTAAAGTTGTAGTCGATGTTTGATAACCACCTCCGGAACTTATTCCTAAATTGCTATTCCCAGTAAAATTACCATTATCATAATTCAGATTATCTGAATTTATGTTTAAGCTAAGTAAAGGACGATTCACTGTAGCTCCTGTATTCATCATATTCATATTTGTACCGCTCGGTATAAATTGTGGATCTAACTGTACAATTTGACCAACTGCATGTTTTAATTCTAAATTATAACAAAATGAAATTTAATGGTGAGAACACTAAATGAAAAGTATATAACTGAAATGAAACTATCTATGTGAGAAAAATACGCAAAAAGAAAAACAATACACAAATTGATAAAGAAGGAATGATAAAACGTTCCTCTACCAGGTTTTCTAAACACGATGCCACAAACCAACGTCTAAGAGGCAGTGAGGTATTTACAGGTGAAATCTCTCAAGCATCTGGTCGATAGTAGAATTACTGAGGATATCTGTGAAGCGTTCTAAATCATTAACAAACAGCTAACGTTAATTTTACTATATTTCCCAGAAACAATTACTATTAAAATTTTCTAATCTGACCTATATGAACAATAGGAAAGCGAGATAAGTTTCTCTCTGTCATAATGAATGTGATCATAACCATATAACTATTTATCTCTTACACAATCTCATGAATGCTGATAAACTAATTTGAATTTGGTTCCAATTATATTAATCAATTGTGTAAATATTTATTACTTTTAATTACAGCTGAGTAATATCATATTATTGTGACTATGCTGAATGATATTTATAATCTAACCTAACGCTCCTGTGTATGACTACTTAAAGGCATGAAAATGGATCAATCTTAGTAAGGTTTAATGATAAATCCTATGTCTTATTGTTCTTATTATGATTTTCAATAATCTACCTCGTCACCAAATAAATTATATTGAAACTTTGTTTTTGTTTTCATTATTTCTGGAAATAGAACGAGTTCATCTTTTTCTAGAAATCTAGTTACTTTTACTTTGCTTTAATTTAGCTTAATTTTAGAATTCTCACAATTGATTGATCACTGAGTGGTGATCAATGTCATGCCTGTCTAGTCCTTATTAGTGCAGATCGAATGCTATCGATCATGTTGCAATGTGGCCATCAGTCTAGGTGACTCGACAGTGCGGGCACTATGTATTGAGATTTAGATGGTGGTTGGAGGTAGTCAACAGGAAACCCTGGACCCGGGTTTCGTGCTACTTGGCACTCGTCAGCAAGGTGTACCTGTAATCTTGAGGGAACTGGTGCTCCCTGGCGGATTCGATCTCGTATCACCCAGCTTCACAGTCAGAGACGTTACCACTGAGCTATCCGAGCCGCGACTGACCTCCTGTAGAACTCTCTTCAACACATGTGCATTGAATAGAGTGTATAAGATAAATGACATAGGATAATTAATGTTTACGTAAGTTAATTTAGAAAAGCGCCAAAGTAGCTTGTCTATTACGAAATACAAGTTTATGAAGTCCACGGTTCAATTCCAAAAATCACTAGTTAAAAGTCAAGTGCTCCAACTATTAAGCTTCGGTAGGATTAATCAGTAATAGTTATGTTACAATTAATTGAAATTAACTATTTCCCAAACCGAATAGGAATGAGCTATATCAGATAAACGCAGTTGATGAGTGATACAATAACTATGACTCCAAGAGGAATGGGATCATAAAGAATATTTGTCCCGAATGGATTTTATTTATTTAACAAACTCATATCATTCAACTGTCACCGTTTACATTCTCAGCTAATCTATCAATATCACCGGGAAAGATGCGTATGTAAACCGAAGAACCAGTTCTTATTCTTATCCCATACTCTAACAAGTACTATGTATACTTCTTTAACATACAAATAAGTTTACATAAATAGAAGTTCTAGTGATATATCATCGTTATCCCTCAATGGTTTAGTTTTGACACCTTTTGATTATCGTCCTTCATATCATCATTCTTTTTTAATTCAAGTAGAGTAAACTACAAGTATTCTCTAACATTTCAGAAACATTAGTCACTGGACAGATAGTAATGAGGTATAATAAATAAGAAACAAAATAACACATAACACCAGTACTCCCAACCTTCCATAATCGTCCTATTTATATGCGATTTTAGGGTAATTAAAGAATGATAGAAAGCTTCTGAAAACATGGTAGTCAAGTTAATCTGCAAAAAATAAACATATCGACATAGACGCTAACAATCAACTTGTACGGAAATGGTCAGCTAATCATATGAGCAATGATCGACACACTAAAGTGCTTAAGAGAAATTCGAAAGAAAGTTATACTGATAGGACCTCTGAAAACAACGTGTCCCAGACGAATTCGTCAGGTTTAACACTTATAGATTAATTAAATAGTTCAATTCTATAGGACTTATGAGCTTGTAGTGTTATGTCAAGCCCACATAGCTTATTCCAGCTTCCGGACATTCATCCTTCTTGAGCCACATTTTGACCTTGTTAATTATTCGCTTATCAAACTTGACTGTTTATGTAAGCGTATATGCGTATTTCTTATCATACTCATTACATGTCTGTAACTAATTTCGTTCGGCTATAAATACCGATTCACACATGGTTAAATTGAGTTGGCTCACATTCCTCCATTGTGTGTCATTTTTGTTCGCTCTTCCTTCTTTGTTTCGTCTCCCTAATTGCCTGTTCAAATCAATGAGTGCATGAAATATACATATTCAAAATCAATAATCGCATTTGGCTTTTTTAAATTCCGTTATTCGGTAACGTGGATTAAGTCGATAATTATATACGACGATAGACGACATGGGTATTTCAATAAAAATCAATCATACGATATTATTGGAGTCAGATCCCGGGCCACTAAAGTGGTGAGTTCGACGTGATCGTCCGATCTAATTGACCTCAAAATGAAGGGCCCCACTAAAAGCTAATGATGTGGTCCAGAGTAACAACGAAAGCTATGCAATTCAAATCACCCAGATCAAATGACATAACGCAACCAAAAGCTATTTTATCTTTACATAGTATACGAATCATAATTCAAATTGGATGATATTTATTTTTATTTATTTATTTGAACATATGAAATATTGGTACGAAGTAGCACCAAATACGAATATGCCACACAAGTTACTTGATTTGTATGTGGGTTGTGATACTACCCGCGTGCCCAGACCGAATAATAAACATAGAATTGTACTAATGTTCAATTAAAAAGATAAAATATAGTTTATGTACATAAAAATGGCATGATACTAAAAATTTGGTCGCTATAAATTAATCAATCGGTTTTTAATTGGATTTATACACAAATGAAAAATAAATAAACAAGTTTTATTGATATGAAAAAAAGTTGTTTGTTTTTATCACAAATAAAACTAACCTTTAATAGGTTGAAGACTAGGTCTTAAAATATCAAGATTTCGGTAGAATAATTCACATGCTAATTGACTACCAGAATTAAATCCTATTGCTGAACTAAAAAAGCGTGTAGATGGACGTGGAATAATCACACGTCGACATGGATGTGGTTTTTTAAATAATTGTTTTGGTATTTGACCAAAATTATTAATAAAACCAATTACAGCAGAACGTTTCAATGGATCATCTATAGAATAGATATCGACATTACCTTCGTAGAATAAATAATGAAAAACATTAGCTGCTTGTATTGCATGTTCACCTTGTTGTTTATAACCAAAAATTAAATCAATCCATTCATGTAAATGTGCTGATACATATTCACTCTCTAAAGCCTAAAAATAGATTATAATCGGTAAAATATTACATTTAACTAATTTTGTAATATAAAATTTATGGTAAAGTATATTTGAAAACTTAGACAAATAATATATAAGCTATTTTGTATTTGATTAAAATATCTTAGAAGTACTCAGTTGAAAAAATCGTTCTAAAAGACCAGTTTAAATGTTTCAGACCAGGTGGTTAAATCACAATCGTCTAACCATTGTTACGACGAGGAAGATGACGATGATGAATGGAGTTTAGAAGTCATTATTTCTGACGTTAACATTTAAATGGGATAAAATAAAGGCTACTAATTTATTTTTACCAATTACTGTATTTTATAGTTCTACATTTAGTTGACCTCATATGGTAACAAATTTGTAATAAAATGTCGAAAACTATTAATATCAAGCATATTGTTAATAATCGATGAAGTATCAAAATCAGTTATTTAAATACAATGTGACTGAGTGAACTTCAACTTTGAGAATAACAAAATTACCTACTACGGGAATAAGGTAGTGCACACAACTCTACCGTGCAGGGAAAACTAAAACTTTACACTTAATATACATTAAATCCTCTCAGAATTTCACAGGGTCGATTCTTGCATGAAATTCAGTATTGTAGAGTACTCGGCAAATTGATAAGAATTTCAAACAATTAAATGTAAAATATTACTTGTAAAAGTAATCAAGTTACATAGTAGTTTATCAGTTCTTAACCGGCATCATTGACTTAGCAATATGACAAACATTTCAATGAGTTATAAATAACTGTGAAACCTAGATACCTTCAATCTATGCTTCTAAAAGGTTATGTTAACATCTTTTCTAGCTTTTACCCATGTTCGACCGATGAAAATTTATATTCAAAGTAGTCTTGAAACGAAATCCTCATATTGACTATGCCATGTTTACAAATGATATCACACACAATAATCCCCAACACAAAGTAATTATTTCTCAAGGTATATACATGTGTATCAATCACTGAGACTAGTGGTTAGAAATTAGATACACCCATTTCAGTTTATCGAAGTCAAGTGGTATTATTAACATTCACTATAAAAATGTGAATCAATACTAACGGTTATCAATTATCAGAACAATCACAAAAGAAGCACGAAAAAACAGTAAATAAATAACACAATTTCGGGGATAAAAATAAACAAAACCTCAATAACGTCAAAAGAATCGATCATTCAACAAAACAAATATAATGAACATTTAGATGGAAAAGAAAAGTTAACAAGCAAACCTACTTTCGCAGACGAAAAAATAACTTTCATTAAAAAAATAAACGAGAAATAATGTTTAAGCTAATTTTAATGTAAATGACAAATGAGAGAAATTAACCAAGAAAGCTTTTCCTTGTAGAAAAAGAGAAATATGAAAAATGACATGACAAAAATGTATTCGATTTGTTGAATTCAAGATAAGTATTTCATAATACGATCAAATTCTTATTTTTATTTATTTAAACACAAAAACATTGGTACAAGGAGACACCAAATAGATGTGCGCCACATAAATCATTCGATATGTGTAAGGGCTTGAATGCTGTCCGGGTGCCCAGACCGAAGAAGGTGGTTTTCTTAGGGGGTCACACTCCGAGCCTTCAACCTAAAGGTATGATCCATAAGGCAGTGAATCATCGTAAGGAGATGCAGTCCCATGGTAGCCGGTGATCAACGATTGGTTCATACGCTATTTGTTCCCTCAGGATACTGGAGCCCATGTGCACCACTGGTTTGGAACCAGGGTTTTCCAACTCCCCTAGGTGGACACTCCGTGTCCACCAGCCCGGTTAAAGCGCCGGACTTTCGTTTTCCGTCCTTTCAATTTCGTAAACAACACTCTCGCCAGGCATTGAGCAGGACTTCCCTGGCAGTGGTTGTATGCACGTGGCCACGTGAAAGCATTTCGAGAGGGAGAGCGGATTCTACCCACTCTCGGCCGTACCAGGGCTGATATAAGAAGACAGTTAATAGTTCAATATTATTTATCTGTAAAAATTCAATGTTAAAGGTGTATTGTTGTCAGCAATGATGAAATACTGTAAATTTTAAATGAATTAGTTGTACACTCTAAACAATGAAGTAGTAAATGCATTAAGAAATAATTGTTTTAAAATAAACCAAAAAAATGTAAGGAAAATACTATTGTAGTGGAGAAGAACTCAAGTAGGGGTAACCAACTTGTTACGTAATGCGAAATAACCGAGTTCTTTTGTCAAATGTGAAAAACCATACATTAAGTACATCATTTGTAAATCTCTCATGAATTATACTTCACATCCTTCATGATTCTTCCAATTCTCAATTCCTTCATGTTTCCATCCCCGTTCTTTTCGATTCGATCTTCTTAACCGTCTGCTTACCAGGCATCCCACTTCTAATTGATGTTACATAATACTATTTAAACTCGACTATTCTGAAAATCAGATGGTTAAATCTACTGTGTATCATTTCGTTTTATTGTAAAAATAATTTTCGGAATAAAAAATTCCAGATGTATCGATTGGTAGATTTTTCTAAGAGATTTTAATAAATTTCTTGGACCTATTATAAGTAAATCACTTTGTACAAAAATATCATTAAAATACAGATAACGGACAAACACGTTAATATATATATATATGCGCTCAAACATAAACATGTTAATTTGTATATACTTACCTCACGATGAACACGTATAAATTCACGTGGATCAGACTTAGCCCATGGTGGTAATACTACATTATTCACTTCAACACCATTCTGTTTAATTCCCATTTCAAAATGATTTGAATTGATAAGAAAATCGGGTAAATAGAAAAATTCGGGTATTAATTCACGTACATCTGCCATATTATGTCGGCTTGCACTAATCCAAGTATCTCGAACACTATGAAACATTCTATCGGGTAAATCGAAATGACCACCCTTAAAAGAAAACATAATTAAGAGGATAAAAACAGTAAATTTGCAATTTTCTAATAAACTGTAAGGTTGGATTGTTCACAAAAAATATTATTTAGAGTAATGTATATTAAGATACATATACAAAGGAATTTACTCGACATTCATGCAGTAATCTGATATAAAACTGAGTAGTTAAACTTATGCAATAGCGATGTTCCCATTTTATTAGTACACATATCATTTATTTCTTAGATAAATTAGAATTAACTGAAAATTATCTTTGGAGCATTAAAACAATTTGTTTACAATCATTTCCAATCCTTTTTATAGTCAATTTGATGGAATACATAGGTGAAAACCGCCATGAAGTCGCTAATCACTAAAGTGTGTAGTCCTTACAGATGACAGTTTTATCACTTATAAGCACGGAGTCGACAAAAAAGAACCAGAACTCCTTAAGCTTCATCAATGATAAATGCTCCCAAATGCCCTGGTATGGTCGAGAATGGAGTGCGCCCGCCCTCACACTCGAAATGCTTTCACACGGCCACGCGTATACAGCCTCTGCCAGGGAAGTACTACTCACTGCCTTCTCGTGGCGGGGGTGTTGTTTACGAAAATGAGAGAACGAAAAGCGGATGTCCGGCGCTTTAACCGGATCCCAAACCAATGGTGCACATGGGCTCCAGTATCCTGAGGGAACAAATGGCGTATGAACCAACCGTTGATCACCGGCCACCATGGGACTTCATCTTCTCACGATGCGCCACTGCCTTGTAGGTCAGACCTTCAGGTCATAGGCTCGGAGTGTGGCTCCCTAAGAAAACCACCTGGTCCTTCTCGACTCACTGGCTGGGGTCCGAGAGATGGTGCGACACAGTGGCTAGAGACGTTATCAAATATAACTCAGTATAGAAGCCAGTGGAGATCCTGCTGTAACCTTCTTTTACTTTATTCATAAAAATTGGTTGTATCTTCCTTAACTGAAAGAATTCTTCTGGTTTTACCTTTCCGTTTCCCCCATTATTATTATTAACAGTAGTACACTACCTTACACCAATCTGTTCGTTATTGTTTTTTTTTTCTTTTACACTCCTTACCTTCTTTTTGTCTCTTCCCATCCTCATTGTTTTGTGTGGCACAGAAATATTTGGTGCCCTCTTATACTAATCTTTATGTGTTCAAATAAATAAAATAATAAATAAGCATCATAAAACCTGACTATAACTGACTAAATATCTGATGCTAGTAGAATATTAATTTTTTTTAAAAAATAAAGATAAACTTAACTGCTTAATTTTAATAAGTGGCAAAATTTAGGCCATGAGATGTTTAGAGAATATGTCAAAACATGTAAGAAATAATAAAAAAATGAACATTTAATGTAGGACAACATACCTGAAGCTTGAGAAAGTGTTGTGCAAAAGGCTCCATTCGAAAGAGATAAGATGCTACAATCATAGCAGATGAATAGTGTGTACCATAATGATATGGTGGTGTTTCTCCAGTAGGATCATCCCATTCTTTAAAACGACGTTGGAATTGAGCTAGACGATCAGGTGTTTGTGCACCCATCGGCTTCGATAAATCACGAAATGTCTCTGGTCTTGACAGATCTAATTCCTCAGATTCATAATCAGCAAGTACCCATGGAAATACAGGATACTGGATGAGATCATTATATGAGCGACCAGCTTGTGTATTTAAATACATTAAGTATTCGAAATTACTCAATTCTCCGTGCTACGAAATGTTTTTAAATTATAAGAAATGAAGAAAATTTGACTACTTTATTAATGGAATTATTTATTTAACCAAGAATGGTATTCGATTATCTTCAAAGTTTCGTTGTACTATGCTACTAATTTCGCTCGTAGAAAACACCCTTCCTTTAAACTAATGCTAAACAGAAATTAAAGGTTTCGTTAAAAAAAACTATGTATATGCTTGCACTTTTTTTCAAATCATTTCACTTTCTTTTCCAGATTTTGATAACTTAGGAAGAGGAATCCATTACTGTGATCGTTATTCAATAATTATTTCGTCAAATGATGTATCCATTTTGCAGAAAGCTAAATCTCACAACAAATCTATTCCACGACTTTATTCCCATTGATTAACGTTTTTCGAGCAAGAATAACAAGGATTATGAGATGAGGTAAATTTCATTTCATTTCGTGTACTCTAAATTTTCCACATATTAATCAAGTTAGATAATTATCAGCATAGGTTCGGGGAGATTGTTGAGCTGTAATTGAGATCATGAACCGATCAATGCTAGACCACTATTGAAAACTTGAAGGCCGTTTCGTCCTAGCGTGGGACGCCTA
Organism: Schistosoma haematobium; assembly: GCF_000699445.3. NCBI lineage: Eukaryota > Metazoa > Platyhelminthes > Trematoda > Strigeidida > Schistosomatidae > Schistosoma > Schistosoma haematobium. Next base: position 49,239,256 of record NC_067195.1, on the reverse strand, counting down.
AGTAGCGTACATCCACGATAAATGTTTTACATATTAAATTATATGTATGACATGTATAAAGTCGTGCAGTTCACCAGTGAAAAATAATCATAATACCACTTTCCATATTCATACAAGTTAAATTTATAAGTGACTGAATTAGGCAACAAAGAGTATATGAAATAATCGGGTATAGGAGGCATGTGAAAATTGTTGCGACAACAGTGGACAGAATGATGAAAGTGACAGTAATTAAAAGTAATTATAATAGTCGTGATAATAACATTACTAACGATGATGATAATGGTTGGAGAGGGTACGAAAAAAAGACCAAAAAGATAAATGGTCAAACATTCCACAGAATCATGTTAAAATGATAGGACCAGTCTTCATAAGTATAAACTAGGAATGAAAAGATCGCTCACATGAACAATAAATGTTATTGTGACCAAATGAAAATAAGGTAAAACCAACAAAGGAAGTTCTAAATATTTTGATGAGAAAACAAATAAAGAAGGGAAGGTTACCAATTAAACGGTCACCATGGCAGTGCCAGGTGAACAAAATAGTTCCTGTTGTACATATAAATTGAGATGAAGACGAAATAACGTAGATTACATCATCTTGTTTCTCTCGTTTAAATTATTTACCCGTAAATTGAACTTGTGTGAATACAGAAAGTTCTATACGAACATTCCTTAGTGAACTAAGTGACTTGATATATGTTGCATAAAAAATTACATTTCAATCTTTTTAAACTTATTTAAACAAATCAATGCATATAAAATGCAGAGTACATGAGATGAAATGAATTTACTTTATCATACATTGCCTATTGTGCTTGCTTAACAAAAGTAAATCTATTCACACAAATCGAAAGAAGAAAGATTCCAATCGAGTATGCTTCGACTGTAATGTAAAGAAATATCGTAATTTAAAATGTCTGGAGAAAATTTATCAGACAACAGAGGGAATAATCATACGGTTTTTTAAAAGTGTAGTCAGTGTATGAACGACGTATATTCAACAGCTTCTTGCATCTTGGCCAATCTCAGGCCCGATGAGTGAATAGTAATCTTAATTACAAGATAATCCAATCTCACTAATGAATCTAAACAGTCTTCCTTTCAGTATTTTCACAACTTGAAATTATCATACATGTAACCACATGTTGATTTCTCTCACCCTACAATAATTTATCATCATTGAGATCATTAACCGATCAATGTTAGATTGTCATTGAAAGCATGGAAGTACTGGACGGCCGTTTTGTCCCAGTATGAGACTCCTCAGCAGCGCGCATCCAGTATCCCGCATGAAGGACTCGAACCCTGAACCTTCATGCAAATGCCTAACCTCTAAACCACTGAGCCGGTATCCAACAGTGTTAATGTCCAATCCCAACCAATCCACCATATTGCGCGACCATCTTTCATTGTCTTCGGTCGATAACTTCCTCATAACAGACTAGGTTGAACTCCACTGACCACGGCTTCTCAGCCGTTGGAAGCCGTAGTCAGTGTATGTAGTTGTATAACTTCAGAAGTTCAGAACTTATTGAAAAGGATATTCTCGACTCGTATCTATGTCATAAAAATTTTCTTATGTATTACGAATGCTAAAAAACAAAATATAGAAAAAAGGATAGTAAACTAGAAACTTACTTCCCATCGTTGGACTACTGATTTTACACCAAGTAAACTGCTGAAAAAACTTTGAGAGCTAAAAATATTGGGAGTGAAACAAAGAAGCAGAGAAAGGTTGTATTTTCAAATAAGTTTAGAAATATAATACAACTGATATCTCTCTATAAATAATGTCACTTAAAAAGTGTTCAATAAAAACATTCACTGTAAGTCACACCATTGCGTAAATTAATGATACATTTTAATAGATATTTCGGAATTTCGAATAAACATTTATTCACAAAAAATCTCATTATGTTAAGAGTTCACTAGTGAGACAGTATACTCATAGGTTTATAGAAAAAGCAAAATCATATCCGGTATATATCTAAATTACAAAAAGAGCTTGATTTAACGTAATATGCTAACACAGGTTCGTGAACTCAGTTTCCAGTCGTGTAATTAGAGAAAGGATTGACGATACAAACGAGACGCTTAAACCAAAGTAGAAATCAAATCTATCTCTACTAAACAGTTGAAAGTTAAAACTATCAGCAATTAAAATCTATCTTTAAAAATTTATGATATGCTACTAACTGATAAATACGTGTGAGATTGGAGATAGTCAACAAAAAACCATAGACGTAGGTTACGTACCGGTTCACAATCATCAATAAGGCGTACCTGCACCCTGAAGGACAAGAATCTGCATCACCCAGCATCAAGTTCTGAGAGTACGACAAGCGACTGATCTTTAAGACTGCGACATTTATGGTTGATCGGTTGCTAAGTAGCAACAAATGTCGTGTTTGTTTAGTCTACTAGTCATGATTAAATTATTTCACCCTCTCTCTATAAATATATATACCATCATTTCTTAAGAAAATGTTTTTTTAAAAAAACTATTTTTAGGATATGGGAATGCATAAAAAACTGAATAATAAGATAAATATAAAGCTTAATAAGTCGAATTCTATTGGGTTAAATAGAAATGTTGATATACATCAGTTATCCTTTAAAACGATGAAAATACTCTACGTTTAAGTGCATTTACTTCTTACTAGAAAGTATTAATTTTTATATAATAAATTTAGACGAAGTTAAACTATTACTAAACTTGTTTAAAACATTAGAACAATTGACTTAAATGAAATACATATTGAAATTTGACTAGTTTTTAAAGTATTATATTAGGTTAGTGCGAAATTACAGTAGTTGGAAACTCTTTCATATCCTAATAAAAAGAGCGTACTTTTTACTACTTTTCATTGAATATCATATATTCCATCAGCCTAGATCACGCAAATTTCAATCGAAATAATCAGTAAAATATCTATTCATAAAAATAGTAATAATTCGCTAAAACATAATTTATTTTCAAATTGTTACCACTCATACTCAATAACCCATGTGATAATAAGGACTCATATGAACAACTGGATGAGCAAATAATCAAAATATTAGTATTAAATTTATTGTAGAGAATGAATTATAGTGTTAAAACTAGATACCAAAACAAGAAATCGTAAAATTGATGAATAATAAAATTATTCGTGTTTGCTGATGAAAACATACAGAATTAAAGCTGAAAGGACACAAACGAAGATTGAGTACCTAAAAATAGACAACTAGCTATCATTGTCATACAATAGTTCCGGTGATAAAGCTTTGGAATTTGAAAAACTAGGTAATAATTCTCAAACATACAATAAAAGCATAAACATTCAAATGAAAGTGTATCTACATGACACGTTTTCGATAGAATGGAATATACATAGCCTATACTGGACTGTTGGTAGTAAATAATATAACAGTGTAAGGAATTATAATGTTAGGAAATTTACATAAAATTACGAGTTTCTAATATAAACCTAGGAGCTGGATAACAGAAGCAGATACAAGTCCATCCGATGATCGAAGGTAATAAACAGAAATGATGGAGTTATTGTACGAATTTCGTTATCAAATAGTGCACAGACAAAAATTATAAATAGTAGAAATTCACTTCTATTCTACACCATTTAAACTTTAATTAGACAAAGTGTGAGTAAATCATACTACTCCATTAACTCATCTCCTTAAACCTCATACATTATATTTAAATCGACCAGAATAATAAACAACACTACAGAAGACTAGATAGATGGTGATACTTTTTAAACAGCAGCAGTAGGTCTCAATGTACACAAAGGGAAAAGCAGGATTCTCCGATACAACACAGAATGCACCAATCCAATCAAAATTGACGGAGACGATTTGGAAGATGTAAAAACCTTTACGTATTTGGGCAGCATCATTGATGAACAGGGTGGATCTGATGCAGATGTGAAGGCGCGGATCGGCAAAGCAAGAGCAGCATATTTACAACTGAGGAACATCTGGAACTCAAAGCAACTGTCAACTAACAAAAGGTCAGGATTTTCAATACAAATGTCAAGACAGTTCTACTGTATGGAGTGGGAAATTGCAGAACTACGAAAGCCATCATCCACAAGATACAAGTGTTTATTAACAGTTGTCTATGCAAAATACTTCAGATCTGTTTTACAGACACTATCAGCAACAACCCACTACTGTGGGAGAGAACAAACCATATTTCAATGGAGGAAGAAATTCGCAAGAATTACTGGACGTGGCTTAGGACACACATTGAGGAAAGCATCGAACTGCATCATCACAATACAAGCTCTCACATGGAATCCTCAAGGTAAAAGAAGGAGAAGAGGAAGACGAAAGAACACATTACGCCGGGAAATGGAGATAGACATGAGAAAAATGAACAAGAATTGGATGGAACTAGAAAAGAAGGCCCAGGACAGAGTGGGTCGGAGAATGCTGGTCGGCGGCCTATGCTCCATTAGGAGCAACAGGTGTAAGTAAGTAAGTAAGAACCAGTTCACTTAAATCCCCATAAAACATTTCTTACTTCAACAACTTAATATTAATATAAATAAAGTAAATGTAACAGTGAAAGAAAAAAACAGTAATAAGAAATCGAATTATGTCCACCTGAAACTTGGACCAAATGAAATATCAAAAAAAGACAAACAGATGAGTATAAAGTACATTAAATAGAAAATACCTCAGAAGTTGAATAAATAGTTTACTGATCATCACAACAAATAATGTTTAGTTTAATTTGAAGTAGACGAATTACAACTGATGTCACCTCCTATTGTATTCACTAGATAATATTTATCAATAAAAAGAAATTACACTAAAAGGGCAGAAACAATATCATTTGCTTCTTGGGTCACAAGCATTATAAGCAAAGATGGATGGCGGCTAGCAGTGGAATCCAGAACGAGTGTTTCGTCCTATTTGGCACTTGTCAGCTGGATGTACCTGCACCCCAGAGTTGATGTTCACTCTGAGACTCGAACCCAGTACCGTTCGCTACAAACGCCATCGTATTATCCATTAAGCTACTGGACCCAGATAGCCACTGGCTTTTGCAATGGGTGGAGGGAGTTTTAATTCATATTTGAATTGTTTGTTTGAATCTTCCCATTGATGACTGCGACTGCGATCGATCAGTCTCTCTCCATAGCTGCTCATAATGTTTATGACTTAAGGCAATATCGAGGAAATCTGCACAGGATGCACATATACCAATGAGAGATTGATTAATTGTAATCTTAAATATATTTCAATAAGATAAAAGAAAATATACGAACTACTGATCCTACTTCAACTTACAAATACCATCTATAATAAGGTGATTTGAACGTAATTCTAAATATTCTATTCATTATTTAATACTCTGAAAGTTAAAAACACTACTTTTCGACTACCGAATTATTCTTAGTCTAACCTATCTTAACCAGTTTATCCATTATTTTTTACACATATATTTAGTCAGCTAATCTATCTGTTTACCTACTTTCAGAAACCTTTTAATCTTAAATGTGAACACAGCAAAAAAATCTAGTCTTTATCTGACAGTGAAAAAGATGAGTATAAATTTACACTTTTTTATTTTTCGTATTCAGGCTTAAGTCCGATTTATAGTATCCTTATAGTTAGTTCATGTACTTATGACTTCAAGAATGCTTATTATAATTCGGGTTATTTTAATAATGACGATCGATTAAAGCACTAGCCAGTCAATAAAAAGAAATACACAGACTAACAGTCAAAATAAGCATCAGGAAGGTAAGAATGAACGAAGTCAAAAAAATTACAACAGTAATAAAAACTAATAAGAATGAGAAAGTAACAAAACCTGAGCATAAAAAGCATGAAAAAACACTAAAACTTAAAGATTTAGAAAAAGGCAAAACAATGGGTATATATATATATATATCCATGTCGTTGAACCGATTTCTATTTATTAGTTCCTTAAGGTTTTCAACCACAAAATATTAATGTTTTGTAAACCTCCATAGAAAGCTCTGAATTGTACCATTATGTAAGGCAAAATAAGTTACATTGAACTATGTCATGTAACATAGATAGTACAAACGAATTTGAATGATTTAATTACTTTTTATGGAAATTCAATTGTTAAACATACCAAACATGATCAGATTACAGCACACACATACACATCATAAGCTTATAATCATTTTATTAATTTTATTATTTATTTGAACACATAAATATTGGTTAAAAAAAAAAAAAAGGCACCGAGTACATACACACAAGTCACTTGATTTGTGAATGGGCTTATAATCATGAGACTTTAATGAAGCTTTGAAGAAAGAAATCAAATACAGTAGACAGAAGTTTACCTAGTAATAATTACTTACTTACTTACGCCTGTTACTCCTCGTGAAGGAGCATAGGCCGCTCACCAGCATTCTCCATCCAACCCTGTCCTGGGCAATCCTTTCTAGCTCCGTCCAGTTGTAATTCATCCTTTTCATATCTGCTTCTATTATCCGACGCAATGTGTTATTTGGCCTTCCTCTTTTTCGCTTACCTTCAGGATTCCAAGTTAGGGCTTGCCTCGTGATGCAGTTTGACGATTTGCGTAATGTATGTCCTATCCATTTCCATCGTCTTTTCCTAATTTCTTCAGCTGGAAGTTGGCTTGTTCTCTCCCACAGAAGGCTATTGCTGATGGTATCCGGCCAATGGATGTTGAGTATCTTGCGTAGACAGTTATTTATAAATACTTGTACTTTCTTGATTGTGGTTGTTGTAGTTCTCCAAGTTTCAGCTCCATACAGTAGAACTATATTGACGTTGGTATTGAAGATTCTTACTTTGATATTGGTTGAAAGTTGTTTTGAGTTCCATATGTTCTTCAATTGTAGGAAAGCGGCCCTTGCTTTGCTGATCCTCGCCTTTACGTCTGCATCTGAACCTCCTTGTTCATCGATGATGCTTCCCAGGTATGTGAAGGACTCTACATCTTCCAGAGTTTCGCCATCAAGTGTGATTGGATTGCTGTTCTCCGTGTTGAATTTGAGGACCTTAGTTTTCCCTTTGTGTATGCTGAGGCTTACTGATGCAGAGACTGCTGCTACACTGGCTGTCTTCATCTGCATCTGTTCGTGTGTACGTGATAGGAGGGCTAGGTCATCTGCGAAGTCCAAATCGTCTAATTGATTCTGAGCTGTCCATTGTATTCCGTGTTTTCCTTCAGATGTCGTGGTCTTCATAATCCAGTCGACCACCAGAAGAAAGAGGAAGGGAGAGAGTAAACAGCCTTGTCTGACTCCGGTCCTTACTTGGAATGCATCTGTCAGCTGTCCTCCATGCACTACTTTGCACTGTAGTCCGTCGTATGAGTTCCGGATAATATTGACAATCTTCTCAGGAACTCCGTAGTGTCGAAGAAGTTTCCATAATGTCTTCCTATCTGCACTGTCGAATGCCTTTTCATAATCAATGAAGTTGATGTATAGTGATGAGTTCCACTCAACTGATTGTTCGACGATGATCCGTAGTGTTGCAATTTGGTCTGTGAACGACCTATCCTTACGGAATCCAGCTTGTTGATCTCGAAGTTGGGCGTCTACTGCATCCTTCATCCGGTTCAGCAACAATCTGTTGAAGACTTTCCCTGGTATTGACAGTAGTGTTATGCCTCTGTAGTTTTCACATTTGCTCAGATCTCCTTTCTTTGGAATCTTGACGAGGTGTCCTTCTTTCCAGTCCATCGGCACTTGTTCCTCCTCCCAAATCTTTTTGAATAGAAGATAAAGCATGCTTGTGGTTGCTTCGATGTCTGATTTCAGTGCTTCAGCTGGTATGTTGTCGGGTCCCGCTACCTAGTAATAATTGCTAAACTAATAAAATTAATCACCTCGAGGGATGTCGATAAGTAACTATAAAAATCAGTTAACTAATGTGGTCATAAACAACTACATAACAAATGAGAAATTTAAGCAAATAGATTGACCATATATATTATTTAGTACGTCAAAATGGAGTATAAATGAATTATGATAAATTGAATCATGAGCACTGCTAGCATACAGTTTGATAAATATTGTATGCTAAATGAATAGTTCATTCAGCATCCAATAAATAGAATCTCTTACACACCATGTATTCTCCATTATATTATTATTCTAATTCTACATAGATTGATTTGATCAAGCATGAAAAAAGTTAACTCAAGAATGGATTCGACTTCAAATGATAGTATCGAGCTTTAGTTTACTTTCTAATAGAAAATAGCTTTATCAGTAGTAAGAATTATAAATAAATCATACATTTTATTAATATTACCACAACTATTTACAGAATAATCAGAAAATAATATTCAAATTGGAAATGTTGAACAAAACTACACTAATATAACAATAAAATGTTCAATAAAAAGCATTCGATGAAATCGAAAAAGCGGAATGATGAAACATAAACTGCGATAAAATAAAACTTAGTTTTTATTGGCAAAGTCACAACCTTACGAGATCAGAGACTTTTTAATGCATTGGCTTAATAATTTCCCCAGTCACAGAAAATGAATCATTAAAATAAACTTATATACGACGGATGTTCTTCCAGTCATAAATGGTGTATTAAGAAGTGTTTTCTGTCTTTTTCTGTTTGTAACTTATGTGAACGATAACTGTAATTGTTTTTGCATATGTAAGCTTTTTCTGTAAGGAGATGATCTTAAGACAGTATAATCATTATCTCCTCATGAGCTAAACCATGCATAAAAGTATATTAGTATGGACCTCAATAAAGAATTTGAAACTTAGCACTCCCAAATGTGAATAGAAATACTTTCGCGACCCATTTATCAATTTTAACTTTACCATAAACAGAATGGTGATATCTAGGTTTAATGCAGCTTTAGATTTGGCACTTGGACATTTCAATAATTTATTTTTCTCAGGACACGTTTCAATGACTTCTGGGCTGTATACCATATAACATCTATAACAATAACTAACCTACTTTGATTTAAAAATTACGTCTCCAAATATCGGTACGATAGTGCACTTTTATTATAAGCAGAATAAGCATACGTCGAAGTCCGTCCGACAACAAATCCAAATGCAAAACGTTTGAAGTTGACCCTTTAAGAAAGCATAGACTTGAAAGAAATCTAATCTTTTGCTTCAAAATCCCTAATAAACTACCTTTTACATTCACTGTTGCAATCAGATATGCAGAAATACCTAGGTATGGAATTTGAAACTCACAAGTTAAAATGTTTTATGCTAAGTTTTCTATCTATACAAATTACTTTATTATTCAATTTTTGAGACTCTGGAATACTTTACTGAAATCTGCCCACAAAATCAAATCACTAGCATCATTTTTATGCTTCATTGGTGATTATCTTTATTCCGATACCGTCTTAAAACTGCTTAAACCAGTGACGACATTTCACTTTATTAGTGAAATTATAGGAATACTAAATGTTCTATTATTGTTATTATTGAGCAAAATTATTAACCCTCTTTGTTTGCACATATTTTACACATACATAAGCCCTGGTTAATTTGATTGATTTAAGTAATATCTACCTAAATCGGTAGATTATAAAACAACTTAGCACTTGTATAAAGACGAACATATTCCAGTAATTTTTGATGCTGTTGCTCTGTGTTCTCTATTTCAATTTTTTTCATTCTAGTTGTAGATGACTACAATTACTCTGTAATGTCACTGGAAATGACTTTCGATACAGTATTAGTACATCAATAGGATGCCTTGATCTCTAAACTAAGAATTGATGATTCCCATCTGCTAACTCACATTCCTTATGATAAATGCCCTTCTAAAATATTGATTAAGCACATCCTTTCACACAACTTAGCATTATATACCTTCACTTTACCTATAACCATGCTTGTTGAATAAATCAAACTATATCTGTAAATTGAAATCCACTGTATAATTATGCTCAGAATATAATGAGAATTTCACTTAATATATGCAGACCCTAGAGTGACTAAAACGTCAACCAATAGATTCCTGTCTTACTAATCAATAACATATATAAAAAAGAAATTACTATCAACGATAAAATATGAAGAGAAGTTGCATTTTCCAGACCATTTGACTGTAAATCAGTTGAATCAAAGTACTTTACAGATATACAAGCAACTGTAAGAGAAGTAGGAAACATTAGTAGCAGTAACATCCCATTCAGAAGTCTATATTCAACAATAAATACTCTCAACTCTCTTTATAGAGTACTTTTTAACGAAAAAAACAAAAACAAAGCAAAAGGGTTATTGTCGGATTACCTTTTCTGTTGATTGAAATCAGAATTTGCAGATGCTGCATTTTGAAAGCTAATGAACAAAAAATAAATTAAAATGTATAATAAAATCAGATTAATTGTTAATATATTTATTCAGTGTAGCAACAGTTTCAATGGAAAATTATGACAAATATATTGTTCAAGCCAATTTCAAGTCCCACTGTTTATTTGATGACAGCTGGTAATAAAACTCAATAGTAAAAGTGTAATGGACGCTACTCACAAGAATGTTTGTAAATAGTGTGTAGTGGAACGTTGCATCAAAATCGCAACAATTGTGAAAACTTCCAGAGCATTGAAAGTATAGCGTTAGCAGAACATTTAGAGACCAGACGAGAAGACAATTCAGAGGGTAGAACATCCCGAAAGGTGAAAATAGACAATTTAAGGCTATGTATATGTATTATGTAAATATTAAGTAACTTCTCTCAAGAAACACACATTCCTTCTGCTTGTTGTCTCGCTTTACAACAATGGTAGAGAAATGTAAAGAGCTAAGAGTTAGTTAAATGTTTTCACTGTTTAAATCGTTACTTGCTTATTACAGGCAAACACAGTAATTCAAGATTTGTAAAGAAGAATATGTATATTAATAAATCAATCAATCAGATGACACGTAAAAATAAGAAAAAGTGGAAAAAGTTTTTATCATAATCTGAATGTCACACATTTTTCGATTTACTTAACGAACAGTTTTTAATTTAATAGTCATGCAAAAAGGTAATGACTTTCCGAAATAATCATTCCAAATAAATAAATAAATAAATGAACAAATCTACAATTACATATTTTAAAAAAGAAAAATAGATTTATTTTTAACTATAAGTAAAACATAAATAATTTGAAAGCAATGTATCTATAATACCATTGAAGTGATACAGTTAAGGAAAAATTGAACTACTGAGTGGATGAGTATTTCATTGTAGATTACGATGAAAATTACTTTTGACTTGTAATAAATAGTTTATAAAACCATGTGCTAACTAGTTTAACTAGTAAAAGACTGAACAATAAGTAAGTTAGGCATAGGGTAATAGGTAAAGAAAGCAAATCAGTTGATCAGATGGTAGAGAACCTTCATTAACGGAGGCAGTTGAGACACATATTAAATACACTCAACCATCACTAAACTCGACACGCGATGTTTAATAATTTAAGTCTAGAGTGGAAGAAAGAGGTAATCAAATTAAAAAGGTGATTTATGTAGATGAAGTTATTAATCATTAATCTGATCAATGCTGGTGAATGCAGGCCACCTGGTTGAGCTTAATGAGATAATCGCGATCAGCGTTTGAAGTCGTTGGTTAATATGGCTTACAATAGGACATAAGAACCCAAAAGCATTCACTGTCTATCTTGTTCTAGATCTTTAGTCCCAATACTCCTTCGTAAATACTTTGTCATTCCAAACTACATTCTCAATGTTGAATCCTTCTCATTATGTTACTGGATTATTTCGACTCCTTTATTACTTAACCTTAGATTTATTTCGTTTTATTATTGTGGCATGGTAGTAAAAAAAGGAATATTGACGTTTTACTACGTAATCACAAACTATCAAAATTAACCAAATCAGCTATTAGACGAGAAATTACAGGACATATGGAATTGAAGATGGCAATAAACGATAATATACCTCAGTATCACAGCAAAGAACCAGCAGACTTCGCTACGAGACGCAAAGCCCTTGGAGCTTCAACCTGTAAAGGCATTCATAAGAAATCCCTTCTTATAATGAGGTATTGGTCCAGTAATCTCCAAGTTTTTATCAGTTACGTAGCTGATATTAGTATATGGAATGCATTACCTAGAAATTACATAAAACCATTCATAAAAACACTAAACTAAACGCACTAAGTATTCACTTACCATTCATAAACTTTATTTTGTAAACCTTTACTAAATGCCAGCAAAAAATTACGCCCATCCGAATTAAACACTTCTAATGCGATTGGATGAAGTAAATAACGTCGTTTGTGTACTTCTTGAATATTTTCATATGGAAATTTGAAATATCTGTAATTAAAAACAAAACAAACGACTGCATTAACACACAAACATACAAGACTGATAATCGAAATATAGACAGTGATGATTTTTAGGGTTAAAATAGACTGTAAAAAACTATTCAATGATTTATATTTATTAAAATAAATAGTTCAGTGTCAGTGCATTAATTACACTGAACTGATAAACCGGGTAATAAATGTTTTTAGGTTAACATATCCAAATGATATTACACACAGAGTTAAGTGTTTAATTTATAAAGATGAAAAAGAAATTAGTGTTCGTTAAACCAGTGGAGCCCAATCTGTGTCGAGTAGAGACACAGTTGCGCAAGATCATGGATCAATTGAAGTTAGACATTAATACCCTTAAATGCTGACTCAGTGGTCTAGAGGTTAAGCGTTCACGTGCAAGACCGAAAGTCCTGGGTCCGAGTCCCTCATGCGGGATCGTGGATGCGCACAGCTGAGTCGCATACTAAAATGAAACGGCCGTTCAGTGCTTCCAGGTTCTCAATGGTGGTCTAGCTTAGATCGACTCATGAATTCAACTATTAAAAAACTAAGTCTTATCAGTTCATTGTTATTTAGTTTCATAATTAGGAATTATTACCATATAAAAAGTGGAAAGAGCTAAAAAGGTAAAATTTTACAAAGATTAAAAGAGAGAAACAAAAAAGTCAACATCCATTTATTTGAAGAATTATCATAGAATATCTAATATCCACAAAACCAATGCTCGAAAGGGAACAAAAAAGGTTAACAAAATTCGTACATAATACAAAATTTAATCTTTATCCAATCCGTTCACTGAAACATTATTTTAAACTAATGACATTTTCAATAAATTTTGCCGTCTGAGAAAATATCATGTGCTATATTTATAAAATGTATTTTTTTACTGAAAAATAACCTCTGAACGTGAAAAGAACATTTGATTCCATGTTTATGGGAGAGTTTGTAAACAAATTGATGGTCGTTTGTGTAATGGGGAATCTTTTCAAGATTATCCTAGTTTGAAAGTTGTAAAGCTAACTATGATATAAAGTAAGCAATTCTACTTTCTACAAATATTATTTAGCATTCCAATTACGGAAAACGGTCGAAATTAAGTCTACTAGTGTTTTGCAACTTTTCTTGTTCAAACATCAATGAAACACATAAACTTGTTGTTTGAATACATTAATAACAAGGAAAATTGAGTTTCCAGGAAAGAAAGAGTAAATAATAATATACATAGCATGCTGAGAGAAGAAATCAAAGATAAGTGAAAATAACAAAAGATGTTTTTTGTGGCATTAGTAAGCTGAATTTTTAAGTACTAACATTTACTTCACGTGGCTTACTCATTCACTAAATCACGAGCTTCCGTCTAATACATAGATAATCGTCACATCTTTCACCCATAAATTATTGTGATTTGAATATGAGCCTTGCTTGCTAATTTTGTTTTATATATATATATAATTGTTATTCACACCCCCTTTTGAGTTAGGACAACACATTTTATTCTGATTCGGAAATGTAGTTTTTCCACTAAAGTCGTTTTTTCGTCCCCCGAATAATCGGTGACCATTTGGTGATCGGCCCACAAGGCCAAATTGGTCACAACCGAACTCGCGCACCCAGTCTCCAGGTTACGCCAAGTAGGTTAGACTATCAAAGACGTTAACTAGTTTCGTGACAACTTTTCTGTATATCTAATGCCTGGACTGGTGGGCAAACAAAGGACATAACAAAGCAATATATTCAAACAGTGAATTGAAACTCGTAATGTACACATCAAGATTTTTGAAATGATGCATCGAGTAAAATGCTAGGTTGCAGAACAGTCGACAGGGTTTTCAATGTACCAAAAAAAGACCAAGGTTTATGCATGTCCGATAGTGAAAAATAGATTATCTAGGCTAGCCCCAACTCTGTGTAATCATCGATTCAACTGTTTCTGTGTAAAGCGTTATGTAGGCCAACGTTCTAGAAATTGATCTTCCCATCCTCGTAAAAACGTTTTAGAGCATAGAAAATTGTAAACAATTTGATCCCACTGCCCATGTCCTACAGTGAAAAATCAATCATTCTCAATAATCCACCTTCTTCACAGTAACCAACCCATAGCAATCACGCTCCCATTCTGTTAAATGGGAGAAGAAATAGCCATCCAGGTTATAGGGAATAATAAAAACAAGAATAACGCCTACTTTCATAACTCTGTCTAACTCAGCTATTATTATTTTCCCTAAACATTTGAATAATGTATTTGGCATTCATTTCATTTTTAATGTCTCTTACTTAATTCATATTATTTATACATGATATCATCCCTGATCGAACAAAGGTATTGATTACTTCTGTCACCCTACATTACTGATATGAAGATTCCCATTACTGTTACAACTTTATTTGATTTACGACCGGAATTAAGCATAAGTTACATACTTATCAAAACATTAGGAAACGTATTCACTTTAAAACACTAAATTCATATTTTGCATTTATAATAATTTATTTGCCCTAAACATATTTATTCCCTTAGACCAATAGTTTGAATTTCCACATGTAAAACCTGATGTAAATTTATTGAAGAGAATGTTCATCGTTCACGAATTTGTGGATCTGTAAATTAATTTATAACTAATGAAATATGGAAAACGCTTCTTAATTAGGACACATTTTATTAAAGAGCAAACATATGTTGTTGTTCGCTTCACACTGATACTTGGTCACAAACATAATCGAAACAGAAAGATCTTAATAATAACACAATAGTGAATCTTGTAGAACTAAAGTTGAATCAAGTACCGAAAATGTAATTACACTCACCAAAAGGTAATTCAATCATTTACTTTTCTTGAACTGCCTAACAAGTTATAGTCATTGAATATTAGTTAACTAAAGCCTTAATTTTCTTAACTACTAAACGATTTCGGATATCTCATTGTAGTCAATCAAGTAAGTAAGTAATATCATCACGTAATGCCGTCATTTAAATATTTAAGACCAAATGAAAATAAACTAGGTTCCTTATCTGATTTATTTGAACACATAGAAACTAGTACAAAGGGGCAAAGACTACATATGTGCCACACAAGTCACTTGATTTGTGTATAGGCTGCCCGGACGCCCAGACCGAAGTAGGTGAATTTCTTAAGAGGTCACACTCGGGAACCTTCGACCTAAAGATTTGATCCACAAGGCAGTGGATCAACATAAGGAGATGTAGTCCCATGGTGGCCAGTGATCAACAATTGGTTCATACGCCATTTTCTCCTCAGGATCTTAGGGTCCATGTGCAGCACCTGTTTGGAATCGAGGTTTTTCAACTCCCCTAGGTGGATCCTCAGTATCCACTAACCTGGTTAAAACACCGGACATTCACTTTTCGTCCTTTCAATTTCGTAAACAACACCCCCGGCGCGTGAAGGCAGTGAGTAAAACTTCTTTGGCAGTAGCTGTATACGAGTGGTCATGTGAGAGCATTTCGAGAGAGCTGACTCTCCCTACCCTCGGTCGTACCAGGGCACTTGGAGGAGTTCCTTATCTACTTCTCAATGTTCAACGTGTGTGAGTTATAAAGTATTTTTGAAGATTTATTCGTTCATTTATTAGATGAAAATGGTATGTAAGTGCACAATTGTCGCTGAAGATTTTATTTCAAGTTCTAACTTTCAGTTTAATTGCTTTTTCATTCAGCAAGTTAAGATGATCTGGTTGCACATTATTGTGCTCATAGAAGATATGTGTAAACAGCTTTCGATGATCGGAATGAAAACTCTAGTGAAAAACCATTCTTTATATGCAGCAATAACCCATTGATCGGACCAAAAACGAAAATGCTAGATATTTCAATTTTATTGAACATTGAAAAAAGATAATCTCAGACAAATCTAATCAATAAGCCACATTTGAATAGAAGCATATCAGCTACAAACCATAATGAAATTCATTGAAAGCATGGAAAAAGAAAACAACTTGATTTAGTAAAATAAATAAATCAAATTAGAAACTTACTGTTTTCCAGCTATTTGACTAACAGCTCCGGAACTCCATAAATCTGTTGAACTCATATTTACACGTGTAAAAGATGATCGAGTCAAAGTATTATTATTATTGCTTTTTTTTGTTGCCACAGTACCAACTAAAGCACATGGTACAATTGGCTCATGAATAATATTTGATGGTAAGGAATCGATTGCAACTATTTCACGTGTATTTATCAACGTATAACCATCAATAACATAGAAATGAGCTTTACCAAATAATAATAAACCTTCATATATATCTAAACCTAATATACGTGCACAACGATACATAACATGTAATCTTTCACCAGGTTCCAATAAACGCAAGATAGCTTCATGACCAGCTAATTTATCTTCATTAGTACCAATAAAATTATTCATAGGATTTGGTATATCCTTTATAACATTTTGATAAGTATTAGTAGTATTGGTAGCATTACTGCTAGTAGTGGTATTATTATGTATATTGATATTTGAAGTATCTTTTATTAAATGTGACTGCTGCTGATGTTTAGTATTTAGATTTGACGAACAACGAATATCGTCAGATTGATCTAATTGTTGTTTAGATGATGACGATGATGATGATGAATCGACATCATCAACAATATCACAATATGAATTGAATTCATCCGGTTCTTCAACAAATGATTGGGTTGAAATAGTCACTAATTCGTCAAGATCATCATTTCTACGCAGATGTGGATCAACGCATACAGAATTTCGTGTTGAACGAATTAATGAAACTGTTTCTTGTAATGATACTGAGGACGAGAAGAAGAAGATAGAGGAGGAAGGAAGAAATAAACGGAAATAAACAAGAACTGTTCGATTATACGTTGATAATAAAAATAATAATAAATAATCCCTACATTACAAATCAAAGATGTTTAAAGATAAATTAAAGCAGTTATTCGATATAAATGCTTTGTAAATTGTAAATGTTTAGCCAATCCACTTAAGAGTTAACAGAACGAACCATGAAGAACACAAAATGGTTAATCAAGTTGAAATTATATAGTGTGTAAATATATTCTAAAATGGTGGAGATTTGTAGCTCAGGTCAGTCAGTCAGTCAGTCAGCTACAACGTAGCTCAGGTGAATGATTTTGGTGGAGTTCCGTTCTCTGAGATGGAGGATTTGGTCGTGGAGCTTTCATCGTTCATCTGAACGACATCATCAGCACAAACGTCTACCTGAAGTTTGTGCTACTGTGTAGTCAGTTACACGATGCAAATTATGTTATATAAGTATCGGAATAAGAACAACAATAAAACAATAGAAAATAGATCTACAATCTCATTTCGTTTTCTCATTGGACACTAGATTACAAGAAACTCAAAGATAAATAGGCGTTTGTTTCATGATCATTGGATCCTAAAGCCAATAAGCAGAACAGTTAATAAGCTGGTACAATAAATAAATGCTCTTATAAATTATCTAACCGATCATGAAAAATCAAAAGAAATGTATTCTATTTTTGCAGATATGACAATAACCATGTTCATACTGAAATGGAGGTATTTTTCTAAAATAAACTTATCCTGTCAACTTTGCTTAGCAAATAACTGACAAGAAAAAAACCTCAAAATATAACGAATAACATTTTTGTTAACAGCAATAAATTTGGAAAGAAAAACAGCTAATCAATCACGTACTTCAGAAAAAAAGAGCAGATATTAAAATCTTGTAATTAGAGAGAGTTAAACTATCTACTTCTAGTTTTAATTTCAAGATTGTCTTAATCTGAGGCTTGCGGTATTGATGTTTATTGCCTTTCGTAGTAGATGTAAGTGCATTGTGTGCACTTGCTGGGTCATTGAATTACCTTTTCTTTTGTTCTTGTTTTTTCTAGACTTCACATTACTCTGCATAGCACGTGAAGTAACTATTCGTTAGACGCCAACTGCTACAGTAATAAATTATCTATACTTACTGAGTACAAATATAATTTTGTGATTATAGTACAAAAAGTTATAATTGGCTCAAATTTATAAACTGACTGATTCAGAATGAAAAATGAATATCACTTGTTAGTGTAATAATTCTGTCTTTTTACATACTTTAATATAATTATATCATTCAGGTATTACATAACTACATACTTAGTTTACATGTTTATATTTTAAACTTTGACTAGAAAACTCTGACGAAGAGCAACTTTAAAGAAAAGGTAAAAGCTTGTTAACCAGTAATAATAGATGAACATTCTTTGAATAGCAAAAACTGATGATGATCTTGATCTATAATGCAAGTACGTGTTCCCAGATGGTATGATTTCTCACCTTGAACTTACAACCGACTGTTTTTTTATAAGCAGAAGATAATCAATCAAGTTTAACGGAGAAACAGAATAATAAAATAAATGACAGTCACGTAATGCGTGATATATATATAACTCACATTCCAAACTCTCTGGATCCAACGACTGACTTAATTCGGTAAATTCAGAATCTGGTGTTACTGTTGTACAACAGTTCAAACTATCGTCATCATCTGTATGTTTTTGTTGTTGATCAATATCAGTTGAAACGGGGCCATCAAAACACGATTCACTAGGCTGTGATGTTTGGCTTGTTGCATTATTGTCTGCCTCCTCTAAAATTTCAATGATTTCTTCCAGTTTCATAGATTTGCTAAGTTGTAACCATGTCGTTAAAGGACCGTAATCTTCATGAAGTAAACTTTTTGACTTGTAATTAAGGAAATAAAGTTTACTATCACGACTACGTGGTTTTCGCGTTTTGGTTAGCGTTGATGTATACGGATGATACTTCTGCAAAGAAATAAAACACTGACAAAAATTCTGTAGGCGGAAAAAAAAACAGTTCAACAACACGATAAGAATTTGAAACAATTAACTTTGAAACTAAACCAATTACCAGTGATTTCATGAATCCATACAATAACACTTAAAATTGTACTACATAAAAAGTTTAAATCATGAAATAACACGAGAAAAAAACAACTTTAAACAGTGAAATAACCAAATATCACTTGAACACACGACATCAGGTCTAGATCTTGTGATCTTTCAAGCGCCAGTCTTCTGAAATTTCAGTCTTCAGTTACAACATAGGACCAGGCACATATATACATCGGTCCAAGTTGCCATACCTCATTAGCACAACACGATTAACACCGGATTCATAAAGTAGTTAATTCAATGGTGATAATATATAAAAGAAAGATTGCATATAAGGACACAGTACAGGAAGAAAGAATTAGTTCGTAGAAAAAAAGATATGAAGTGGTTTTAATCTCTTAGTTTAAAGGAACACAAATAGTGTGTACACCGACGCCACTGAGATCGATTCTGAGACATGTCACCAAGAGTCTCCAACTATTGGTTACGATAGTCACACGGACCCCAACCAAGTAGTCCACATCTACTAAAATGGCTCAGACTAGAGGTTAGTGACTTCAAGCACTGATACCACATTTTGGTTTGGCCGAACCTAACTTTTTCCCAACCATCTTCAACACCGGTTAGCATTGCACGTCGTGGTAATCGGTGTTCGGGCATGCGTAACACGTGACCCAACCATCTCAGTCGATGAAGATTCACAACCTCATCAACTGATTTACCATCGTTCCCTAATACCCTGTGTCTAACCTCGCTATTACTTACCCGGTGATCGCAGCAGATGCCAGAAATATTACTAAGACATCTGTGGTCAAATATTAGTAACTTAAGAGTATCTTCTACTCTTAATGGCCATGTTTCGCAGCCGTAAAGTAGAACGGAACGAACTGCTGCGCAGTATACTCGTCTTTTATTGATAGACGGATATCTCGCCTTCCCCAAAGGTGACGTAAGTTGGCAAAAGCCAAACGAGCTTTTCGAATCCGTGCAGATTTCGTCAGACACCAACCCATTAGGGATGGTCAAACTTCCAAGATAAGTAAAGTTGTCAACGCGTTCGACTACTTCACTCCCTATCCTTACTTCAGGTGTTAACACAGACCAGTTCTGAAGCAACATCTTGCATTTAGAGGGAGAGAAACGTACCCCAAACATTCTGGCATCGTTCCTCAGTGTTACCAAAAGATTCTGTATTTTACCAGCGTCTTCACCAAACAGGACTATATCATCTGCGTATTCTAAGTCGATAAGAAGACCTCCTGGTGGGAGATCAATACCCGAGAATTCAGTCGACAAGAATGTTATTTCCATCAGTAGGTCTGTGATGAAGTTGAACAAAAATGGAGAAAGTGGACAGCCTTGACGGATAGCACTTGAGGTTGCAAACGTAGATGACAGTTCGACAAAGGTTCTCACTAGACTAGTAGTGTTCGAGTAAAGAGCCTTTACAAGGTTTATGTACTTCTGATGTACACCTTTTAATGACAGACACTGCCACAGAATCTCGCGGTCTACCGAGTCAAATGCTGCTTTTAAGGCAAGGAAGACCACCATTGTCGAACGCCGATAAGTATGCCTGTGTTCTAGAACCTGACGAACGGTGAATATGTGGTCAATGCAGCCACAACCAGGTCTGAAACCAGCCTGATTTTCACGTGTTTGCAGTTCACGAGTCTTAGTTAGGCACCCGATAATTATTGCTTCTGAAGTTTACCAAAACCAAGTAT
Organism: Schistosoma haematobium; assembly: GCF_000699445.3. Taxonomy (NCBI): domain Eukaryota; kingdom Metazoa; phylum Platyhelminthes; class Trematoda; order Strigeidida; family Schistosomatidae; genus Schistosoma; species Schistosoma haematobium. The sequence goes on along the minus strand of NC_067195.1, from coordinate 49,218,353 downwards.
CAGAAACCTGATTTGTTTGTTCAAAAGGACATTGTTTTTTTCTTTGCGGTCACAAACATTTTTTAATTACACCAGAAAATTTTGTTCAATTCTTTCTTCATTGAAATACATCATTACGTCTTTTTATTACGAACAGTAATCTTGTTTTAATTAACTAAGTTCTATTCACTTTATTATTATCTATTATTAGAGTTTAATCATTATATGAAACACTAGTTCTTAGGCTTTTGGGCTCTTGTTGCAATCAATGTTGTAGAATGTCCTTTTATGTAAGATATGCATTTACAATATTTTATTCAGTCTATAAAGTTTATTTACACCTTTGCTATAACTATGCTGGTGTGTAATCAAAGCAACTACCAAAGAAACTCTTTTATGTATGTAATTTGAACCCATTTTTTTAATTATCACTTTAAATATTACAGGTAGTAAACAGCCGACGACAAATAAACGAAATAAAATGAATTCATATTATTTTGCTAAAGAATTTTCCTCTTGCTTTCTTTAATATGAATAAACAGTCAACATTAGTGCTTAGTAATGATAAGTTAAGAAAAACGTCCCATAAATTAAACTGTTGAATATATTATTGTACGATAACAAACAATAATTGCAAGCAACTGAAGGCGACGACTTAAACTGACTCTGACCTCGTACTTTAAAATACTAAATTACCTGTCGTTTACATTCACCGTTTTAATCCAGTATGCAGAATCACCGAGTTATTACCGTTCGTAACTCTTTATCAGAAGTCAAACTGTTTCCTCCTAAATCTACCGGTTATATGAATTACTGTGTAAATAAATCTTCGAGGCTTTGAAATGATTTAATACAATATATCCGTGGAACGAGATCATTATTATCGTCGGCCATCAGACACAAAAACGACTACAGCTTTTTTATCAATAACGATAAATCTTGAGGGCATGAAAATAGATATCAAAATAACGGTGATTAGTTTGAGTGTCATTCATATATGTGATCAAATGTCTACGCGTACTTTTTTTTCTCCAAATATATGAAGATATGACGTGTTTAGAAGCAAATTATCTCAGTCTGTAACTACATTCGGACTTGAACCTAAACTATTGATAGCGTGATTACTAGAGCTCATTGTTATTAAAAACATAGTGCACAAGTAATTGACTTTAATATCCATTTTAAGCAACCAATTACATCAATTTTCAAATTATCAATTTTATTGGGGTGACAGTTTTAACGTTTGAACCCCTTTACCTAGCTGTCTTCAAAAATAATTCGCATTTACATTTAATCCACTCTGGACATACTAATTTGTTATCCAGAATGGTATGATTCACATTGTTATGCTTATCTTTGTTTTTATCTAATCTTTCAACTTGTCTAGTTGACCTATATATTTATGTATACCATAGCTTTAGCGAACTTCATAGCATTCCCTAGAATTTTTCTAAATCAACTTCAGAATGAAATATTAGTCAAAAATGATCAATTTCAATATGTATATGCTCAGAAAGATTATTTTTGATGTGAACTTTATCAAAGGTTATTTTACAACATGATGTCAAATGTTGAATAATAATAAATAAATAAATAAACAACACTTCAACATAACACTAAAATCAGCTTTATGAAGTGTTCATATTCAATAATATATGCATGTACATGGAAAAAATTGTGTACATCAAACGGGTTGATCATATGATTCCATCTATCATGATAATTAACGAACTGAATTTTTGAATATCATTCTGTATTATTAAGAAAACGTTAATTCTGAGTTGTTTTAGAGAGTTTGATACTTCTCCAGTTAATTGATACAGTGGTACATATTAAGTGAATTTGAATAAAAAAAAAACCTCAAGCTATGAATGGTATTCCATCAAATATGTCGCTAAGTTAACATCAACGTCAACTACTAGAAATGTTCACTTTTTTAACAAATTTTTCCGATTGTCTTACTACATACAATGTAATCTATCAATTTTAAACAGAAATATTTCAATTTATTGATCACTCGATACCGCTGAATATCATAATGATTTTAATCATTTTCATCCTTGAATTGCTTCCTTAAATATTCTCCATCATTGTTATAGATACCTTTAACGTTTGATAATGATATCAAATAATATATCGCTATGCCGAAAATAGTATCATTTCTTGACTTGAAAACTAATTAGGAGTATCCAGTCGGTTACACACGGACATTGATGACAAAAAGAGATGAGTAAAGTGTTATAATAATAATAATAATAATAATAATAATAATAATAATAATACGATTTCCTTTATTCAATACTTTGAATTTTGCCACTACGATGAACTTTCAACTTCGCTTGTAGCCTCGCTAGGAGATAGCAACTACACTCCGTAAAAAAACAGATACTAACCAGAGGAAGGAAGTCCCAGAACCAATTACGTAGTATTGCAACAAGTGTTTACGTAATATGCATTTATACATTGTGATTATTAAGAAATAAACTTAATAAATCTAATACCAATAGTCATTTTCAATAGCGAAATCATCCTAACAGTTCAGCTGCTGCGACTATCTTTGTTTTTATCCATACCATATATAATGTATGATACACGAACTAGTTGCATCTCACTTCTTCAGAGAATAGATCAGAAGGAAAATGAGTCAGCAACTGTGATGCTTTCGTTTCAGTTTTTTTAATATTTAACGTTGCAACAACCTGTAAAGCTTTTTACTTGAAAAATGTGAGCCAATGAAGTTACTAACTATAATTGTTCGATTAAAACAACTATAAACCAAGAAGTTTGGCTGCAATATTTGTAATTAGAAAATAGGAGACCGAAACGTTCAGGTTTGTCTTCCTAATCAGGAAACAGCTGATAAATTCATTGAAACTGTTAAACAACAAGTATTGATCATAAAGTAAACATTACTTACATCACTATTTGGAGAACGAAGCAATAGACGCGTTAAATAACTTGGTAAGTAAGGATAACGTAAATTGAATGATTTATTCAAAATCATACGCTTTCTCATTCTTAAAGGACCTTCAGTTGGGTCTAGTTCCCATTTAGCTAAAGGATCCGGTGTAACTCTGCCCCATAGACCACGTTCTCTTGTCAGTTCATTTTCAATTTTTTCCCATTCAATTTCAAGATGACGCTGATTAAAGGATAAATTCTGAAAACAAAATAAATGTTAATTTTATGTGATACGATATATATCAAGGTAAAAAAAAAACAGATATCTGGAAACCGCACACACATATATAACTGTCAGCGAGTAACCTTTAATTCAGTGGACAAAAAGTTTACTTTTAATGTGTGATTGTGGAGATTGATAGAATTGAAGTTTACAGCACAGACAGATTTTAGTTACAAAAATTAAAGACCAGAAAGTCTTGGGTTCTAACGTCGACAGAATTGTGCATCGACATTGATGTGAGGACCCAATTTCATAAATCCCCTATTTAATCAAGTCTAAAAATAACCTGACATATCCGTGCGAAATTTGATTAATTGATTACTTATTCTAGAAAATAACGATAATAAGACTACAATCAGTTATTTATGTCGTTAGATGGACATTTTTCGAAAAGTTCAACAGTATCACGCTCGTCACGAAATATTAGTCTTGGGTTCATTCCTGTATAGATTCATCATTATGAATTGAAGACGAGTATAAAACTGCATACGAAAATAGACCTCTCGAAAAAAGTTGTTGATGAACCTTACTTTTATTGCCGTTACATTGATATTTTCACTATCGTTGGTTTGAACATTTGTTGTTAAAAAGCACTAAGAGTTCTTTTTTCCCAAAGTTCTGCGATCACATTCGCATGTGAAGAGCAACTCGATCACAAACTACATCTCCTCAACGTTTTGTTGAACAGAAAAGAAAGTGGTTCTATCAGTAAAAATGTGTATAAGAAAAGTTCTTCAGCAAGCCAGCACACACATTTCATCAGCTGTGTATACATTCATTACAAGAGAAACCTAATCAGATGTCCTGCAAATAGAGCTTGAAAGATATGCTCAGACGACATTGTTAACAAGGAACTAGAGCTTATCCATAAAATGATGACTGAAATATGTTATTTACAAGGTTTTCTGTGGAAACGTTTGCATGTAATAAACAGGAAAATAACAAAGTCCACAGCTAGTAGGAAACCCATCTTCCTGAAGCTACAAATCAACGGTGATATGTCTGGTGATGTACTACAGGATAGACTAATCAGACCAGTGAAGAGAACGTTTGATGCAGCTAACCACTGTCCATCGTTCTCGACCCGACCTATGATGATTCCACAACTAAGGTACAAGTTACATGGTTCTGCCACATTTATCTGTATCTACGAATTCAGCTGCTCCTGTGGAGAAAGCTATATTGGGAGTACAACCAGACAATTGAGCCGACAAGGTGGTGAACACCTCCCATCGTGGTTAGGAAGGAGTATCGTCAAAACAATACGCAGCTCTGTTCTACCACACCTGATCAATAGCAGTCATGTAGTAGATAGAAAAATGTCATTAAAGTGGCTTATCGTTTTCTAACTAGTTCTCCTTGCAGGGTTCCATTCGTCCCTCAAACATAATAGAAGCTATAGGAATTCGAGTTAACAATCCCATTCATCGTATTCATAAGAAATTCGTAACATCTTTATCTATTCCTTGGTTTAATTAACCTTAATAAACGATTTTATTTGTTATTATTTTACAAAATCTTTGTTCGTTTATTTTTCTTTAACCTCTACGTTTTTCAAATATACGCCTAACTGTCCAACTATTTGAACGCTTTTTATCACGTAATCCTATAGTCATTATGGATGTTATTTCAGGATCTATATTTTTCAAGTCATTGACCTATTTCCCATCATGAAACATGAACTCAAGCCTTTGCTATTCTTATCACAACTAATACACCTGTCATCATTCTATCGATTTGTACATTTTACTTATTATGTTTATTTGTGTAATCTATTCCACGGTTATCACTGACTTAGAATTGCTTTGATTGGTTTAATAATTTCGTATATACATATAAATATTGCTGTATATTAGACTAAAGCCTGATGAGGATCTGATTAAAAACAATATTGTTCTCTTAAATCTGTTGTTCTAATTAACGATATGGGGAATCCTAGCAGTTTAGAAACACTTCAGTGAAAATCTCGAGTAATGAAAAATACGAAACGTACAAATTAACTTGAAATTCTAAAACAACTTACTTGATAAAATTGTGTTTTTTGTTGATCAAGTAGTTCGTGAATGAAATTTAGTTGATTCGGAGCCCATAATTGTATAGCCTATAAAACAAAACAATGTTAAACGGTTTTCAAGAAACGAAAACATATCAACAATTAAGAAAGGTCGGTTCAGCAAAGAGTTCGTTTTTCGGCGAATTCATTTTCAAAGCTGTACAATCGCAAATCATATATACCAAATTTTTAGGATGATAGTAATTACAATAGTAGTGACAATAAAATTCTGTTAAACATTGTAACAGAAAGGTAGAAAAGTGTTCCTGATATAAAAAATAGTGTTTCAATACCTTTGTTGATTGTCAATCCACAATTATTTGAGAATAAAATCGTAAGACTTTTAATTATTATACATCTCCCTTTCATTCCAATACCAATAATCTGAAAATTACTAATAAATATATAGATGCAGTTAAAAAAATTAACACTAACAGCTTGTTTCAGACCCCTTGTCAATTTTGAGAATATAGAAGTGCATGTCAACGCCCGACTTTAGTGGCGTTTTCTGGTCCTTAAGATAGCATTCGACTCTGTTGACTGATGTTTAGTGGGTATGCGTCATTAAATGAAATAAAAAAATAGAATAAAAACTTTGTGAAAGCTCTCTAAGAGAAAACTATTGGTCAAGTCAGAGCCTAAGAAAAATTGTTAAATTGATGTAGCTACTGACAAAATGCTTAGTCTGATGAATGCCCTGAATAACAATGAAAGTATGTTTGAGATATGCTTCGCTCCCTCGAAATACAGGAAAGGTCTAGAGTAGTTGAGTGACATGGCTCATAATCAGTCACAAGGGTGTACACCCGTTCATTTTTTTATCTGGAACACGAGTATCAATGTTTGTCCATATACACCTCTTTATTCTATCCTTTCAAACTTTATTCTTAGTATTTAGTCTTCCTCACCATGATCGCTACTACAATTAGTTCAACTCTTTCACTAATCATCGTGTAAATTAAGTATTGTTATGCTGATATGGTCTGACAAATTGAGCTAAAGTAGATTGGTCCCAGACTCTTAGTTTATTACAACAGGCTGAATAATTAAAGTATGCAATGTCGTAAAAAGAAGTAACCATGACAACCGAAAAAGTTAACAATAGATTGACTTCCAATTTTAAGTTTATTTGTAATTCATTTTTTTCTCGTCAATGTTAAATGATAAAATATCATAGCGTCTTCTCAACAATAATGTTCAACCTTTATTGACATTTGCTTGAGATTAATTTGAGAAAATCCTATTTGTACAACCCTTGAATAAATGGAAAGCTCTTTTCCTACTGAAAGTTTATAGACTGAAAAAAGTACTGTTTTTATACTCTTATTAATTTTCTGCTGGAAATACCGGGTGAGTAATAGTGAGGTTAGACACAGGGTATTAGGGAACGATGGTAAATCAGTTGATGAGGTTGTGAATCTTCATCGACTGAGATGGTTGGGTCACGTGTTACGCATGCCCGAACACCGATTACCACGACGTGCAATGCTAACCGGTGTTGAAGATGGTTGGGAAAAAGTTAGGTTCGGCCAAACCAAAATGTGGTATCAGTGCTTGAAGTCACTAACCTCTAGTCTGAGCCATTTTAGTAGATGTGGACTACTTGGTTGGGGTCCGTGTGACTATCGTAACCAATAGTTGGAGACTCTTGGTGACATGTCTCAGAATCGATCTCAGTGGCGTCGGTGTACACACTATTTGTGTTCCTTTAAACTAAGAGATTAAAACCACTTCATATCTTTTTTTCTACGAACTAATTCTTTCTTCCTGTACTGTGTCCTTATATGCAATCTTTCTTTTATATATTATCACCATTGAATTAACTACTTTATGAATCCGGTGTTAATCGTGTTGTGCTAATGAGGTATGGCAACTTGGACCGATGTATATATGTGCCTGGTCCTATGTTGTAACTAACTGGCTGACTGACTCTTATTAATTTCATAAATACAAATTTTCATACTGACTAATCAGTATACAGTGTTAAAGGTTATTTATTCATTCAATAAATAAATAGATAAATAACTATAATACTAATTAAGTGGTTCATTCACTGCTTTCATTGAAAGGCTTTCAAAGAAAATACTTTGTGAATACATCAGCTTCAGCATTCTATAATAAATCTCAAAACAATTTATTCATTTAACAAATATTGATGATTGGTGAATATTTACTGGAAAAAGAAAACACAGATCTTGAAAATCCAACATAATTTTTAGATCAAATTTAGTCAAGATAATAAAATGTTTGGATAAAGTTAATGACAAATCGAAACGATTGATAAATGTAAATTTACTAGTTAGTCATGAACTAATGATCTAAATGAAACAGAAAAATCATAAAATCAACAGAAATAATAATTACCTCCACAGCATTTTCTTGAATCATTCGGAAACCAGTACCATTAGGTTGACTCAAATAGTTAATTTGTATATTATTATTGACAAGTGATGTATTTGTATTCATGTTGGATCTAGATATTTGTTCATTCATATTAGTTTGGTTGGTCAGAGAACCTGAATGAGAACTAGAGCCTAGTTTAAACACATTTCCTGAAACTTTACTCAATTTCATTGAAATTTGGTGTTGTAATCCTGATGAGGTTGAAGCAGATCCGGTAGTCGTTGTTGCAACAGATGTAGGTGGAAAATTTTCCTGTTTTATCATATTTAAAACATAAAATGGAGTACCAGGAATACGACCCCATAAATTGTTAGAAGAAATACCACCTAATCCTGCCGCTTCACAATCAACATGTTGTGCCCAAGCAATTAAACATGGACCTTCAAGGATTGTAGTCCAATCATTAAGTGAAGGTACAGATAAACCACTAATTAATGGAGCTTCTGGGACAAGTTTTGCAAGTACCTATGTAAGCAATCAAAACACACGAAAAAAATAAAGACTGAATGCACTTAAAAGGTTCCTAGGTTCACAAATAATTTAACACAAAAACTATCTGAAATTTTTCAATGATAAATTCATACCTTAAAAAATTTACCCAAACTAATTAATTAGCTGAAGATTCAATAAGAGATTATTGATAATAAACACTTTTAATGAATCGATTATATTGAATAAACAGTAAACACTATAAACAATCAAAACATACTTCTGAGATATTTTAATGTATATAAAAAAATAAAATTGAATATAAGCGATAATATGGTGGTGTGTTCAGCTAATTTAATGAGTCATTTGTTTAAAATAAAATATAGAACATTTATATGCGATTCAACGAAAATCTGAAACACAAATGGATTAAAACAAAATAAATTTTAAGTTTTATTTCGATATGAACTGGTGTGGACAATAAAGTTGTCAATATTTTCAAATGAAATGTGATCCGTCTCAGTCGGCATATGTGGATCCTGGGTGAACTGCCTCATTATAACCATTGGGGCACCGGTTGGTGCGGAATAGATAGAATGTGACTAACAGTGGAATCCGCGACGTGCGTTTTGTCTTCTTTAGGACCAGTCAGCTGAATGTATCTGTATCCCAGATTCGATGTTCATTCCGGGACTCGAACTCAATACCGTCTATTCCAAACCTCATCACGTTAACCCATGAGCTACTGAGTCAATGCGCCTCAAACAGAACGAAATATGTGTACTAGATCCCATCGACTTTTAACCTATCAATATGCTGCTACTCAAAGTTAAATGAAAGTCGAGACTCAAATTGTTAACCAGTTAGTAAAGATGTACAATGACGTGTAGACAATCTAGTACCTTATAAACAGAATCTAAGCAAGACTTGAAGCCACCAGTCCACCTCTTCCTCTCGTTAGTCTTATTGTATAACCTTAAGGTTGAACAAATATGCATTTCATTCGATGATATTCCTACTGCATTATTAAAAAGTACATTCAAATTTATCAGTTTCTCCGAAGAAAATTATTTTACATTGTTAACCACCACTTCTAAAAGACTAATTGACCGGATTCGAACAACCTGAAAAAGAAATCCATAGTTCTAACCTTAATCTCATGAAGATATATATTACTCACTAGCTCTACTTTCAACATTAAAACACAGCCGAACTCATTCGCAATCATATTTTCTCTTTCTTGATATAAAATGAATTTCATTAGTTCCTATTCAGAAAGGGATTATTATTACAATTAATACTTGATACCATACCCAATGAGAAAGCTGTAATTAACGTGAATTAGATGTCTACGTGATCACGTTCCGGCTTTTGAAATGATCTGTACTACATTCAAGCACATTAGTAAAAAATATTAAAACTGAAATACTGATAAGATCAGTCTGAACAAACCCAAGTAAACTAAAATGTATATTCTGAATTTCTTCCCTGACTACTATTTAAAAAGTGTTATATTTAGTCAAATCGTTAATAATCTATCATTGTTGTTCATTTTTTAAATATGATTTACGTTATTCCATTTCGTCCAGTAAGATAATTTTACAACTAACTCGAATAGTATTACCATTTTAATGAAGTAATAATCAACTGTAAAATTTCATTAAAATATGACCAAGATCTGATTGATTTAAAATTGTAGTGCCTTAGCAAATAAAAGCAGCCAAAAAAAACTGAAATACATTAATTAAAGATAATATAAAACAAATCTCTTATCATTTCAATCTGTCATTTTAATTTACATAAACATGTAAACCAATAAGTAACTTGAAAACTGTGCGTGGATATTGATCTAAATTTTATGTTTCCATAGTCGAATTTAGTCGTTTTCATGGGTTTTTTTCTCTTTAAAAAAATATCCGTTTGCCTACTACAATAAGAAACCAAATTCTTTTTTTAAAAAAAGGAAAGAGTACGATAGAATGAATTGAGCTTACTGATTTTTTAGCTAAATAACATTTCGACCAAAGTTTTAAAGCAGTTAGAACAATTTCTTTTGTATAATTACCAATTATTTGGTCAGACTGTTGTCTATTATTTACATTTGAAGATTTTGAATAATTCAAAGTAGTACTTGTACTGTCATTAGGTAATTCATTATTGTCTAAGTGAAAATTTGTGAATTGTTTATTTACTGATGTTGTTATTGTAGATGATGAGGATAGTTGTTGTTTTGATGCTGGAATTACGGTATTATTCTCTGTTCCCGTTGTCACATTTGATAAAGATAAGATTGTATCGTCAAAATTATTGTCTAATTCATCAAATCCAAATGTCGTATGATAATAATTAACAGAAGACGATTCAATTGAAAGATTATTATTATCATTATCATTACTATTATTATTTGAACTATCATGATCAGTTTTTGTACATGAAGTAATTGAAGAAATTTGACTCAGGGTCGAAGATTTATTAATCACTGATGTTGAATTATTTGAATAATCTGTCACATTGCCTAAACTTTCATCGTGTTCATCATTTAAGTGTATAAGTTGAATTAACAAGTGAACTAAACACGCTGGAAATTCAATATCTTCATTGACTGAATTAAATATCAATGGAATGTGCTCATGACAATATGTAGCAGTAGGCCGAAGTTGATCAATCTCAATATAACCACGATTAATATCTAGATTCAATTCTTCTATAGGATTAATATTTAATATATTATTACTAGTACATTGTACTGAAGTATTATTTAATCGGTTCAATAAATTAATTATTTGTAACTGATCAGCATTTGTAAGAATCGGCCGAGATAATTGATAAAGTATAGTACGATTTAAACTACGATATAATGAATGGATTGTGAATTTACTAGCCAATAAGTTGTTGTGATTATTACTGACTGAATGATGTTCAAGTTTATTAGTTTCTGCCGTCGTTGTAGATGAAGAAACAATTGTGGTAGACTGATCTGGCCAATAAGTGATAAGATGGATCAAAAAGTCTATGACATGATTTACTTCTTTATTAAAACAACCCTGAGTAGATCATAACGAAACAGATAATGAAAAGGATAAAAATTGTACACAGTGGGAGATTTTTTAATTTTTTTAATATACATAAATAGTTTTAATGGTTACAAACGAATAACACCCCAAAATTCATCTGAGCAAAATATCAGTATCATAATAAGGAATGCAAATAATACCCATCTTTCCAGAAGTGATAAATATAATGGGTTCATTTAAGACCGCGAACCGACCTAAGACAACCAGAACACACCTGAAAGCAGTGAGCACCTACAACCCCACCACAGGAGAACGAACCTTGAACCGTCGAGTCTCACGCAAAAAGAGCTCAGTCTTTAGACGATTGAGCCGGGATCCAATATTGTAAATCCCTATCTTCAATTATATATTTTCGGTGGGTTAAAGACTAACACCCAGCACAGTTGAAGTACACTGGTCACAGCTTCTCACAAATTTACACGTCAGGTTTAGTAACATATACTCAATGTAAAAAACCTAATGAATTTTAGTAAGAAATTATTATTAAATAAGTATGAACCGACGGAACTTGTCATAAATACTATCTGATTTATTGAAATGGAATTTTATATGACGAAATATTTCAGACAGATAAATATTCTAATTAGTGTGAAAGCTCAAAACATTTTTATATTTCTTCCAGATTTATTGTTTACTAATTCTTATTAAAGCAATAATAATGTAAACTCGTTTCATATATTTATTACCATTTTTTCTAGATTATAAGCGGTTGACGAGAATCGACCATTTGCCTGAAACGCCATGGAGTTCTGGATTCCATTGCTAGCTACCATCCACCTTTGCTTATAATGCTCGTAACTTAAGGTAATATCGAGGCAAACTGTACAGGATGTACATATGCCGATAAGAGACTGATCAATGGAAATCCTAAACATCAATGAATACATCCAAACAACCGATACAAAAATGAATTAGGAAATTAGTGAGACTATAATTAGTGGATGATCTTTGAAAGATGCTCAAGTGACTTTGAGAATGATTTTCGTCATGATCTGACATCAGTCAAAATGCCATTTTGGCAAATGGGTGAATAAATTTCGCGCCAAAATCAGAGACTTGTTACCCTAAATCTGATTGGTTCGTTAATAAATTCTAGTCACACCAAGAAATTTAGGCATTTTGAATACTATAAAAAGGTATTTCTGTCTCTGTTTTTACGTGATATAAGATAGAGGTGTTATATCCTAGTGAAGATTAAATCACGAGTAACTTCCGAGAGCTATTAATGGACTAATATTATATATATTCCTATCGTATGACAGTTCAGTAACCAAATTATGTATATCGATATTCCTCTTATTATAGGCCTATAGATTAATATTATACGATTTACTGTTCTTATGTTCAGTTTATTGATTACTGTCTCCCACATTCACAGCCACTTTTTGTCTTGGTCTTGTATAAATGTGATTTCTTATTTTATGGTATGATGAGGTCTATTTGGCTGGTATATACACTATGTTTAAAATAAACGATTAGCATAGTGGGAGTTGTTACTGGAGTTCTGGACTCAACTGAACAGGTTAGGGTAATAGAGGACCAATAAGGATACTGGGCTGTTCAGAACGGTCGAACGTCATTGGTTTAGCACAGTACTACGATTGAATAAGTTGTATTTCAATTGGCGAATAAATCACGTGATAACTAAATGGGCTTAAAGCCTCAACAAAAGGTTATTCTACTTTGAAGTCCATGCAAAAACTAAAAAGTCAATTTCTCAATCTTGATTAACTCATTCCTAAACTATACTTTTACCTCATAATGTTATAAATATGAACAATTGTCAGATGTAGATTATTACCGTTTCTCTTATGATGGCTGACGTAATAGCTAGGCAACGATTAAAAATCACAAAATATGAATAATAGAATAACATAACATTTTACTTTATCAAAAATAAACTGAACGAAGAAAGTAATTAATATGAATAAATGAATAAAAACTCAATAGGATTAGGTCAGATGAATTTAAAACTACCTGCCACAACTTATCAACAATACGTGCAGAAAAATATATTAAGTTAGCTGGAATATATTCAATATTTCCATTGGGTCCAACACATAATGATTCATCATTTAGTATATCTGTCGCTAAGAAATGATCCATTAAACTGCATAAAATCAGTGTTTGTAAAGTTTGATGTTGCTTTGAATTACACTGATCAGACCATGCCTGATTACATGAGTCGAAAAAAATGGAAATTAGTGTTAATAAACAGGACAATAGAATAACAAATACAGAAAGTAAAAAAGGCAGATCCAAAATAATTATGTTTAGTGTTTATACGTCGACCAAGTAGTCGATGATATTACCATTAGCTATCCAACATGCACGCTCCTTCTAATTATATCCCGATGGTTCGTTTACATATACTGAAATCCTGCTCTTATCCCGTATTGTATGCTTAGCAATTAACGGTGATATAGCCGTTGAGGTATTCAATCTCCGAACAAAAAGCTTTAGGTTACAACATCACTAACTTAACCATTTGATTTGAGGAGCTGGGTAATGTACCCACTAGCCCCCGTACCTAGAATTTGAATAAAAATCAGATATATGAATCTGTATTTAGCTAGTGAGTTAGTTACACATTTCACTCAAATGACCAAATAATATAGTATTGTTAACCCTAGGCAGTGTAGAATGCTTCATTATCCTCGTCAAGTTGACGCTAATAGGAAAAGATATGTGAATAAGCAATAGACAGCTTTTTTTAATTATCCTTCACTATTTTGTGTATCTGCTGAAAACATATTCGAAATATGTCATATGAATGTTCCAGCGAATCATGAGACGTGCAATGTTCAAAACTACTCATGATTGACGTGTGCCTATAAAAGAACTTAGTAAAGACATTTAACATCGGGATGAAGATATTTACTAACACAAAGTTATAAATACAAAATCCTTTATTTCTTGCCAGTAGGAAGCCTATCACAATGCACTTTTTCTTATGATTACATCAATATTTAATAAAATTCTTGAACATGACCATAAACAGATGTTAATGATTGATTACTCATTGAGTAGTGACTGATGTCGTTTTAATCTAGTCCTTCTTAATCTGGATCGAATTCCATAGATCAACATACAATGTCGCCACTTATCTAGGTTATTCGACATCGAGTGTATTATGTTGAGATGTTACGTGGTCGGAAATGTTCAGTAGGAATCCTAGTCCAACGTTTCGTGCTAGTTGTCAAAGGTTAGTAAGGTGTACTAGCAACTCCATCGGCAAACATGAAAATGGTCACAATTATACGATAAGACAGTTGTAAATATCTCAATCTTACAAAACGTCGATCGCTCCTCTAATATCTCAGTGGTCACATCTCAGAATGCGAAGGTGGATTCGAATATCACTAAGAGTATCAGTTCGCCTAACATTGCAGCCACGCCATGCTGACGAGTTTCAAGCATTACGATACTGAGGTTACAGTTTCCTGTCGACTACTTTCCAACCACCTAACAGAAACAGATATTCATCAAACTTAGTGAGATATGAAAAACCTGAGATTATCACTTCGACAAGATGATAATGACAACTGCCAAAACTTGATAAGATATATATAATAAATAAGCTATCAAAGTCCACTCAAAAGAATCTCAGCTACATTTGTGTTAATACATACACTTGGTTTTAAATAATCCAGAATAAAAATGTCATAGGAACACATTTCTAGCACACTAAAGAAAACTAGACAAAATTAGTAAGCTGAAACAAAAATAATTCGCCTACACATACAAACAAACAAATGATAGTATTGCATATACAAAACTTACTTCTAAAATTATATCCACTATATGTGTAGGCTGTAGAAATGATGGATGTAAGGTAAAACTATCGGATACAATTAATTTAATAAAATCTAATATGATTTGATAGATTGAATTTTTTGACGATTGTATCGATGATGATGAAAATGATAATAATTGATCGACAAGATTTTTATGACTTGACAACTAAAAGAAAAAATTGGTAAACAAAATAATGACACTAATATCAATATTTATTGATCAAATATATGATTTTTTTCTTGAAGGAAATATTAAAAACATGAACCTACAAACTTATTACTAAGAGAGATATGAACGACCTCAGGGTTATGGATGAGGGCATTACTGGAAAGTTCTGAAATTAAGATGATACCGTTGACCAGTGTTACTAGATTTTCAATCGTTCTTTAACTTGTGACAACCGCTATGATAATAAATATCTTTAAATTAGTTTATCTAAAACAAGCACGATTACTGAATGCATTGCCACGATAGTATAGTTAGATAAGAGCTTCTTTATCCTAGTAATGTTGTGGCTGGTAGTAAAATCTAAGATGTATGTTTGATTTTGAGACTGGCCAGCTCGATGATTCTGTATCCCCTATGTACCACTTCAAACATACTTGACTATTAAATGATGGGCGGAGAAATATTGCATAACTATCTATAGTGCAAGAAACGAATATTATCCAAATATTCTCAAACCATACCATATAAAACGTCCTGCTATTAATTTGCCCTCAAATAATTTAGAGTATTTGGTAAAACATAAGCTCAATGTCTTCAACAGTCAAAAAGGATATTTGACCTAAAATGAGAGACAGGTAAATAGTATTTCAATTGGATTGATTAAACGGACTAGTTGTAATAACAGCCTGATTATAACATGTGCACCCAAGGATACTGTGTAAGTGGGTGCCTATTATAAAAACAAGCCAATGATGTACATATTACAGATATATATGCTTTTGTGGTAGTGTGGTATTCATTCTAGGCTCTCCTTGGTTAATATACTACGACTATATAAAAATATAGATCAGATTTTTACCAGGTTTCGATCGTTATCGTACTGATGCATTTACGTTTATCGTATATGGTTCACGAAAATTCAGCATTTATAATAGGAAGGATCGAAAAGTTCTAAAGATTCTGAAAACTGAGAATTCTTACTATGACAGTTAGATAGTTAAATATAACATAGTAAAACTCATATTCATTCTTGATTTTGTATCTAATATACAATTTATATGTATCTTACCTTGAATGATAACCGACGCTTATAAACAAATTTCTGAGGTTGCATTAAAGACATTAACTCGTACATAAATTTAACGCTCTCTCACAAAAAAGCATTCAGTTTAAAATGTACTATCGTATGAATAAACAACTGTTTTGTCAAACCAACGCAACACAAATAATTCACTTAAACACAATTAACGAATTAGTTTGGTGAGAATGAATTCAAATTCACATAGTTTATGTAATCAAATAGATTGTCACTGAAATTAGTGAAATACAAATACTATTAACAAGTACACTACTAGTAGTTAATTAAACAAGTACTTGTTGTTGTACTTAATGATTTTCATTGATTTTTACATAATAAGTAGATCCAGTACCTTTTGTCAACAATACTTTTATGAAGAAAAGAAAATTAAAGCTATACATTTCACTATATATAAAAACGAACAACATTGATTTCTTTCATTGTTAGTCTTGAAAAAGGTTTAGAAATATGATTTCAAGTTACTGGATTATTTTATGGCTTGTTTTCTTTTCTTGTTCTTTACTTCAGTTCAAATAGTCGTGATTCTGTAATACATATTTACACACGACAATTTTGTAGTTTTTCAATGTCGTTCTTATAATTTTAAATAAATACATATTTTAGGATATCTTTGTACAATAAGATTATAAAAATACGTTATATACATAAGAATATCTAGGTTATTACAGTTATTGATATATACATATATGTAAGGTGGATGGATCTAGTCAACAGAAATCTATGGATTACGGCTTCTTAAAAAGCTGCACTCGTCACCGAGGTGCATCTCCAATCCTGAGGGGCATATTGCACTAAGTACTAGATAAACGTGACATAGAATACTACTAAATGATCCACAATCGTAATTATAATTAACAACTAGGACAAAGACTTGTTATAATCAATGTTGTAGAATGTTCTTTTACATAAGATATGCATTTACAATATTTTATTCAGTCTATAAAATTTATTTACACCTTTGCTATAACTATGCTGATGTGTGATCAAAGCAACTTCTAAAGAAACTCTTTTATGTATGTAATTTGAACTCATTTTTTAATTATCACTTTAAATATTACAGGTAGTAAACATCTGACGATAAATAAACGAAGTAAAATGAATTCATACTACTTTGCTAAACTTTGTTCTTGCTTCCTTCAAGATGATAAAGAGAACCATGTGAATAAGGGCAAGAAATATTTTAAAAAATAACTAACAAACCAAATTCCAAACCAAAACTTACTGAACGTTTTAAAGGACTGGAATATGCAGATGGATCATTGTTGGTATTTGTAAAAGGAATAAGTAATCCAATTAAATTAATTAATAGACCTGGTGTTGTGAAAACTAATCGAATTGCCGGTTTCGAGTGATATAGATAAATCATAAATTTAAGCATAATGACAGCAGATTCTATGTTCTCTAATGGATTATGAGTTTTACTCTCTACAAGATTAGTGAATTCTGCTATTTTTAAACCCTGCAACGATTCAGGCTGAAAAGAGATTAAAATGGAAACAGGAAAGATACCAGAACAATAAGTACTTTTCAGTTAACAACGAGAAAATATTTAACCTTAAATATTTCATTCGAAGAAATTGAGTAAAATAAAGTCTTCCTATAAAAAACTTGAAATGTTCAAAATTTAAAACGTAACATGGAAAATGGACGCTGCATGCATAGTGACGACTGACTGGGTTATTAACATAATTACACAAGAAACAAGAATTGTTTAATATTTAGCCAGTGAGTTATTGTCTATCTCTTAGTACATAAATATGTAAATAGTTTTTTAAATGAAGCTTTGATCCACATATATGAAAGTTGCCTGGCATTAAAAATAATTAAGCACAATGTGTAACAAACTGATGATGACTGCGCTGTAGATGAACACTTGGGAACTAAAGAAAGAATGAATTCATGATACTATTTCCTTTCAATAAACCAGCTTTGATACTATTAATGATAAATACTTTAAATTTAATATATTTTTATTATAGAGTAATAATTATTTTCCAGTTAAATAAAAATAATGAGTACCTGATAAATTAACAAACGAATAAGCTGCAAGATAAGTGTACCAGCTTCAGGGCATACGGACTGGCTTGAATTTTGATTGACAATAGATCCTGTTAAATTATTGCCTACAAATGTAGATGGTATTGACGACATCAATGAATGAGACATAAATGATGTATTTACATTTCCATTCCTTGAAGGAAGTACAGGTGATTTTGACATCATTGTATTAATATTTGGAGTATGATATGCATTACCTGAACGATTTCCACTAGATTTAACAACATTAGAAGATGAAATGAATGATGGAGAACGAGTTGAACGATTAGTTTTAACTGGTGAACCAACAGAATTTACTACCTCATGTTTTATTATTGTAGGTGAGATACAATTGTTTTCACAAGCAATGAAGGAATAAAATGTATCGAAATCAAACTAGAAATACAATGAAATAGAAAAAAGAAGAACAAAAGTATAAATAAAATGAATGAATACCAAGAGAGATATAAAGAAAAAATGATGGCTATGTAAATATTATCAGAAAAATAAAATTCATTTGTCAATAATTAATTTCACAGACTGATACAAACAAAAATAACACATCGTACGATATTTAGAATAGTTTTATCTTCCATAGTCATTTATTATGTACCCCATCGACTTCAATATCACTTCGCATTGCCAATATGCAAGATAAATATTGAAATAAATTTAAGCCAACTTCCATGGGGAAATAAATTTGATCATTATATTAATAGTTAGAGTAAAATGTAATAAAAGGTCATAGACTTTTTTAAACAACAGCTTCGAACATAACAACCATCAAAATAGATATAAAAAGGTTAATCATCATGAATACTATGGCATAATAAAATGATTTTTGTGGAATTTTGTTATCTGAGCTGGATGGTTTGACAGTGGAGCTTTCATAGTTCTTCTGAGCGACATCATTAATACAAATCTCAAGTAGAGATGGAGTTTTCAAATTTCTTCACATATGACTCCCAGCTTTGTCCTGTAGACCTTGATCTTGATTGGTTATTGTTGACTTTTAACCTGTCATGGTTTACTTCTATATTTTGAACACTCCATTTCTACTTGAAATCTGTACTGATGATTTCGTTCAGAAGAACGACGAAAGTTCCACGACCAAACCATCCAGCTCAGAGAACAAAACTCCACAACAACCATTCACCTGAGCTACAAATCTTTTCCATCGTCCTAAAATGATTTAACATTTATCGAAATTGTAAACTACTTTATCAGATAACAAAAAGACATCATTATTACAGATATTTAACTTTAAGTCAGACCTACAAACAGAGATGATGATGGCTAGCAGTGGAATCCATGCCAACAAAAGATTGATCAACTTTAGTCCTAAACATCAATGGGATGATTTAAACAACCAATACAAAAACGGATTTAAGGCAGAACTGTTTTCAGAACGTGATCTTGTGAAGACATAAGACAAAAATTCAAAAAATCCACAATATATGCACAATCATAATGGTTAAGCCATTTTACTGATCAAGTACGATTACCAAGTAGATTTTAAAAGAAATAACTTTGATATTGCTTATTAATCATAGGGAATTAATCTAAACAAATAAATAACTCTACCTATAAAAACAAACGAAAATGCAATTATACATATCACAACGAACTAGTATACAAACAAACTACAATATTAACATAATGTACCTTTGAAAACAAGAGCTAATGTTAAGTAACTCTCCATAATTTTTTTGATATAAAGTAGCTTAAATAATCATGTATTTGACGTGAGGTGAGGTAATTGAACTATCATTGAATGAATAGAGATCATTTACCTTCAACAAATATGTATTATCTTGTTAACACTGTATAAAAAGGAAATATCAGGTCATTTTGTACAGTTCTCACTACTAATCTATCAACAGAATTCATACAACTTCAAATACTTAATCGGATAAGTGTGATCCTGACTAAGTAAATACATGAAGTTGCTACTATAAAAAACAATATAAGATTAATTGTCGAATTTATTCTCTCAATGTTTATACTAAGAAGCAGATATTTAAGAGAAAAACCACTAGACGTGTAACTTTTCACAAGAAAGAACCATCATAACATTTGAAGTTGGTTACATTCCTTCGTTCATATTAAATTACCAGTAGTTATTCAAATGGATACAACTAATTTTCCTCAGCTAGATATCACATTTTCTCCATAATTTTATCTGATTGTTTATTTGTCTAACAAACTATTAAAATAATTGATTACGTAACAGTAGTAGTTATAAATAGTTCAACAAGCGAAAACAAATATTCATAGACAAAATATTATAAACATTGTACGCTATTTATGCTTTTACCTTTACATCTTTTGGCATACATCGTACTGGAATTTTTAATAGTAAAGCAAATAGGAATAAGAATGTTTCAATTAAATTTAAATGATACGGCAGTAATATTTGCAGCATAGTGAATCCTGGTTGTTGACATGTGGATAATTTCAGATCACGGAGTGCCGCAGTATAACGAAGTGGAGGTTTACGTTTTATTAAACTTTTGGAATTATCTAATAAAAAAAGAGAAAAGTAAAACGACTTATTAAACAGTAGAATGTAGAACACATTAAAATTGATTAACGAAGAAAATAGTGTAATAGAAAGCAAGTTGGATTCATATAAATATATATTAAATTTTATGAAGTCATTGATTACTGTGTCCTAAAATGTTTGATGAAAATGATAGTGCGAACCAAATGAACCACTAGTGTACTTATGACTTTGATTTGTTTAAAACTGATCATACATCATCCTACAAGAATCACTAATTACTTCTCTGAAACCTTAAACATATTTTTATTTATTTAACCCTAGTTTGTTATATTAGGTATGTAATTGTGAATAATGGATAGAACACAAAAAATTTCGATCCAGTTGATTGGTCAACATTATTTAGTCATTCAAGTAACAAATAACTTCAACAACAGTATCAACCATATTTGTGTTACACTTTATCTAAAATAACATACCAATTAACAGACCATGCCGTTTCTTTAATAAAATCTCACATCCACGTAACCATCGTCCAGCAGGACATCCTAGTCGAAAAGCAATTATACAATCATTTTCTAAACATTTTTGAAGATTATTTGTAGTGGGCAATGATTCATTGAATGAAGAATCAGAATTTGTTTCCATGTGTGTTAGGATAAATGATAAATTTTGTTGTAATACCGTAGAATTTGAAGTGATTGAATGACCAGGATTTAAAATTATTAATAATAATAAATGTAATGCATAGGAAATAGTAGACGAATGTATATTTGGGCGTAACAGTAAATAGAACCAATCAAAACCCACTGCTCCTAATAATTCACTACAAAATCTAAAAGAAAAAAAGTAAAATAAATTGGAAAAGTACAAAAAACAAAGTTATCGGTAGGTTGTATTTGTTACAAACAGGTTATAGTTGGGATGGGACTAATGAGGTCCTATACTTGAACGTAACAGTTTTCCAATGATTCATGATTTTCAATAGTACGCTAAAAGAGGTCAGTCCGAGATGAACACTACATACAAAAGTCAACAGTATTTTAAACATGAACACAACAAAATTCGTAAAAAGATGAATTAACGAAAAAGCCTACTGCAACTATTTAATGAACTCAATATGAATTCTTAACTGTGAACTTGGTTTTGTAGTGATAAACACTTCAGATATATTATACATTTACTTTTAAAACACTCATGTGAATAATTTTTAGCCTGGTTAGTTAAAAGTGAACAAAAACCTAAATAAACAAATCGTATAAAAAGATCATCTGGTCAAATGACCATGACTAAAGGATTTTTCTAAATACCAGGTCAATATTGACAACAATTTTTGAAAGAAGTGAGGATAAGGAATTCATTTACATCAAAATTATTAGCATAATACAGATTCAAGCCAAATTTATTCATTTCAGAGAAAATACGTACAATCTATATTTGTACAGTAAAAATGAGGAAGAAAAGTTTAGCAATGTCACAACTAACTATAATACAATAAACTTACAATAATCTGCTTTAAATCATTTATTAACTATACACATAAAATTATCTTCAAAAACTATGATCATAACAACTAGCATTTTATAGTCGAATTCAATCCGTCACACTGAAAACCATTCCAAAATATTCTATTAATTATTCATGAATGTATAATTATACAACTAATTAATATTACTAAATAGAACATATCTTACGGATACAGAAATTTCTTAGCTGTTATTCCTTGTCTTAATATGATCAAATTTTCATCGTCAAAAGTAGTAAAATAATAATAAAATACTACAGTTATACATTATTCGTTTTTGTAATTATGATTTCGCATTGACAATGCCATTTGTTTTTACTATGAACATTATGCACAAAAGTAGTTGGATGTATTTAATGTTAAAAAAAGGATGAGGATAAACTCCATTATCACTCACAATTTTGACAGTGCAATTGGCAAGCAACCAAAATGAGGCGCGAACTATTTACACTATCTTAATTCATGATGCATGACCTGTTTCCTTGTCTGTCATTTTTACTGGCTCACATAAAAAATGTAAAGTGTTCTACAGCGAAGATATAACTCCATCAGGTTACAGACATGCCGAAAGTAGTGCATTTAGTCATAATGGATGAAACGTTACAACATAGCAAAATTCATACCTCCAATTAATTCTGTAATACAAATTATTCCAAAATATCCACTACAACTCAGTGGTTAAATAAACGAAAACATAACCGTAATTACTGATCACGAAATACCTAGATGACTTGATAACGTGGAATTTATTCCCAACTAAAAAAAAGCCAGGCAGGTATTATGTGCTCTATTACATTAAAAAACATTATAGAGATTATGAGCAAAGACAAATTATGGCTAGCAGTGGAATCCAGGACGCGCGTTTCGTCCCATTTGGGATGCGTCACCTGGATGTATCGCAAAGTTTGAATTCACCCCATTGCACAAGCTAATGGTTATCAGGACTAAGTAGCTAAGTGCATAACGCGATGGAGTTTGAGGTGAATAGTACTGATTTCGAGTCCAAAAGTGGACATCAACTCTGGAATGAAGATACATCCAGCTGATGAATCCCAGATGGGACGCAACGCGCATCCTGGATTCCACTGCTAGCTACCATCCATCTTTACCTATAATGCTTGTGAACTGCTTGCAATATCAAGGCAATCTGCACAGCATGAACATACGTCAATAAGAGACTGATCAATTTCAGTCCTAAACATTAATGGGAAGATTTAAACAAACAACACAAAACGGATTATAGAGATTTTTAATTAAGCTAAGCAAAATAGGCATATATATGAAATCAGTATTATGCAGCATTTAGATAGTAAGAGCTATCCGTAGTAATCAATAATAAATTATTACTTGAACCTACAAAGCGTAATACAATAACTTCCATCGGTTTCAAAAATTCAGACTGTTGCATTTTTTCTTTGTCTTTTGAAGCAAAACCTAGAATCACCGAGTAATTTGATTTTTATATCAGAACGAGGATTGAAAGAAATGGTAATTCCCAAGACTAATTTATGATTTTTATTATTATAAACATTGTTTTCGCATAATTATTTTCATGGTGTGATATAGTTTTATCTATTTGTATTAAAACTAAGTCCATTTCAAGTATAATGTAGAGGAGGTTGGCTGCTGACTTCTGAACTCAAGGGCAGGTCAAAGAGAAGCTACAGAATCGTGAACCAATAGGAACTGCCTGTTGACCCAAAATTAATGTTGCTGGTCAAACATGTATCGGCAAAATCCGAGACACTAAACCGTAGAGTAAATCAAGAACGTGAAATAGGTCAAACTAGAATCACGGTTCAGATTGCTGATTTGTCACATGATATAGGTCAGAGATCACCAAGACATAATAGTATTAACTAAATTTTCTTTGATTAAAGTGATATAGAATACAACAATAATTAGTAATTTAAACGTCAGATCATTAACAAGGGTTTGATTCTTGACTTTGTTGATATTAAGGACTGAATTTTACAAATATTTATTTTGTCTCAATGTGATCATCAACACTGGGACGGAAGCACATCAAATTAGCAAACCTCAAACAGCAAGTAATGTTTGTACTGGATTGCGCTGCTAGCTACAATCAATTTATTACAAATTATTCGATGTCATATACGAGTATTTGAACAAACTGTTAACTAACACATTACCGCCACTTATTGGATGTTTATAAACCAATTAATTAAATAGTTTTCATAGGCTGAATGATATCGGTTACTAATATGAACAATATTTATTACATATGCAGCTTTCTCACTAAATTCTTACTATATAAAATTCACTTGACTTACTATTTGATGATATACTATTTAAAAAAAACATTTAACCAGTATACACATGATAAACACTATGAATATAGTACATTTTTTGCATTAATATTGTTGAATCAATATTTACTGACGAATTTTGATTAGGACTAGATATATTGCCTTTAATGTCTTGTTCTAATCCTTAAATAATAAAAATACTATCAATGTCTTATTTATTTATTTTTTATTAGAATCACCCGATGAACTATCGCGAATAATTGATTAATAGGCAAATATCGAAATTGAAACCACCTAATTCATATTTTGAACAAAATAATATAAATCAAATATCCATATACGTATATTCATTTTTTATTTTCCCCTAAATCAAACCGACATCACCTTGGTTTACTGAAGTTACTAACCAATTTTTATAATACTATTTCCTTTTCTTTAATATCGAGGTATCCACCTTATATGAATGCGATATTTTGTCTCTTTGTGATTACTTAGTTTCTGGCATTATCCATCCAGGATAAAGTTAATGCTGATATTAATGTACAATTTGTGTTTTTTTTTTCCATTGTATAACTGCTATTTCGCGATTTTGTTTGGATTCAATACCTTTTGATTGGACTACCTTGAGTTAATTGATTGGAACTGTTCCATTTTTTGATTTGAGTGCACTTCCCGTTTGTTGAAAACACTTAGTATGCTTGACAATATTGATTATTCATATTTGAGTGAAATAAAATGGACTATCCAATAAGGTAGAGTAGTGTTCTTTCCTTGCAAGAAACATCATTATTCTTTGACAACCTAATTGTATCCGGGTTTCACAAATAAACATTAACCATACAACCCATTTCCTGAAACTATACAGCCACACATTTTCTAAGGAATCGTTGTTTCTTGTTACATTAACTGATGTACATCACTAACTAGAAAATTAGCCTGTATAGACTGCGATTCGAGAACTCGAGCATATCTGGATGCTAATATGTACATAAATACTTAAAATTAATTCAACTTCATTCTATATTTATTCAAAATTTAAGCATTTACCTCTTACAATGAAAATGAAAGTAACACTATCCAAATATATGCGACACAAAATAGTCACAGAAATGATGCTATGATTAAATTTATTAGTAAATGAAAAAATATGCCTTCTTCATAAAGTATAAAATAAATTAATGCATTCAACAAGCACTTGGGTATAAGCCACACTCTAAATACGGAGGCTAATAATACGTCCCATTTGCCAAGAGCAAAGTAGGTCAAGCAGAGTTTGAACCTAGAAACTAATGCCTAGAGATCATACACTTTGATCATTGAGCATAAGTTACAACATTCACTAAAAAGAAAATAAGTAAAAAGTAAACGAATGCTTTCGTTAGTTTACTTAAACTTGTAAAAGTGCTGCCCCTACTATACATTGATACAATAATCTTACCTTTCATTTATGCCATTCTTTTCTGTAATCAGATGAGTCAGTGATTCCAAACAACGATTTCTCAAGATGATAAGATATCGTAACAATTCAGTAGATACTGTGAAAAGAAAGGTAGGGAAAATATATAACTTCAATTAAAATACAACAGGTAGATTAATGACAATCTCAAAATGATTAGATTAATAAAATTGCAACACTAAACAAAGAATAGGTAACTGTCTTATACAGTCTGAACCAGCTGTGTTAGTCTATTGATGAATCAGTCAGTCATAAGCGACGAGAAACTTGGAATGTGTACATTGATTCAAGTTCCCATTTAATGTGATCTAAAGTACTCTCTGACATGTATGCTCGATTGTCACTTCCCGGTCCCTCATGACATGGAGGGATAATCATTGTTCGGATGTTTGAAAAGTAAATTAGACTAGTAGGCGTTTACCACCGGCAACCGTAATCTGCGAGGCAAGGGTAAAATGTAGTATTTTTAGAGCCAGCTTGTTCTAACCACCACCACCCATTCGAATGTGGGAAAAAAGAATCACTGTACATACTAGTCGTCTAAAAGAAACATCTTAATGCCATTGCACCTCAATACAGTCAGCAGTACAGAGTTACTTTCGATTTTTAAGTTCCTGCTTCTAACCTCCCTTTTCCCCGACCGACCTCGCTAACATGGTAGGAATTTAGAAACGACTGTTCCAGCCAATATGCTTCGATCGAGTGGGCAAAACAGGCTATCCCGGCCACCAAGTCCTGGTAATAACTTGGACCATGTACTGATTTGAATATCATAGGAAGCTTCTTCTATTTAGCGAACATCTCTTGCTGACAATTGTAATTAGGTTTGATGACTTTAGCAAATTACTCTGAACTGTTCAATATAAATATGATTAATCAGTTAAAAGTAAGAAAAAATATTATAATTATAATGTAAACTTTGTACACTTCTTGTAGTGATGATAATATATCCAAAACACTCTCTCTTCTTACAATATAATATAATACAATATAGTCATTTTAGAAAGCCACCAAGTATACTACTATCAACTCTACGTTTTAACATTTAATCAAAGAAATGTTATGTAACATTTGCGCAGTGAAATAAAATCACCTTTAAAACTACATTTATAAATCAAACAGACAAGAATTAGACATAGCCTTCGACCTAAAGATCTAATCCACAAGGCAGTGGAGCAACGTCAGGAGATGCGGTCCCATGGTAGCCGATGATCAACAATTGGTTCATACACCATTTGTTTCTCCAGAATCCTGGAGCCCTTGAGCACCAATGGTTTGGAATCAGGGTTTTCCAACTCGCCTACGTATACACTACGTGTTCACCAACCCGTTTAAAGCGACAGACATTCGCTTCTTTTCCTCTAAACTTCGTAAACAACACTCCCGCCGCGAGAAGGCAATGAGTAGAGATAATGATAATTTCTTATTTAAAAAATTGACCGCTGCATAGTGAAAATAATAACGGCAAAAATGAACAAATATCCAAAAAGTTATATACAATAGATAGAACAATAACGAAGGTTAGATAAGTAAGGAAAGACAGAAAGAAATTATAGTGAAATATTAATGAATATGCTTTACACACCATATTGATTAACGACAGTTTTACAAGTTGTGTAGACACATATACAAGCATCACTGTGGGGTTATGAAGATTGTTAGGTTTTTGATTGAGATCATGGAATCCCGCGTGCGGGATCGTGGACACGCACAGTTGAAGAGTCCAATGCTATGACACAACGGCCGTCCAGTCCTTTTAGGTTTTCGATGGTGGTCCAACATTCATTGTTTCATGATCTCAATCAAAACCATCTACAAGCATTGGATTGTTACTTTTATCGTTTTACTCAAACAAAGCATGTTCAACTAACTTATTTGTACAAAAAAAAGGTGAGAAAGTGACCATTAGGAGTTTGTTGGTTTAATATGGTTTAACAATTAAAAGCTGTCATGTGTAATATCTGACCGTGAACATCGTTTAACAGAACATTTAGGCTAGTTTATTATGCAATTTTCATCAACATAATCTGACACTTCAATGAGATACATTTCACAGAGGCAGAGACTGAAAAAAAAACAGCTTACAATATAACACTTGTACATGTTGATAAGAAGCAGGTTGATGATAAATTATAATACTGATAAAAACAGCTCAGTAAAATTACATCAGCACTAAACAACTAGACAATGAGCAATTAACTATAGATATGTATCCTACAGGTCATTCGCTGCCTGAATACTGTGAAGCTGGGTGACATAGGAGTATCAGTTCCCTAAATATTAAAGTAAGCCTTGTTAAAAAGTCACATATAGAGCATAACCTAGTTCCACAGTTTACAATCAACTACCTCCCAACCACCTGATCATTGAAACTGAATTAAACAATGTGAGAAATCTCATGATGAATTTATTTGTTTACTGCAAAGAGAAAAAAACAAAAACACTTACGCATAGGTATCCCATCAGAACCATCAGTATTTGATGTTTGTATGTAGGATTGATCAAGAGAAATAAACGTTTCATTTGTTTGTGAATTAGTCGGTAAAGTCCAAACAATTAATTGACAAAATCTAATGAGAAAAATAATGAGTGTTGTTATATATAAATGGTGTTTATTTTGGTGTAGTTTTAAAAGTTTTTAATCTTACAAATGTAGACAAAAGGCCATTCGAACAGCGTATAAATGTTAAAAATCGACCACGGCTTATGTACATTTGAGGTCCATAAATTATTGTCGTATAACTACACTTATCATCGACTTTAACGAATTTTCTCCGAAAGAATTTGCGAAAAAAAAACCAAAAATTATCAGGTATTACAAACGCTTTATTGAATCCGGAAAAAAAGCGTATTTGTACTCGAGAAACAAACTTCTTTAGCGAAATTTCCGTAACAAGAATAAAATGAGAAAATAGACTACCAAACTTGAAAAGTTCATAAACTTTATAAAAATCATATAAACAGCTGACAGAACAATAAAACTTCCACTCTGTTTTAGTTAACTAGAAGAAATCAACTTTTAAAAACTGAGGAAAAATTATAATCAATGTGCATAAAAACAAGTAGTCAATCTGAATGTGCCCATCTACGAACACTTAATCTCATTCAAAGTATTATCTTTGAAATAAGTTATTTTTACATTCATATAGGATCCACTTCTAAGTGCATTTTAAAAAACACTTAGAACTATTTCGTAATTAAAAATTTAAACTATTAATTTGAATATACACTAGACAATTTGAAACATATTTGAAACCTTGAAATATACAAAGAATGTTCATGTACCGCATTAATCTGTTGGAATGTAGATACTAAAAAGAAGATTAATATGCCTGATTAAAAATAACTAAACGTAGAAAGTATAATTTGATTTAAGAAAAAAAGGATACTAGATATTTTTACTTAATAATCTAACATAATCCTAGTGAAACATACTACTAATATTAGCAAATATCTAAAAATAATTGAGCATATGTTAGCGATAACAGCATGACTAAATATTTATTCACTAAATAATATTCACATTTCGTTAGAAAAACAATAAAACATGAGGGGTAATAATGTGTGTTCTAGAAAAATCCTAAAAATGATTCCTTACAACTTAGTTGCACGGTAGGTAATATATGGTTCCCAACGCCATCACACAAATTAACACTGAATAGTTGTGAAAAAAAATCTAAGGAATACATACAAACGAACAGTTTTTAGACTGAATATAATGATCAGATAGAATCGATTTATTTAAATAACTTTCAAATATGATCTTTTTTTATTAATTACAGTAATCTATTTCTATAGATCGTGACTTCCTATATTGATTTAATCCACAGATTTTCAGATTTCATGTAATATCGATAGGTATGTAGTACCTTAAAGGCTAAGAAGTTCCCTAATTAAAAAACAATCATTCTCTCATAGCTTTTTCACAGTTTCATTCAAATGTGAATAACCGCTTTAACGATAAGTACAATTTGTACTTTGTTACCGAACTGAATCATTATTTTAACAGAACACCTTGTTGGGACTGATATTCAGAGAATAACAACCTTTCTAAAAATGAAAGAAACTGGATTTTACCACTAATGTTTATAATTGTCAATGAATGTCTTATTTTCAAACATTAGATGGCTTTGAATAAAGTGAATAATTGTCATCTTAAAAAAGTAATAACTATTAGCTGATATGTAATTACTTATACATGGCAGGAAATAGTCAACGATTGGCTACATTTTAATTTTCTTAACATATCATTATATTGAATTCTTTTTTAAAGAAACTTTCACAGGCATATCTCTTTCTCACTCAAGATAACCAATATAGAGTTATATGATAGATATATTTGGTTATATTCCTTTGTTTTTTTCTCGTTATTGTGAGTCCTATATGATAGATTATGTTCTTATCATCAGAAAATATAAATCACTGTTCGCTCATATTTACTCTACACGGTCACTGTTATTCTCCTTATGGGTTCTGAAGTATATATATATATATGTATAAAGTGCAACCTGGTAGCACGATTCTTCACTTTCCCGTATATCCGCTACTCTATTCGTTATCAAAGAAATAACTTATAATCATACAAAATTGGCTAAATATTTGCACATAAATGGAAGATTTGATTGAATAATAAAAATTCGGTCAATTAGCTTAATAGATTTGTTTTCTGAAGTATGTTTGTGGTGTATGTTACTAATATCAACAGACATAAGTAGTATACAACACCAATCAGGAGTGGAAAACCTGGCAACAGAAGACTAAGAAAATCGAGTTGAAGAGAATAGAAAGAAAATTATAAAGGAATTGTGAACTTAAAAAATCATACAGAATATGAAATACAAATGGTGGAAATTTGTAAATGAAGTATTCAATGTACGTTCTTATATTTTACCAAGATACTCTAATTTCGTATGAAAATGCATTGGTCGTCCCAACCTGTGTTCTGGTTCACAGCATGTTCAATCGGGATTTATGGATTATTTCCATGAGTACAATATCTGTTCAGTTGTGACTACAATGTTGCCTCAAACCAATTTTTCCGTTATAACACCTGTGATCGAATATTTCATGAACGATTTTCCCATAGGAATAGTAGAATGATACATCTCGCTCCGAGTATACTTAAACTTTTTTCGAATGAGTAGTTTGTCGAGATCCGTACAGCTTAAGGATTGTTTTAATCACTAATTTATACCAG
The DNA here is from genome assembly GCF_000699445.3 of Schistosoma haematobium. Taxonomy (NCBI): domain Eukaryota; kingdom Metazoa; phylum Platyhelminthes; class Trematoda; order Strigeidida; family Schistosomatidae; genus Schistosoma; species Schistosoma haematobium. The sequence continues at coordinate 49,187,178 of NC_067195.1, read as the reverse complement.
TTGAGAGTTTTTTAGTGATTTATTAATTGATGTCAATATGTCATGCAAACTAACTTCAACATTATTTTACTGTAAACCATGTCATGAAATAGCAAACTTCCGAAAATAATAAATCTTTTTTGAACCAATGGTGTATATAACACTTTATCATATGAAATTAAACCATTCCATTTTCACATAAATTTTAGTTGAATGACATGCAAATTTTCCAGCCTTGTACTAACATGTAGCTTGTCTGGACATGTCTGATTTATCAAAAACTCAGTAATAATATAATTACCACTAACAACTCATGTACATTTCACAGACGAGACTAAAAACTGAGACGAAACACACTTTCAAAAATTGCAGCCCTATATACTATCGAAATATACTAAAATTCAACTAAATTGGACAGTAGAGAATGAGAGTAATAATATGCAGAACATTTTCGAATTCCTAGGACGTCTTTAATCATGAAATGAAAATTTGCTAGTGATATTGAAGTAAACGAGAACACAAGTGGGGACAATCGAATGTATTTGAAAACAAAATTACAGAATATCCCATTAAAATCTGAGAACCATACAGTAAATTTTTCATTTGCAAAATGTCAATCAATTGTCTCAAACCTGACTGTTCCTTCGGCAAATAATAATCAATTGTCCCAGACTTCATTGTTCTTCCGATTCCACACCAAACATTCTTTGTTCTTGTTCTCTTCCCTTCGATCTCCTTAACCTGTCTCCAGGCATCTCACTTTCGATTGATACTACATACTACTTATATCTGTCGAGATCAGTAGGCACACCACAAGATGGATGAGAAAATACATATGTGTACAATATTTTACAGTGACATTAGATAATATCAAGCTCTAGTAGGTGATCGGTGCGATAATATATGTTCGAATCCCACGCTTCACAATATCCCAGTTTTTTTAGTGATAAACAATTGGTATATCTACAGCTAAACAGAGTTGAAACCATACAGGAAGACTGGAAAAGAATTGATGATTTTCCATGCATATGCCAATAACGCAATTTTCAAACCACTAGACCATATGCACACAGTAGGTTGTTCCTGATGGTGTTTGGCCATCATCAACAACCGGTTGTGACAGAAAACAAATCAGCTTCCAGCTGAAGAGGAAATTATACAAAGACGCTGGAGGTGAAAAGAACACATATTGCAGAAATCATCAAAGTGCATTACAAAACGAGCCCTAACACGGAATCCTGAAGGCTAAAGGAGAAGAAGCAAATCAAAAAATAGATTGAACCGGAAATTGGAGGCAAACATCAAAGGAATAAACAGCACTTGACAAGAACTGGAAAGGAGAGTGCATGACAGACTTTAATGGAGAAGCCTAATCAGATGCCTGTGCTCCATGACGGTTGACAAGCATAAGTAGGTAATACTAATAACACGTTTAAGAGCATACTAATGATTATTCTCCAGAAACTAGTACTAAAAGATATAACAACTAACTAACACAGAGAACTGCATATCAACAAACAGACACACAGGCATACATTTGGAGGGATCAATATTTACTTTGAGAAGTAGGATACAGTTAAACCTTATTACGAATTATCATGTGGGGAAGGGAGAAATCAGGTTGCTACAGAACCCATGACATTGAAGTGCAAGACTATATTGTATCATATACACGATCTATAATTTATTCTAAAGTTCATTAACTAAATTTAACACCGAAAAAAAGAAACAAAATCGATTCCAAATAACCAAATAAAAATTACAATAAAACAGATAATCAATAATAATAATAATAATAATAATTTTTTCTTTAATATTTTACCGTAAAAACCATTTTGACGACGCATATGTTGATAAACATAATTGTATAAATGAAAGACATGAATTAATGAAATTCACTCGGCCAACTACATCAATTACTAAATGACGTCTATGATTTCCTTGTGTCCAATTTGAATGTGCATTCATTAATAGATAAATAACACGATCAAAGATGACATTCCATATAGGATGAATTATCTAAAAGTTTTATTTGTATAAATGAATAAAGAAAAAAAACATCAAAGATGAATTTATGAGTAAAACATTTAATTTATATGCTACACGTATAACCTTTTTAATAACTTGTTAAACAGAAGATCAGTTAATTAGGATCAAATGTTTAGTCATCATTAGCTTTCTTTTTCCAATTCGCTTCTACATTAGCAAATACATTCAGTCAGACAAAAAATTATACTTACCAAATGATTAAAATAGTGTGACGTATTCAACAAAATCATTCACAGATGTGATTTTATTTTATTATTCTCTAGTGTCGTACAATATTACATACGTATACATAGTATACGAATCGCTGAATCCTATACTAGGATGAAACAGTTGCCCCGTGCTTGTTAAGATTTTAACAGTTGGCTAATGAAGACTATTTCATGATGCAGACAACAAACTCCAACAATCACTCCGAACGCATCATACTTATTCAATATAAAATGATGTAACAATAATAAATGAAACAAAATTATCCAGGTATAATTTACAAAGTAGGTACTCATTAGATGGTAGTTCATGTGCATCATAGTCGAACCAAAGGATAAATCAATTTAAATTTGGCTAATTTCCTTTTTTTTTTTTATACAAAAATCAACCATTTTTTAAAAATCTTGAAGGTGTAAAGTAAGAAACGGGCGTTTATATTACAAGCATATACATTGGGACATAGAAAATGATGTATGCGTTCTACAATTTATGAGCATACATTACTAACAAATTACAGTTCAAAGTTTCCAACGTCTATAATAATCTTATTTTTAAAGGACATATTGCCAACGTTTTAAAGATGTTTAAAACAACTAGTAAGCAAAATTGAGGTTTTCAAAATATTTTTCTGAAAGAATTGTTATTAAACGACTCAAAACTTATATTTTTATTCAGGATTAAAAGTTCATTGTCTTGTGAAATTTTAAATCATTCCTCGTGTTAAAAGTAACTTAACACTTACATAAACCACAATAAAACAACCTTGACCTTGGTCTCATCATATGATCTTGGCTCACAAATGTCTACAGATATTACGTTACTCAATATACCAGTCCTCGAAAATTTGTTCAAACCTAATTTTGTTTAATCCAATAATAACAAAACAAGGAACTCTACTGAAAACCCTTAAACACCATACCATCTATTACAAATAATAGATTTCAACTGTCTTTCGATTCTATCAACAAGTTTTTTTAATTAGGCTACGAATGTAGCTGATGAAAATCTACGAAATTTAAATGAATTTATGCTATTCTACTTGAGATACTCTTAGTCAATAGAGATTTTTCCAAGCGAAAATTGCCGACTAATGTGACAAAATTGCAAAGTTGATTGTGTAAACATCAATACCGATCTAACACTTTTTTACATATGATAAAAAATGGTTTCATAATGACATTGATTTTTTAAAAATAGATCATGAAAACGCACAGAATAAGCATATGAATATGAATATGAATATATATATATATATATATATATATATATATAATGAATAAAAGCTTATGTTGGAAAGCTAAAAGTAACAGTATATCAGTTAATCACTTTATATACACAATTTCAAAAAGTTTTGTCAGAAATTTATATTTATAGCACAGCTCTACAATCCATAAATCAAATATTTTAGTCCATTCAATGTGTAACCAATTTCACTGTATGGGAGGACATCTGATTGATGAATATCAAATCACAAAAACACCGATTGATAATGTTGGCTAATATAAGAAGTGAGTGGATAAAAGTAAAGACTACTTCAAACTATGAATCAGTCCATAAAATTAATGGGTTCCGTTGATCTGTATAAAAAAACGTGTAACCTTCTTTATAAGCAAAGATAGATGGTGGCTAACCGTGGAATCCAGGACGCACTTTTCGTCCAGTAGCTAAATGGACAACGCGATGGCGTTTGAAGCGAACGGTAATGGGCTCGAGTCCCAGAGTGAACATCAACTTGGGATGCAGGTACGTCCAACTGACGAGTCCCAAATAGGACGAAACGTGCACCCTGGATTCCACGGTTAGCCACCATCTATCTTTGCTTATAAACCTTGTTACTTGAGGCAATAGCGAGGCAGTCCGCACAGGATGCATGATGCATATATGCTAGCGAGAGAGTGATCAGTTGCAGTTCTACACAACAATGAGAAGATACAAGTAAATAATAACAAATGAGTGTAACCTTCTTCCTGCAATTTCTCAAGATAATATACATCAGTGTTTGGTTTCAGATTCTGAAAATTAGAATATGTCAAAAGTAAACATTCATTTTCGTCCATCTTTCTACAGATCTTGTTAATCAGGTTATTTTAAATATACTAGTTATACTACTAATCGTATAAATGCAATTTTGTTCTTGTTAAAACATTTATTGTTACAGTTCTTATCGGTATTTTCTTTCGATGAAGATGAGGCATGTCAATAAACTGAGACAAAAGAAATTTGTTGGGAATGCTATGTTGTTGATTAGAGTTGTTTTTCCATTCTACTTGAAGAAATAATCAAATGGACCGAATAGTGAATATAATAAAATTCTAGAACACTTAAATTAACTCATTCATCAAGTAATTGGGTATGAAGGATAATGATACTACCCGGTCCCCCAAAACGAAGTGAATAGAGCGGGTTTCGAGAGAGAAGTTTAGTGACTGAAAGTTAAACCCCCTAATTACTAAGCCACTGCTCTAAAGTATTATTTTATCTCTAATAATATAACTGTTTTCAAATGACAGTTAGATCGAATTTTGAACAATTATTATATACAATCACTTTATTTCAGCGAATAAAGAAATCAACTACACACTTGAACATATCAGAAACGAGAACACATAAAAACAGAATAAACAAACATCAAAAGAATAGCTTACCAATTCAGACTTATCATTACTCCCTGTAGTCGAATTTATTACATCACTTGATGAATTGTTATTATTATTATTACCATTAGTATTATCATTATGTGGTAGATCTGATTTTGGTAATGGATTTGGTAATAGCTCAATTAAATGCGATATAAGACTAGCTACTAATTGATAATCATCTTCGATAAAATGTGTTCTCTCATCATAACGTTGCTGTTGTTCGTGCTGGTGGTGAACGATTAATTCATTATTAATTGTTTGTCCATTTATCAATGCACTACGTCGAATACGAATATCTGCATCGTTAGTTAATTCACGTTCAATACGCCATAAATCAAGATCACAGACTAAATCTTCAAAAGCTGGATAATCAACAGAGGGATATGTCTGAAAATTTTAAATAAAAAGTACACGAACGATAAATTGCAAACAATTATTACCATCATTTAAAACAATCGTTTAGTGGCAATCAATGAAATTCAGGACTAAATGGTAATATAGATTCAACTCCCTCAGAATGCAAATATGCCAAGAGAAACTGGTCAGTTGTACACTCCGACGAAAACAACAACAGGAAGATTCAAACACTAAAACACATCAATTATTATTGTTTTTAATAAGAATTAAAACACGAAAAATAATTTGCAATGGAATATTATATGACACTTAGATATTTTGTGAATCCTCTACAACTGCATACGAACTAGTGTTTTGGTAATACATATTGACAGAGGTTCGCAAAAATGAAATTTATAAAAAAAAGCGACAATAAACATACAAAATACAGTAGATGTATATACAGTTAGTTTTTTATGTGTCAATTAAGGTGAACATTCTAGAAGAACAATTTTAAAAAGCATAAAGGCACAAATCATTGGAAAACTGATGGCACAAGTGAAATTCTAACAATTACAAAAACAGATTAGGAGAGTAAAATGAACAAAGCTTAGGTAAGATACTAAAATAAAAAGAGTTTATAGTCTGGGAGCATAGAAGTGAATGTTACGCAACAAAGAGTTGGTAACACTCGGAAAGGGTGAAAACCATTTTATCTGATTAAAATTCAATAAAAACTCAGAAACCTCTAAAAAGGGAATGGTTATGTATCACACTCTGACTACGTAATTAATATTTTACTAACTAAACTCAGCATCCTTCCACAAGTTTCTAGAATAATAGGGTTATCCATAAACCCTCAAATACTCTTGGTCATGATACACAAAGTAACATAAAAGCGAAGCTATTGCCCTTACTTTGTATCTTCCTCCACGATTCCCGGCTCAACTGTACCAGAGGTTCAGAGATCCCGGAAGCAGCCAGGAAGTTATTATCAAGTGCTCTAGTACCAGATATCATCAAGTGTTTGAAACTAAAGTCACTAAGACATTGTGAGACTGGCAAAAATACCCCTTTGAATCTAGGGAACTGATTTCATTCCTCAGAGACCGATGGTTGTACTGAAAAGCAGTATGTATTAAGATGTTTGTTTATTGACTATTTTGAACGATATTGAGATGTCGACATCGTGTACACTAATAAGTAGACGACGGGCAATTATATTGTTGAAAACTGTTGACCTGTTAGTTTCGATTGCCATAGAAAATGATAACTCCTTATTTTTTGTTTTTCAAAAGTATATGTTTCGGTATGTACATGTAAACCAGTAAATATGACGAGAGTTCATATGAAGCGTGTATTTGTTATTTTTCACCAGTACCAATGGGGGATTTGTTTAATAAAATGAAAATATAGCAGCGGTATAGGTCTTTTAAAATGTAGATCTTAGTTCAGAATCAACTATACCAGCTATTTCATCACTTCTCAAGCCAGGTATCAAAAGGACAGGCTTTTTCTCGGCCGAAGAATATTCTTTTATATCGCATCTTCTAATAATTTTTGTGGACAATAATTGTTCAGCAAAAACTCAGTTGTATGGTTAGTTATCCTTTCACACTTTCCCCTGAAAATCATTTCTTTATAATGGATCTTTGTTACTATTCTTAAATTTTTACAAGCTCTGGAAAATCTATACGAAAGACAGATTACTTTTTTACTGCAGATAACTACTTCAAATAAGCACTAAACTACGTTTATACACAAATAAACAAATAAATAAATAAATTATACACAAAATTTAATAACGTTCAAACAATAATCGACTTACCAGTGATATAGGAGATTTATCGGTCCATGAATTCATATTCAATGCTAAACTGAGAATAGAGTCCAAGATTCTAGTAGTAAGTAGATGACGTTTACGACGCAATAAAACAGCATATATCTATAAAATAAAGAATAATCATAAAACCCGAACAATTGTACATATTGATATGATAGAGAATATTTGTAGTTTAGGACGAGGATTTCAGTAGCATCAGGTTTTCTGAGCTGGATGGTATAGTCGTGAAACACAATTAAACCAACCATCAAAGAGAAAAATTGTGCAACTATACTTACTTGATAACCACTAGTTCGTAACATTTCAATCGATGCAGCTGTATTACATTTGATCAATGTACAGGCTGCTTTATTCGATGCATACAATGTTTCAACATCTTGTGCCATAGCAATTAATGCTAAACTAATTCGCATTCCTTCACCACCTGTTACACAATGAACTAGACGACAAACGGGACTTGGAGTAAATGTACGAACACCTTGATATCCAACAAGTACAGCACCAAGTGGTCTAGCTGAACCATTCAAATGTAAGGCTGAATTACGTAAAATACGTATAGGTGTTGCATTCTCTTTAGGTGATAAATAAAACTAAATAGGAAATAAAAATCAGAAAACAAAACAATTAAAAATTATTCGCCATAATAAAAGTAATAATAATAAATATGTTGTCTTCTTTGACAGTATAACCGAAAATAGAAAAGTATTACCATTTTTAAAAATAACAGGGGCTAATATGTGTAGAGCAAATAATTAACATATGCGTAAAAAGATAATTATGTACGTGAACTCAGTGAATAGATAATACGATTCCAATAGTGTAAGTAGTGCATTATCAACTATAGATCATAAACTTGAAATCGTTTTTCCTGTTTTTAGCTCAACAGTTCATTTATTACAGTTATATACACCAAATACAATTCACTAAGTAATAAAAAATTGAAGATTGATATCTTCTAGTCTTATTTATACAATTTGTTACTATTAAATACAAGGATATTTTGTCATTTATAGAAATGTCAATAATATCAACAATACTCAGACAACTCATTTACCAAGTATAAATAATTACGTAATCCGGTTACAGCCACATATTTGCGTGATGACTAATGATGTTAACCAACTCTGCATAGACCGAAGTACGTGCAACCCGATTTGAATCTGTGAACTAATGATTAAATGTTTGCAAGCATTAATCATGTTATCACTTCTATGAAAGTATTCAACATACATGGATTATTTATTCACGTGAAGAGCTGAGTAGTAAGATGATTTCGTACTAACTGTCTATAGTAGATTATAATCAATTAGTTTAAAAAGCATCGAATATTATTTAGAAAAGAAATTCCACAAAAGGAATAATTAAAATGATTAACAACTGAATTAAAAGCAAAATCCATGTGAACTCATAATTCATTCAAAAGTTTATCTCAAAACAACGGTCTCATAATTGTTCCAATTGACTGCTTATCGCCCCTCACAAAAAAAAACAAATAAGTTCTAGTGGGAGCAGTTCAACTATTATACCACAACAAGCCAGGTATTAAAAGGACGGGCTTTTTCTCGACCGAAAAATATTCTTTTATATCGCATCTCCTAATAATTTTTGTGGACAATAATTGTTCAGCAAAAACTCAGTTGCTAAACAAAGAAAAGAAATTTATACGAATATTCGTCAAGATTAGAACGAGTAGTCTGACAAAAATTGGGCGCCGAGTATAGAAAAGCCATTATATGTGAAAATTATATTTGAAATAATCTCAGAGATTGAAATTTAAAGTAATTCCAACATTTCGTTCAGCAAACTTGTCTGAACTTCTTCAGAGTAACAATCAAAATCACCAAAGAAATATATAGCATTTAACAATCAAGTCAGATCAAATATATACTATGTTAACCTAATCATATTTGGATGTTGACTTCAGTAAATAGGATAGCATGAGTCAGTTAAATGCAAATCACGTGAAAAGAAAGAAAAAGGAACGAAATTGTTATATCCTGACGAAGAATAAATGAATGGTAACTGCTAAGAACTATTTGTAGGCTGTTATCACGTATATTTTTGGATAACTATTAAGTGACTATATTATGTGTATATTCATATTCCTTTTATTATAAGCTTTCATTTGATTTATTGACTACTATTATATGATTTACCATTCTTAACATATCCTCAATCTATTAATTACAGGATCTCACACTCACAGCCGCTTTTGATCTGATCTCGTATAATTGTTATTTTCTATTTTATGGTATGGTGCGGTCTGGTTTCCATGTATGAACACTACGTATGTCTAAGATATTATTCATACACTGGAAGCTGAGATTGTGTTCTGGACTCGAACGGATAGAGCTAGACGAGAAGAACCAATAAGGAATCTGAGTTGAATCTAGGCTGTTTTCACTGGTTGACGCGTCATTGGTTTGGCACAGTGCCAAGGTCATAAAAGTCGGTACTCTATTGGCAATCTTACCACGTGATAATTAATAGGGAAAAAGACATAAAAGAAAAAATAAATACAAACTAACACTTGGAATGGCCATTAGTAGTTCAGTAGTATAATGAAAAGATTTGAGATCTGATTGATTGGAGGACAAACTAACGATTACATTTTATATATTATTTTATAAAGAGAAAATTAAATACGAGGATTAGACGAAGACAAAGTACGTTCTTACTAGTAACAGAGGGAAAGTAACCGAAGAAAAAAACAGGATAATACAACTAATGAAACAAAAGTTATGGTAGGGAGTCATTTACTTCAACAATTTAAGGAAATAAGAATTAATAGGTCTGGACCATTTTAATCAAATTTATTTCATCTACAGTTTACAAAGACAGACAATAAATAATTAATCAAATTAAATCTGATTAACGAGGTTATTACCACTCGTTTAAATACAAATAAAGCAAAAGAACGAATAAAAAGAAAATCACGTGCTATGATTTAATTCGGTGAAAAACAATCAATCTATGGATAAATTGAAGTTGTTCACTTCGGTTCAATTAACGAAGCAAACGAGATTCCTCTTTTAAGAATGAACAATACTAGCAAACAATGATTAAATATCTTAGGCGATTGGAGTTAGAAGTCAGGATACCCTGTACCTGCGTTCCGAATTAGTAAGGTGTGTCTATGACCTCAAGGTGAATAAAATCCCTTATAGGCTTCGAACCCATGCCATTCAGCTTGAAGGTCTGAGACGTTATCACTGTGGTATTCGGGTGGCAACTGACCTCCTATAAGACAGATATTTACAACTGATCACTGGGTAGTGACTGATATCATGTTTGACTAATCGTTTAGTGAATCAAGTTTCAATTAATTATATTTGTAAAGTATTTAACACAATAAATCCCCTATGATAAATTTGGATAATGTTATGAGAAGTTGAAGTTTGACAGAATTAAGTGATATACTTGCGCAATACATTTCAAACAATCTTGTTAGGAAGATTTATACATGAAAAAATTAAATGGTCAACTAGACAAATCTGAAGGTAAGGGTAAACAAAGATAATAATAAAGCGCACAATATGAAAACTACGATGGATAATAAATCAGTATTACCAAGGCAGGTTAAGGGGAAGACCAAATTGTTGTCTAGTTGACCTTTCATTATTTTATATATAAATTTTTTAACAAGTATGTGTGGTCAGATTGTTCGAAATGTATTGCGCAAATATAGCACGTAATTCTGATAAACTTTGTTTTCTCGTCGTGTCATAAAGTATAAAATTTACTCAAAAAACTAACGTTAATTTTGACACAAACTTTGAAAGGAAACTGAAGGTAAGGATAACTGTGTACAATATGCAGTCACACAGTACTGAGTTCCATCCACAAAAGTCATAACTGTTCAACACATACAGAAATGAAAAAGCTCTGAAGAAATTTGTAGTCTTAAACTACAGATCTACTTAAGTTTGAAAACCATTGAAAACTAGGAACCAATGAACATATGTTTTATTTTAGTATGGGACTATTCAGGAACGAGTATCCACGACAGTATCAGAGGTCAAATCCTAGATCTTCATACTTCCACCCCAAGTACTTAACATCTACACTATTGAGTTGGTAGACAATTGTTCATCTTCCTAACCTCAATGTAATAATTCCCAATATTTAATAGATACTAAAATTATAACAGATTTTGATGAAAAATAGATAAATATAGACATGTTTTTTTGTATAAACTCACTTGTCGTGCTATCGCTTTGGCATCACACTGATTATAAACTTTACGAATTCTGCTTAACGTAAGAGTTGATATATTACAAGCATATATTCCAAAGACAAGTTTATCTTCTGAAAATAACGGAAAATTTGACTCATCCACATCTGGTCGTACAAATGCTTTTTTGTAGAAAACAAATTGAGAAACAAAGGAATAAAATATGAATAAACAAGTTGAAAAATGAATTTCTGATAAAAACAAATAGATAATATAATCTGTTCAATAATTTATCACAAACTAGTCTTTATTCTAAATAGTATTAAAATTACTGTCGAATCGAATGTCCTACTTCCTAAACTATCTAAAGTTGATCATAGAATTATTACTTAGTGGTCCAAAAAGTAATATGAACGTTATGAAACTTGAATAACAAGCTTTGATTTTATCTCTGTTGGAGTTGTAAAAGCATCCACACTTTTCAAGAATCCTTAAAAAAATGCAGCTGTCTAGTATTACCTGGCGAAAATGAAAAATAGCTAGACGTTTGATATTGTAAATTTTTATGTAGTGAAAAAGAACTCAGGTATGACGAGCCAATTTATTGTTTCATGAAAAACCATATACTAGCTTTGTAAAATATGAAAATTATACATTAAATACATTAGTTGCAAATCTTCATCCAGTTGTCTTTTACATACTTCATTATTCTTCCAATCCTGTTGTTATTCCGATTGCGCTTCCTTTTCTTTCCTCTCCTCCTTATCTCAATCTTCTGCTGGTAAGCATTTCACTTCCGATTCCTGCAACATATTACGTATATCTGTCAGCATAAGTAGCGCACACCACAGACGTATATCCCGTTAACCTCTAGACTAAATACTAACTAAACTTTAATTTCCAATCATACTTGTCCAATTCGTTATATAAATAAGATTTAAACATTTTAGTTATGATTAGACGACTGAATTATATATATTCGTATATATTTAATATGAAATACGATACTTACATGGCATCGAAGGTATGGCTTGAAAACTACCCATATAGTTTGGTCCAAGTTTAGTCATGACAGCAATACGATTAGCTGTTAATGGTTCTTCAATAAAATGAAATGGTCCTATCTTCCATAACAGTTTGCTAGATCTACGCATAGAGGCAGGTGTACCAACAAAACCGCATAGTGATGAAGGCATAATATTACGTCCAAGTGCACTCGACGCTGAAGACGCCCCGATATAAGTGACCTGGAAGGGATATAATTGAGATTAAATTACATACATGTAAAACTGACGAGAATATTGAAAACACTGCACTATAATATATATGTGTATTTAGAAAAATAAAATAAAATGAACCGATCAAAAGTCATACATCTAGTATGTACGATGATTCAATAACATATGCACGAGTATAGGAATAAGGTATGGTGGACAAACGGATAAACCATTGAACTACAGTTTAGCATTCGTACTGATACAATATGGGTCGTCTTAACTATCTTTCAATTCCAATACCTGACAATTTGTAACGACTAATATTCAGTAAATAGAATCTCCGGTGCATTTTATCTTCTTTTTCTACCTGATCGAGGTGGTAAACAATTGACAGAATAGGTTAGCACCAATGGTAAGCCATAGATTATATTAGAAATAATTCTTAACTTTTCGCCAAATAACTACCAGATAAACAGACCTTAATGGTCAAAGCCCAGTAGGTATGCATTTCGTGTGATCATGCGACTCGATAGTTATATGGATTAATTTTCAGGTCCGAAGATTGGGTACATATTCGTCCTATCTCCTCAAAAGTTATGGCAACTTTTAAACCAACTGATATGATTCCAATAATTATTGTGTTTACTAAATAAATGCATACACTTTGATCTCGTCTACACAGAATTCATATGTAAGTAGTAGTGGGAAGTTTGAAAATGAAATATTAAAAAAATCTAACATCCATGTTTATTCGATGAAATCTAGATTATTCAAGCTGAAAATTATGTTAGATTTTCACTAATCACCTTTCCCTTCAATTAACTAATATATTATCTTAAAACCTTTATTTACATTTCTTATTTGTATTGCATTAAGAAGACTTGAAAGATAAAGTAATAAAATTTGAGAATCAATCGATCACAGCCTATGATGAAAATCCCTTTTAAAATTAATTTTTCCTGAGACCAGAACTGTCAAATTAAAATAGTGAAAATTAGTCCATATTACAAAAGACCAAAAAAAATTAAAAAACTGAGTACCCACTTTTTACAAAGAAAACCAATATCCAACTTACTCGACGACTTCCAATAAAATGACCATCTAGATATAAACTACATGAACTAGTTTTGATCATTCCAGCACGATTAAATACCACTACAACATGACGCCAAACATCTAAAGGCCAGTCATTAGAACTATTTGGTGGGAAACCACATGGGAACACTGCGCATGTACCAGTTGCAATCGCATTTTTCATATTTGAATCTGATTCGATAGTTGTGAACTGATCTGTGTTACTATTATTGTTATTATTGCTATTAGTCAACAAGGTAGAACAATCTATATCTAGATCACAAGACTGACCTATATATTTTTTTTAAACAAAAAAGGAGAATCAACGTATAATGTAAGAGACTTTGTAAAAATGGAATGTAATCACACTAATTGATGGATAAGGTGTTATTTTATTAACAATAATAAGAACGCAATTAAAATACCTCTCTATAAAACTAAGCAATAATACACTGACTTCTCTATTTTAAATAAACTGTTGTCAAAATAATAGAAAATGCTCGTTACATAATAGACTACACATTTTCTATAGTAATTTATATGATACATTACATTATTATGTCTAATAGTTTGTAGTAGGCAATCAGTCATAAATGAGTGAATAAAAAAACACAATTCATTTATACGAACTATAGTAAATTAAGTAAAGTTCAGATCAACAAATTTAATAGCTGAAACTAATTGCGAATAACAATAAAAAAATAAACTATCTAAACTAACTATAGATTTTTATGACATAAAATTAAGGATTAGAAACAAAATATTCAGAAAAAAATCTTTTTTCTAGTTAGTTACCTGGTTGTAAAAGTCGTTCTTGAGTGGAAACAACTAAATAATGATTGATTGGATGTATATAGATTCGTAGAAATACTAATTGATCATTGACACTCTGAACTCCTCGTACAAGTGTCAATAAATGTACAGCTTGTGGTTGTTGAAATGATTGTTTCATAGAATCAATATCATAAGAATTAGTTGTTACACTATCAAATTGTGATACGGAAACCCATGCAGAATATGTAAATCCACAGGATGGAGGAAATGAGCGTTCTCCTGTAAGTATTAAATAAATTATTCAATAACAATACGTGTGCATAATAATCTAGATAGTCAAACTCAATTACGATATAATGTTATTTAGTAAGAGTAATCATCTTATCAAGTACTACAACGTTCAGTAAAGTATGCGACTTACCGGCTACTCATTAAGATATTTTATATTAGCGCTTGGTAGTAATATTTCTTAACAGGGATGTCAAACTACTGATATCTCTACATTAGACATTTAGTGTGGTGAATTTATCGACAACTAACATTTGAGATCATTGAAACAAGTGAACCTTATCAATAGTAACTTTCGTGATTTTCATTAAGCTTTTTAATAAATGTGACCTAATATTCTTATTTCTTCCTTGGAATTAGGATATTCCCTAAAATTTTTTGACTGATTAGCTCCGAGAATTCAGAAGACACAGCTTTGTTAGTATCTTTAACCACTAGTTACCTCGATGGATGATGTTGGGTAGTGAACGAGTAAGTTATAAGAAAGGCAAGAGTGATTAATTCAAGACATGACATCAAGTCATTGACTATTGGAATAAGATGAGTGAGTAGGTAAAGGCTAATTGGTTGGGATCTTTCTGGTGATTGTAATCAATGGTTGGAGACGTTGGATGACATGTTTTGTAATCCGTAATAATGACATTGATAAACTTACTCTTTTTCTTCCCTTACTACCTGAGTTTTAAAATTACGTTATATTATTCTAGTCCGTGAATTGGCTTTTTCTTTTCGAATCACACTATTTAGTCTTTATTACTTATACTACTCTGACATTTGTCTTGATAATTTAATTGCACTGTATTGATATGGTGTGGCAACTTGAAACGATGGACATAATGTTACAAGTCTTTTTTATCTTCACACTGTTGCGGAAGCACTAATATCAAATAAAATTGGTGAGTAAAACACCTACAAATGAAGATCGTGACAATTTTAAAAAGGGACAAACGCCCTCTACTGCTCGATAGTTGACCACATCAATCTATCCAAAGACTCACCTGGCCCAACACCCCCTCCTGCATTCATATCATTCATCGAACTATTAGCTGAATTCCCTAAAGAATTAGCGGAAACAGCTCCGCATAAATGTGCAACTGAAGATGATCCTTGTGGTGCAATTGATGGTAGAAATAAACAACCAAATCCTTCAGTAGACATATTGAATTCAACGAATGGGGGTGATATAGATAGACCAATTTCTGAATTCATTGGTGAACTTGATCGGACACTAGAATAATTAATACGTGAATCACGTCGGATAATTTGTTTATTAAATTCTACATGAGATGGTGTTGACATAGCTATGAGACATTTAATCTGACTTAATGTCAATGGATTTAAACGAAATGATAAAGATTTGGATCGTAAAATTTTTGCTTCATCTGATAAACTAAATAATGAATTCAATAAATTATTATTTTCAGCAGGATAAATTAGACTGGCATCTAACTTTGACAATGTGTCAGAAAGTCGAAGAAATTCACTAGAAAAAAGAAACAGAAGAAGCACAAAAACAAATAATAAATAGGTATAAAGTTTTCAAAATCCAGATTAAGTATTATAATAAGGTAACGGTGAAAAACTATTCATATAGCTAACGTTTACAACTGATTGATCGCTGATTAGTGACCAATATAATATTCGTCTAGTCTTTAGTGCTGACTAACTTCAATATATTGGGCTTCAATGTGACCACTAGTGTGCATGACTCAACATCGCGCGAACTATTCTGAGACTTCAAAAGGTTGGAATTAGTTAGCATGAAACTTGGATTTAGGTTTCGTGCTAGTTGACACTCATCAGCAAGATGTACTATAGACGGTCATGAGTAGCTTAGTGGCAAGGTCGCAGACTGTGAAACAGATTGACCCAGGTTTGAATCCCACACTCAGCGTTAGTTTCTTCAACATTGCATATACTTTTTGCTAACGAGTGCCACCTAGCACGAAACCTATGTTCGAAGCTTGTATTTCCAAGGGATAAATAGTACAACCGGAATGGTAAGTTCATCTATTTCCAATTTTGTTAAGCAAATTTATGAAAAATCTAGATCCCAGTAAGAAAAGATTCATAAAAAAAAGACTTGATTACTAGTAGATTCAAATGGAACGTAGCTATGAAATAATGTTTAAGGTATTCTTAATAATTGAATTAAAGTTACATTCCATGTAATATTTTAATCCAAAAGCTTACAATGAATAAAATAAATCTTAACACTAAAATTAAGACTGGTTTATTTTATAAACAATTGAAATCCGAACAAATCCTAGACATGTATGCCATATTATTAAGGTGATTTACATTCCAATCATGCTTCGTGTTATGAACTGTTGAAAAGATCTAGATCAAGGAACTGAAAACAATTTATTTTTCCAATTAGAAAATCAAGTGAAATACAATATTAACAGTAAAGTATAATTCAGTCGATCAGTAAACAAATTTTGTAGTGAAATATATATACTAAGCACTTAAATCATTAACTATTGTTTATTTCTAAACACAGTTAAGTTTCATAAAGAGTAAACCAGAGATTTAATCCCAAACACGCTTACGGTATATCAAACAATAATAAACCTTGCCAAGAATTCCAGCAGGCATAAACGAGACCAAATTTTTTAAGATAGTCCCCCTTCTTGAAGTAAAACTAATTGAGAACTAATGAAATTAAAACAAAAAGCATCTGAAGTGAACTGTTACTTTTTCTGTTTGCAAATCCCGAGTAGCACACATTTCTTAGCCTAACCCCACTCCTTCTAAGATAAAGTGAAACAGCTCTCCAGAAATACGAAGCTTTTAACGTAATTTCCTACTTAATGAAACTTCAGTCATATTGGAATTAATTTCAATTTGATTGTCTGTCAACAGTATACTATATAATAACGACTAAATAGTCAATTAGGTTAATGATTAACTATACAATTTACTCTGCTGAATAAAAATAATGAATTCACTGATAATACAAGATACTACATATGTATTTAATGGTACACAATTTACTGTTAAGAAATATATATGTACAGCCTAGTCCGGCATTAAAATCTTAACTAAAAATTATAGGAATAGTGACGAACATACCGAAGATCATTAGGAGTTAAAGCCTGAATGGCTAAGCATTCAAAAAGGCCACGAATTTGATCGTGTAATGGATGATTATCATTGGCTAATGGTTTGCGAAATAAATTAAGAATTTCACGAGGCATATACACATTACACATTAATTGTTGATTACGTTCACTGTGTAACAAATCAGTGATTACAGTTAATAAACAACTCTACAAGAAAAGATATGGGAAAATAATATACAGTGAAAAATAAATATGGTGGGATCGATCCCTCAAACCAATTAAAATGAATTATTAAACAAAAAGTATTCATTTAAATGAAGTTTTCTTTCTTTTAAGCACGAAATAAAATCAACCGGAAAACTATTGAAACCCACGAAGTGATAGATTGACAATACGTTTTGGTTTAGAACGATTTCGCCAATCAACCCATAACTATGATTGTCAACGACATGGAATCCAAGAACTACTAATATCTTTTATCGAATACTATTTCAATGAACTGTTTTGAATTTAATTGTTTAGATGTTCTAAATTTAGTCAATTAATGGTAATGGTGTAATATTCACTCATTGTTATGATTAAGTAAATGACTTACTAGTATCGGCTAAGTTAGAGATTTCTACTGGAACTTGAAGAAATTTATCCCTAACTTAGTTATCTGAGTTTATAGCTGGAAACAGACAGTACACATGCACAAGGATACTGATGTTATAAATAAGATTAAGTCAGATGAATACATCCTTTTATTATTGTTGTGAAACAATGGACATTAGGAGTGTTGTAAATTTAGTAATTATTTTATATTATATAATTATTAGATAACTGGATTATTATATCTGTTTCCCGTATTCTGAGTTTCCATTGAACCTACTAATTATTATACGTTATATTATTCCATAATTATGGTTAATTAATTATATACCGTTTGCTCAGTTCTCTCTGTTACAGTATGATAGTAAGGGATTTATTTAAGATGAGTTCCGGTCCGATAATTCATGTATATAAACTAATGTGTTTGAGATAAATATACTTCCTGAAATATAATAATAAAAGCCTTTCGCCAGTGTTCTCTTAGTCAAACTCAATACTGGGAAAGAAGTGTATACCAGTTGAACGATAGGAGTTCAGACTACCTCAGCCTCAACTCGACGTTAGTCGTGATAATTGAAGTGCATCATCGGTCACAGTTTAGGATGCTACTTTATAGACGAATTAGAACACACAGGATGGAGGAACATTACACAATTCGGTGGGAATATAATTTATGGACGACCTTCGAGCGACACTAAAGTGACCTTGATAGTGCCTACCTAATAACTAGGACCTAATGAGGGTTATAAACCTGTGTGAGGAATTAGAATTATGATTTACAGTTGATAGTTAGGGTTAGGAATTACATTTAGGGTTTTCATCACGAAATGACATCAGCCAAAAAGATGGGTGAATTTCGCGCCGAAATCCGAGACCTGTAATCTTATACCTGATTGGTTCGTCCATAAACTATAGTCTCGCCCACAATTCTTATTGGTGGGTCATCTCTAGATATCGATTAATTCCCTACGCATTACAATTATGAACAAAACCAATGAAACAAGTAAGAAACGATGAAACTAAGGTACTCAAGATTGCTTTCTTTGATATCCATGAATAGAGTGAACATAAATTCATAAAATATGTACAATACAGAAAATCAGTTTGCAACTCTTATACATAACAATAGATATTACTAGTCCAAATGACGTATCTTAAACAACAAATCTGTTTATCTACTAAAGCATAGTTAGTATTACTTTAAAATAAATTCATTATTAATTGCATGTGAATTTGACGTGAAGAGTACACTGAGAACGCTTTACGAAACGCTGTTTTTTGATATACTACTCATTGACTTTGGATTTTCGTTGCCAAAACTTTCCAAAATCAATCCACAAGTCATTTTCAGTGAAATCTCACAAGACTAATTTACATAGATCCCGAAAGATCAGCAAGTGAAATAAATGAAACATCTAACACTCCTCAGTTTATATTGATCAGTAGACAAACGATAACGATTCGAAACCCCCACCACCACCATCTCCCAAATCAATAACTGAATAACAGTAAAAATATGTCAAGCTATCGAACATTTTTAAATGATAATGAACTGATAAAAAATAACACGGAATAACCCAGACAGACAAAATAAACCCACCTGAAAATCAATACACAGATCATAATCATCATCATCCGACGATGGATGATAAAATTCGTTATTTAAATATTCACTTAAATCAGCAATAAGTTTTAAGAGACTAATAACTGCATCTGGATGTATAATGAGAATGTCTGTTACATTCGATGTTGTGTTATTATTGTTATTATTATTATTAATAGGTAATTTAGTAGTCCCAACAGTATTATCGTTATTCCCAACAGTTGCAGTGAGAGTTGTATCACTATTATTAGGATGGAGAGTCGAAAAATCCACATTTTTATCCAATAAAATTGAACGGACAGAATCTCTGGAGCAGTTTTCGCAGAAAAAATGGACGTAGAAAACAACGACAGAAAAAGACAAAACAGAAGTAAAGCGGCTTTATGATAATGCTAAAAATATATACAATAATCCAAAGCATTCTAAAAAAAACTAAGTGCTAATT
This sequence comes from Schistosoma haematobium, assembly GCF_000699445.3. Lineage (NCBI taxonomy): Eukaryota > Metazoa > Platyhelminthes > Trematoda > Strigeidida > Schistosomatidae > Schistosoma > Schistosoma haematobium. The sequence goes on along the minus strand of NC_067195.1, from coordinate 49,166,894 downwards.
AGCAAAGTTCAAGGCCAATCGCTCACATCTTAGACCCATAATTTCCCCAAAATGTTAGTGTTTGTTGATGCCTAACTTGTCAACAAAGTATAAAGTAGTTGAATCCATTTATCTACTCGTTACCTGAATAGATTAATCACCCTACAGTGAGTCAACCGACAAGATCCTAACGTAGATACAAAAGGCTCGTTTGAAATTTGTTAACATACATCATCTATGTTGCAAGTGAGACATATGATATGCCATTAAAAAATGAGAAAACCATATAACAATCTTCATAATGTTCTACAACTGTGAAACATAATAACTTAAAGTAACATAAATATGTCGCAACAGATATTCAATTACAAGTCTTTTATACAATACGAGTGTTGTGGGTAAACAATGTTGATGTTAATGAGTAAAGTTGGTAAGTCAGTTAATGTGGTTTGTGAACCTGCGACAACAATGGTAAATGAGACATGTGTTAAATATTCAGTTCACGGGTCACCCCGATATGCTACGATAACTATAGCGGGATTTAAACGTAATAAAAGTTAATAATAAACAAACACATTATATCAGATTATGAAACGATCAACTACTGACTCAAGAAATATAGAAAAATGAAGAACAACTAACTAAGAAAAACCAGAGACAGACAAATAAGGCATAACTATTTTTTTCGTTCTTCCTATTTGATGGAATATTTTGCTTAACTTTCATCAGTTGCGTAACCTTATAAACTATTGAACTTGGAAGACTATCAGTGGCGACTTCAACGATCTGTCTGAGAAAAGGAAGCGATGAAATATTTACTGTCAGATGATCGAAGAAAATATCTAAAGCAAGCTCTGAATCTGAAGTTTTTTTCAAAACAACCATTCCAACATTTAAAAAATCAAAATCAAATAACAAACTACACTAATTAAATTCAAAATGGATAGTCATCTTATGCTAACTTACCGATCATAGGCATCGATTGCTAAATCATAAAAATATCTAAAAATAAGACACCATTCAACAATTCGTCTAGGTAGATTAACAACGATATCAGGGGAGGATTTATTCATATCAAGATAACTGTCTAAAGTGTTATTCTCGTTCTTGTTATGTTCCATTTTTATCTTATTCAAAGATGTTTGTACTGAAGAAGAGGATAATAACAATGATTCCATTAATTTAAGATTCATAAATAAAGCATATAAATATTTCGATCTTATACTTCTTGTTTGGTGATATATTGAATCATTGAACCCATTCATTAGTTCATTTATGTTGATAGATATGAATTGATTATATGAATTAATATGGAATGTACCAATTTGTTGTTTATTTGAACTAAGAGACAGAATTGCATCAGTTAAAGTCGTATATTGAATCTACAGATTAAAAATAATGAAAGATAACTGAAGATAAAATGTTGAATTGTTAAAACTGAATATAATGGTATAAATACTCATAGTATGCTAATAATAAGCGTACATTAATAATGCCATAAAATTTACATTATATATATAATACCTATGTTCATTTTTGTATTGGTTGCTTGAATCTTCCAATTGATGTTTATGGTTGCAATTGATCAGTCTTATATTGGCAATATGTGCATCCTGTGAGGATTGCCTTAATATTGCCAGTAAGTCAAAAGCGCGTTTCATTCTATTTGGGACTCGTCACCTGTAAATGGATATGTTCACCCTGGCACTTTACTGAGGACCTGACACACATGACATTGATCACCAACCAGTGATCAATAAATTGTAAATACATCTCAGTCCTACAGGAGGTCAGTCGCGGCCCGGATAACCCAGTGGTAACGTTTCTGATTGTGAAGCTGAGTGACACGGGATCGCTCCCGTCAGGGAGCATCAATTCACTCAAGACTACAGGTACACCTTGCTGACAAGTGCCAAATAGCACCCAATCTAGGTCCAGGGTTTTCTGTCGACTACCTCTAACCACCATCTTATCTCAACGTAGTGCACGCAATGTCGAGTCACCTAGACTAGTGCCCACATTGCAACTTTATCGATAGGATTCGACCTGCGCTAGGAAGGACCGGACACATATGGCATTGATCACCACCCAATGATCAATCAACTGCGACTACTTTTCGCAGATTATTAGAAATGGTTTCAATATGAATAGTCGAACTGACAATTTTGGTCCTGATTAATAACTCAACAACAACAAATGATGGACAAGATTAAATGCGAAAAAAAGTAAAGGTCAACAATTACGACAAAAATAGAAATAATAAACTCCCTCATTACTCTAAATAACTTTTATCCAGCTAAGATTCTACTGTTTAGTTAACTTTTAATTCAATCATAATAAAAATAAACTAGAAATCACAGAATGTCGACATCTGCCTATATATATTCGAGTTTATCTTACCTCAGTCACAAAATAATGAGCGTTGGATGGTTCAAATTTCATAGCAATTCCCAAATTGCAAAAGATAGATTTAATCAAAAGAAATAACTGAGGATATGTTAGACTTGACAAAAATGTTTTACGCGATAAATGAGAATGTTGATGTTGGGGACTAGATTCTGTAGATGAGATTACATGTTTCGCTGGTGATGATGATTCTTTCTTGGATAATTGAAAGGAATTGACAGTTGATGTAAATAAGTTTAAACAACCTTCTAAATAAATTAATTCTTGCATCACATAGACAAATCCATTCAGTTTACGAAAAACTGTTCTGCATCTATGTGATTCACGTAAAACTCGACAAAACGAACATAAAATCTGAAATATATTTACAATAAAACAAATTTGATAACATTTCTATCAAAAAATTCATCTTTTGTAACGTTTTAATTAATATGAAATACAATACTAATTGGGTTTTAATTGGAATCATGAGCCGATCAGTGTTAGACTACCATTGAAAACCTGGAAGCACAGGACGACCATTTTTTCTTACTAAGGGACTCCTCAAAAGTATGTATCCACGATTCCGTACTCATGATTCGAACCCAGAACCTTCGGTCTCGCGCGTATGGATTGGTTGAAGTTAGACATTAACACCGTTGGAGGCCGGATCAGTGATCTGGAAGTTAAGCGTTCTCACGCGAGACCAAAGATTCTGGTTTCGATCCCCACGTGTGGGATCGTGGACGCGCACTGCCGAGGAGTTTCATACTAGAACGGAACGGCGGTCTAATGCTTCCAGGTTTTTAAAAGTGGTCTAATATTGATTGATCCATGACCTCAATTAAAGCTCAACAACCTCCACAACCTTATACTGATCATTCTAATTGGAATTGTAACCAGTTATACAATTGCTACATTTTACTCTGCCTATCATTCGGAATTTTAAGAACCAAATCCCATTATTTCAAAATACTTTAAGATATGAGTGAACGGTAAACGAAGTTGATAAAACTGGGAACTATTAAATAGGTTATTACATCTCATTCTAATAAACGACATTTTTATGGATAACTTAAACCTAGTATACGACTATCAATCAGTTCTAAACCAGTGCTTCTAGAGTACAAAATGTTTTGTCTTTTATGAGGTAGTTGGTGGTCGATATTAGGAAGTTGCATACACACATACCACAACAACAACAACAAAACAAAATAACTTCAATTGACTTCAAGATTATATCAACTCCTCTTTCTTTATTCCTTGTATTTAAAGCTTACAGGATTCGTATTTTTAAAAAAATACTATTTTAGACTTTCTGCTTGCAAACATGCATCAAAATAACATACACCTAATCTGGACTAGAAGTAGACTTCTTCCAATATATTTTAAAATAAAGCTATTGTGAGTGTCCATTACTGAAGAGTTTTACACTAGGATCAAAAAGCTAATCATCACTTCTTAGTTCTTCAACTGGTGTCAGACAGAAATAAAATTATCTTCATATCAACAATATATCGACTGTTAGTACAAAAAAAAACAGATAAACATATCTGCATCATATTGTTAAACAAAAAGAAACTTCAAAAGATTATAAGGGGTATCAATTTTTACAGTAGATCTATTTCAATAAAAATTTATATTGCAGTGTACGACAATAAATTTTCAGTGATACTAGTGCTTGCAATAGTCAACTTCCATGATTCAATTGCAATTCCATATCCCGTCGCTGTATTTGATTCGGTCCAGAAGACTTGAGCTTCATTAAACGAAAGCTAGCTTAAACCCAATTTAACGAACCTACCTTTATATAAATTAAAAACGAACAGGTTCTGGCACAAAATAATCATTGTTAAAGAAGCCATAATTATTTACTACTTTGCATATGAACATAAATGGGGCTTTGCATTCTATAAGTGAGAGTTATAGTAGTAATATATACTACTTACATTAATTTTTAAATCAGCATAAGCATGATGCATATTTTCTAATAAATTTGGCATAAGCTCTTCTCCACCATTATTAAGCATTAATTCTTCATAAATCATCAACGCAGATGAACGTAAAGGAATGATATGTTTTTTAGCGTTTGTATGTAGTATACGATTTAGCAAGCAATTAGTAGCGCCTAAACGAATAAATACGTCACCATTTTGTACATGTGAAGTAACGGTACATTGTAAAAATTCAAAAAGATAGTCGCTAATCTCTTTGAGTAATTCCAATGAACCTAGAAGTAAGAATAGATTTGTTTTTGTTTTAGAAACAGTAAAATAGAAAAAGAAAACAAATATGAAACTTGACACTAAAAAGTATACAATAGTTTTATAGACAGGGATTTTAGCATTATAGGACCTATAAATACATTTTCTTAAGATGATTCCCTCTACTGCCTTATGATTCCCTGATAAGTTGATCTACACATACAAAAACGATCAATGTTAAGGCTGATGATTAAAAATTCCGCCCTGAGAGTTACCTAGGTCAATAACAACTACTGATTGGAATACGACCAGAGGTACTCAACCCAAGATACGACATCAAGTTTTGACGGTTGGAACAAAATGTGTAAGCAGATGCAGACTAGTTGTTTGGGATCCTTGATATCTTCATATCGCTATGATAATATATTGTGGCAAAGTGAACCGATGCATGTATGTGTCAGATTCTATACAGATTATGACTGAGAATAATTATCAGGTATATCTACAAATTGATTTGGAAATTTAAGATATTCGTCAGTAAGAGGTTGTAGAAATTGTTTACTTTCATTGAAATCATGAGCCAATCTACGTAAGACCAAGATTGAGAACGCAGAAGCACTGGGTGGCCATTTCTTCCTAGTGTATGATTCAGTAGTGCACATCTACGTCCCCACATGTAGAAATCGAACCCAGGATCCAAGGTTCATGCGCAAGACCAGAGGTCCTGGGTTAGATTCCCATATGCAGTGTCGTGGATGCAGACTGCTGAGGAGTCCCGCTCGAGGACAAAATGCAGTCCAGTGCTTCTAGGTGGTCTTAGATCGGCTCATGATTTCAATGAAAAGCAAATATATTCTCCAAAAAGTTAATATGTCATTAGATGAATCCTTTATCTAATTCAAACCGATTTGCATTGGAACGAGGTAGCTGAATAGTTAATGCGATAAAGTATGAGTGATTATGTCTGTGTTAAGCAGTATTATAGGCAAACAAAAATAACTCGATGACAATACCAACGTTTTCAAAAGCTCTTCAACCATGATGTCAATCAATAACGTAAACTAGCAACACATATAATATCTAACTACAATAGCTACCTAAGTCTCCATGAATCTTTTTAGATTGTTTATGCTACCACCTTGAACTACTATTATTGTTACTTATATGACTGATTCATTATTGTTTCAATTTCAATTTCAACAGTTTGTCTAGTCTATTAACAACCACCTAAAAATACACCATGTGGTTAATTATATCATGAAATCGTGTTTATTTTTGTTCTGATATTGAATAGGACTTATATTTATGACAATTTATGCTAGTAAATTGAATTATTCTATCCACTTTTCTCTTGTGAGACCAGATTTTATAAAACTACCCGTTATTTATGACGACAGTTTTGTTGATTCATTTTAGGTCATGTAATTGTAGTTGCAAGAATTTTAAGAATCCTAATTTTACAAACTATTTATAAACACTAATACACAACAGATATTTGATGTTTCAGTAAATGTTAATTCAAATGCATTAATTGTCCAAAAAAAAGAACAATAACGAACAGAATAAAGTAAGGCAGCGTAATAATAATAATAATAATAATAATAATAATAATAATAATAATAATAATGGGCGAAACGAAAAGGTACAACCAAAAGAATTCTTTCAGTTAAGGAAGACACAACCACTTTTTAGGAAATAAAAGAAGGCTACAGCAGGATCGCCACTGGCTTCTATTCTGAGCCATATCTGATAACGTCTCAAGCCACTGTGTTGCACCATCTCTCGGACCACAGCCAGGGAGTCGAGAAGGACCAACAGAAGTCAGTCCTTTGCATACAGTAACTACCTCTCCTCTTTTTCCAACAAGTTCCAGAGTCGGCAAATAATGCTCGACGTGGAATTCTCTGGGATGACATATCCAAGTCACTGAAGTCGGTGTTTCAAGATGGTGACACCAATTGCATTATGGTCTCTGTGCCCGAACACACGATGCCGAACCTCTGTATTACCAACATGGTGTTGCCACTGGATGTCAGCAATCCTTCGGAGACAGCGATGACCAAACACAGAGAGTCGTCTAACATCCTCAACTCGGAGAGGCTAGGTTTCACAAGCATAGAGCAAAACTGCTCTCACCGACGCCTTGTAGATTCGACCTTTTACAGCCAGACTAACATCAAGAAGGCGCCAAAGATGGCCCAGATTGGCATAAGCCGCTCTGGCTTTCACTATGCCTGAATTGATCTCATCACTCACACTACCACCAGCACTTATACAGCTACCTAGATACACGAACATCTCGACTACTTCTATCTGCTCACCATCCAGGGTGAGTACAGGATTGGAATCCTGCCAGTCTTGTAGAAGTACTTTGCACTTCGAAGGTGTAAAGAACATACCATACCTACGGACACTGATTGCCAACTGATTAAGTGCGGATTGCATGGCTTGGGCATTATCGCACAATAAGACAATATCATCCGCATACTCAAGGTCGAGAAGTCTTTCTCCAGGCAACAGATCCACACCACCACTACTTACACCCATCAGAGCTGTTTCCAGAATATCTTCGACGGCAAGATTGAAAAGGGATGGTGAGATTGGGCAACCCTGCCTAACTCTACTTCGTGAATGGAACAATGGAGAAAGGTGGTTGTATGCCCTCACTCTACCTGAGGTGTTTGTATATAGGGCTTTTAGGATGTTAATAAACTTCTCAGGCACACCCTTCTTCAATAGACAATCCCAGAGAACAGTCCTGTCCAACGAATCGAAGGCAGCCCTGATGTCAAGAAACACTACGATTGTTGGCCTTTGATAAGTATGACGGTGTTCTAACATTTGGCGGAGGGTGAAGATATGATCAATACATCCTCGACCAGAACGAAAACCAGTCTCCTCCTTGCGAGTCAATCTTTCTCGGGTTTTGAACAAACCACGAAGTATGACTTATCCCCCGATAGTTGTTACAGGAACGACGTGAACCTCTTCTAAAGACAGAGACAACTATCGACTCATTCCATGATGTTGGAACACTCTCTAGTTCCCAGGCATCTATAAACAACACAGTCAGTTCCTTAGCCAGAAAGTCACCACCATCTTTAAAATGGGCCGGAGGTAAGTCATCTGGGCCAGGTCATTTGTAACGCTCCAAGGGTTGAAGTTCCTTGCGGACTTCCGCCTCATTTGGTGGATCAATGGTCACCGGCCATGGAGGGCAGGACAGTCCGACCGATGTTGCCGGAGCAGCAGGCCAGTTGAACTGTCCTTCGAAGAGTTCTGCCCATCGTCCAAGACGTCGATGGATGTTAGTGATTGGTATCCCGTCATCCTCACAGATTGTTTCGCTCACACCAGACTTCTTGCTGCTAGTGGCTCGGATGAGTTGGAAGAGCTTCCGGTAGTTACCAAATGCAGCTGCTGCTTCCAGCTCATTAGCACGCTTCGACCACCAGGCTTCTCCGTCCTTACACAAGCTTTGCCCGATTTCATTACGTAACATCCTTCGTTTGTGGTCAAACTCACGGTCAGCCTAAGTACACTGACGGGCATCGATGAATTGTAAGGAACTAGAAGAAACCCAGTGCTTATAAGCGAGACGTTTCGCGAAGCCGCAAGCGACTTTTCTCGCCATTTTCATGGCGTCATGAGGTTGCAACCAATGTTCGTCTATACTTTCCTGTGGAATGGTAGCTAGCCTAGAAGCTAGCTCGGTTCGATAATTACTAGCAACAGAAATTGCAATCAGCTTGCTGACATCAATCCTTTAGTGACGATCACTTCGTTGACCACTGAAAAGTAAGATAAGATTGGCGCAGACCAGGGCATGATCCGAGTCCAGATAGATACTCCAGAAGGAGCAGCAGTCTTGTACACAACCACGCCAGTGATAGCTGATCGCGATGTGGTCAATCTGAGTCCAGGCTTGAGATGCAGAGGGAGGACGCCAGGTGGCACATCGGCGATGACTGTGCCGAAAGTTAGTGCTAGTCAGAAATAGGTTGTGGTCTGTTCACAGTTGCAGTAGACGCTCACCGTTATCTGTCCTGCGACCAACAAGTCCCCATCGGCCACCTAAACGACTCTCTTCTGTGCCTAGACGCCCGACCTGAGCATTCAAGTCTCCGGCTAGTACTACAATATCTGTCGAACGCACTTTCTGGAGAAGAACAGATAACTGTTGGTAGAATTCATCCTTGATTGCATCCGGGCTGCAATCTGTCAGGACATAGGCGGAGATGACGAAAACACATCGTTTCTCACGTCGATTTCTCACTTTGATGGAACTTTCTAATGTAACAGCACATAACCGAATGTTAATGTGGATCCAGTCGACTAGTGCTGACTCAGATCTAGCGCTTAGTGAGACACCAACGCCAGCAAGACCAGACGAACATGCCACAGGGTTCCCGGATAAACGCACATAAAACAAGCTTTTTGAAGCGACAGATGGAGAGCGAATTTGTAGTACTTCACCAAAGTCTTGAATACGGGTCTCAGATAGACAACAAAAGTCGATATTAAGACTTTCTAAAGACATAGCGAGCCCTATCTGTTGTCTGACCTGCATAAGTGTGCGAACGTTGAAGGCAGCCAGTTTGAATGATGCACATGGTTTTAGAAAAACTGCTTAAGTATTCGTAATCGGCGGTAGCATACAATTTTCAACCAGGCAGTGACTCGAAAACGTTTAGATAGAACCGAGTTTCCACCATAAGCGAGTTGCTGTATAAGTCGAAAAATAAGAATACATAAAGTGGGAATAAAAGAGAATGAATAAATGACGTAGTAAATAATAATAATAATGTGGGTTGTTTGACTGTAAATCGAAGCGAGAATAGAGTTTTCAATAAATACCATCATTTTCATTATCATTATATTTTTGTGTGGGCTGTGATACTACCCGGGTGCCCGGACCGAAGCAGGTGATTTTCTTAGGGGGCCACACCCCGAGCCTTTGACCTAAAGGTCTGACCCACAAGGCAGTGGAACATCGTGAGAAGATGAAGTCCCATGGTAGCAGGTGACCAACGACTGGTTCATACGCCATTTGTTCCCGCAGGATACTGGAACCCATGTGCATCATTGGTTTGGGATCCGGTTTAAGCGCCGGACATTCGCTTCTCGTCCTCTCATTTTCGTAAACAACACCCCCGCCACGGGAAGGCAGTGAGTAGGACTTCCCTGGCAGAGGCTGTATACGCGTGGCCATTTGAAAACATTTCGAGAGGGGGGAGGGCCCACACCACTTTCGGCAATACCAGGGCATTTGAGGGCTCATTTCAATAAGCCTCAAGTTAAATGTACTTTAGTCAACGAAGACCCAGGTACGGTAAACCAATTTATTGTTTCATGAAAAACCATATAGTAGCTTTGTAAAACATGAAAATTAAAAATTAAATATATTATTTGCAAATCTTCATCCAGTTGTCTTTTACATACTTCATCATTCTTCCAATCCTGTTGTTATTCCGATTGCGCTTCGTTTTCTCTTCTCCTTATCTCAATCTTCTGCTGGTAGGCATTCCACTTCCAATTCGTGCTACATACTACTTATGTTTGTCCGCATAAATAGTGCGAACCATATAACTACTAGTTTTACAAAATGGAAGATTTTAAGCATATATATTCATTGGAAACCTATGAAACAATTCTATCACTCAATGTCATTTACATAAATAACACCATGTGTTGGCCACGACCAACAATATTAATGATTAACATATAATTCAATGTTTAGTAATTCCTCAATTCTGAAAAGTAATCTGACTAATATAAAATCATAAAGAAAACCGCCTACAAATCAAAACAAAATTGACAAAATAATCCGTTGAAACTATACTTTGATAGAATGAATTGATCATTTTGAAGAACTGATGTAAAACTGAGCGCAAAGTAAAACAAAAAAACATGTATGCCAACTTATGCAAATCTCAAGAAAATTGATACGATTCCATATGTTACCTGTAAAATTATTAGTTTTGTTAATAATCTATAAACAAAAATATTTTAACATTTCAGTAAATAGATTTAAGTCACACAAGTAAACAACAAAAACACTATTCTAAATCTTTGTACATCCCGAATAACAATAACAGTTGAAATTGAACAAATTATGTCTTAAAACTATTGTTTAATTATTTCATGTAACTAATAAGTGATTGTTCAAAAAAAAGATTAAGTATTTGAAATATACTCAGTTAGACTCTACAACTAACATGTAAAACACACTGACTATCATTTGCAATGAACAAATACTATAAAGTAAACAACCTACAAAAGATACAAGTAGGTTTGAAAATGAATCATGAATGCGAATAGTTGATTGGCTAAACAAATATATCGATCGAATATATATTTAATGATATTTAATACTTAATCCTAATACGTTATATCTTATCTATTATTAACAATAAACATAATCAAATCGAAAGGACCAAGTATTTTACTTACAAAAATATCAAGAACTAGTAAACACATGTACAGAATAAAAAAAATTAAAAGAAATAATTTTTGTAAAAAGAAACCTACATGAGGCACTAGAAGTTGTAGAAGGGTTACAAAAAGTTTCCACTTTATCAATCAAATAATTTAATAGATCTATGCTCAATTCAATTAATCCAACATCATGAAATACATCCTTAAAAACTGGACTGATTCGTAGAAGTTGAATAAAGTGACGATAGGCAATAACCAGAGAAGGGGATAAACTGAAAAGTAAACAGAAATGAACAAAATAAATCAGAATACAACCTATTTTTACTGATAATATTGGAAGTAAAACCATCACGGAATTTGATACCGATAGGAATATTTTATTTTCCAACTATCATAACTGAGTATATGATACTTCTGAGAGAAAAGAACAGTCTCGACCCTGAGATGTAGATGAATATTCCCTGGAAACTTCACGATAAAAACTGTGGTTTTTTTTAAAGATTAAATGGACTACGAAGTAACAGAACATTCCCAAAGCGTGCCAAAATACACTAAATGAGTATTGATTAATCATCTCTTCAATTCAAATGATTTTGTTTTGGCGCTTTATTATAACTAAGGTTTTTACAAGCTTTATAGTAAAATATGTATACTAAAACACCGTACATGTAATGAGGCTGATAACGCAACTTGGCTGCTTGAACCTCAGTGGGTGGACCGAGTTTCGAATTCATGACTAGTTAACTGAATATCGAATCTCCAAACCAACGAGCCGCAACTGTGGAACATGTGTTTTTATTTTGCAACACTTTATGTACCAAAAATATTGAGCAGAGTAACTTCTGTTTTGCGTTACAATGTAAATCAGAGATCCACAGTTTATCACATTCGTGACTATGTGATGTTATTTGTTCCAATCCAACCTTATATATTCATTTCACCACTATCAACACAGCTTTTATAACAAATGGAACGAATCATCAACAAATCGACTTCAGTTGGTTTAACATACTTTTGAGAAGTGTTTATTTTTAAGTCTTTCTGTTACAACTAATATAACGAAACGCTAAAACAACAAAGGTTAATCCATCCAAAGAGTTATGTTGTCTTTCAGTTACCTAATGATGACCACTAACTCAGTACCAAAACGATAGCCATCAATTATTCTTTACCGAAAAATATTTTTAAGCTTATATAAATAATTCAATACAAAATGAATATGTTGATAAAGTTTTACACACACAGCCAATAGTAGGGTAGAAGTACTCGAAATTCACAGATCAACCAAATGGTTTAACCACTAAACATTAGAATAAACATCTGTCAATCATGCTTGCTTTATCAATATAACAGAAATTTTAAAATTACTCCAAAATCTAGACATAATTTCAGCCTCCAATCGTATTCCCATGAAATAAACAATAAAATGGGTAGCTAATCAAATATTCACTAACTTAAATAGTTTCATTTGAACGACAATACTACTGATTTCTTTCATGAATACATAGTGTAATTTGTTCACTAGTGCTTCAAGTAAATCAAAATAGGCCTCCTGATATGAAAAAAAGAAGGAAAACGAGTGATTGTGAATTTTTAAAAATATTAATGTTACAGGCAAATGTAAACATAATCATTTATGAATAGCTATTTATAGAGTGTTTTTTGCATGAATCCTTAAGAAAACTATTAATAAAAGAAAGACTAAAGTTGGTAATAGCCAACATTTATCAAAATAAAATAAAAGAAGATAAACGAACTTGATATTTTAAGCATTCAAATGATAGTAAAGTATCATTAATCTTATCGCTACTTATTGACATTGTAGAGAATGTTATCAATGAACTTATTCTTTAAAAAAACTGGTTAAGCGAAAGTAAATATTTATCATTTTAATAGAATAGTAAACCTTTAATGTAAACTGGTTCACAATGATAAAGACTGTGCTTAGTAATTCATCATGAAATCTTATGACAATATCTCAAGGTAAGAAGATTGCTTGTTAGTAAAACTTGACTTCATATTTCGATTCAAGTGAGATTACTTCTAGTTAAAATAAGCTAATGATAATATTGCCTAAAACGACAATGAAAGCTTTGCAATTAAAACCATTAAGGAATACAGCAACACTAAAATAAAATAATTTGCCCAAATAAAATTGCCAATTTAAACAAATAACATAAGCTTGATGTTCGTAACAAAATGAAACAATAAATCAGATGCAATTATTTGAAAAGTTCTACTTATTTACACATGTATCATCCGCGTGCATATCACATATACAGAGTAATTCATAAGAAAGTCATAATTATTGATAGAAATTCCTAACCTGGATTTCATATGATTTTTCAAATATTTTTTTGGCAAAGACAACCAATATATTTTGTTGTTCTAAAATGAAATAATTTGCCAAATCCTGAAGAAAAATTGACTGGACTGTCTTCAAAACTAGTAAACTAAGATGATTTGTTGAAGATCTGTTGAACAGAGATTGTAATACATCAAATGCATACATGTTACGCACACTTTTTCTGGCTATGATGAAATCAGAAAACACAATAAATTATTTATTCAGTGAAGCATTTATGTATTTATTTTCTGAATATCAATCTGAATAACTTAAGTACGCCAATGAAACGAAATAAAAATCCAATTTCTTAACGATTAGCCTAGCAATGAGTAGAGACTATACAGGTGAAGAATCAAATGATATATGAGATGACTTTTTTCCTATCACTACAATATTATGAACTTAATCCTCATAATTAATACTTATTACATACAAAATACATGAGACCCACTTCATATGTACATCAAATCTATTCGTAAATAAGTGATGAGGCCGAAAAATAAGAATATATCAGTAGATAATGCCAAAATAATACTTAGATGTAAATTAGTCGTCAAAACAAAGAGGATATCAAACGGTTAGTTGGTCATATGTAAATTATAAACCGGCAAATGAATCGGTTTAAGTTGCTACACTACATTAATATAGAGAGATAAAATTGCCAAGACTAATCCCAGAGTAGTAGAAGTAGTAACATCAATATTAGTAGTAGAAAACACTAGGCCTAAACAACAATTCGAGAATGAATTCGCGGAATAAAAAGCATAAGGACTTTAGAACAGAGTGAATTTATCTGTGCCATCGTAATCGATTATGAGCCATGTCATCCAATCTACAAACAGTGGTTATCAAAATCGCCCAGACCCCGACCGGATAATCTGCATCCACCAACATGGCCTAGTCCAATAGTTAACAACCAACCTACTCCAGCTCACTGTGGGTTGCGGTAGGTGGTGGCTGGGCATACGTAATACATATCCCAACTACTTCGGTCGGTGAAGCGTTATTACCTTATCAACAGATTTTTCATTTCTATCTCAGCGTTGCTTCCTCAGTGGTCTCAACATATGCAAGCAATATACTGATGACCAACCTACGAATATATATATAATATTAAGTAATACATATGAAGTTACTGAGTGTCAAGTAACTTGGTTTCTGTAATATGACAGAATAAATCTAAAAGCAGTTGACTAAAGTCTAAAAATATTCAGTTATCAGCTGAAGTCATCTACAATTATAGCTAATTCATAAATATGAGTAAAATTAATCTCCCCAGTTGAAAACTAGTTTGAAAGTGCCTTTTTACAGTCCAAATGATGAAATTCTCTAAATAAATGAACATATTAGTGGAAGATGTGAATAACGAATTTTGTAGAGATCAATTTAGATCAACATAAAAAAAAATGATAAGCAAGTGTTTTCATACAGTTAAATCGAATGTAAACCTTATCTACGTGTGACAAAAAAATAATAAAGCAGATAGAACAGGAACCTATGTTCCTTAAATTAAATATATGGCTACTATTAGTTTTGAACGCTCGGCAGAAATCCATCAGGTAACAACCATGAAAAAGAGAAACTAGCATTAAATTTTGAGTACAATTCTTAATTAGGTATTGTAGATAAACATGGTATTGTGTACAGTTAAATACTTTTATACGAGAAACTTTAAATACAGAAACCACAGAATATACCTTCGGTTTTCGGCATATAAATGTGAAACCCTGGAATTTTGTGGATTTGTTCTCCAGCCCCTGCCTTAGGACGAAGTTCTACTGGGCCACATATCGCCAGATGACCAACAAGAGCCACAAGAGTTTTTAAGGAGTTTTCGGAGTCTGGACATCGATTTTCCTCAAGTCTAATTAAAAGAAATAAACAAAACAAAGAACTTAAAGTATTTAAGATGATTTGGATATGTATTACACGCTAAATTTAAAGTAACTATGTGTAGTAGATTTCATGATTAGAACAGAAACTGTAACTTCTTGCCTTAAAACCTACAACTAATTACAATATATAACACAAAAAATTACACTTTAGACAAGCGAAGTTTTATTTGGAGAAAACGGACATTGAACTCTCTCAACAAAAGTTCTACAACAACCCAAAAATGAGTTTACTTTAAAGCATTCAATCTTTCTTACTGGAGTTGAAAAAGCCGTTATTAATGTTATATATGCTCTATTACCAAACACAATAATTGTCCGAATACCAAACTAAAACCATCCAAGAAAGCATTTCGCAAAATTCAAAACAAAAATAATAATAATAAAGTTTATGTCGATTAAAGCAGCGATTGTATCAAAATCTCACAGTAATGTAGATTTTTAAAAAAATATGGGGTCCATACACTCGTATCCTTCAAGCCTAAACAAACAATACCAACACAAACTTGAAAAAACTGCAAATAACAATTAACTTAGTTCCGATTTCAATTGACCTGTTTTTACAATCCTCTTCTTGTGATTCTTAAACGCACCTATTGATCCTTTTTCCCGACCACTTTGGTAAAAATACTGTCAGCACTGTCTTCAAGAGCACACGTTCACACAGGCTTTTGCGATCTAGAAGCCTTGAAGTGCAGACAATATGCAGAAAATCATGATTTAGTTGAGAATATTTTTTTCGATTTCCACTCTAATATATTTAGCACTTTATGAAAATTCATTTGTTGCAAAACCACTGTGAAGGATTTGTCAGAGAACAAAAACAAATTCACAAAAGACATCAAAATATATTGAGGTGACAAACAAAGATACATATTGAAAGGGGCTTATTAAATAATAGGAACAACTTAATAAAATGTCTTTTTCCAAAAAAGTAACTTACTTGAGACAGAAGTCGCTAAGTACAAGGTATCCATTATTGCTTCGGAAATCATCCAAAAGAATCTGGTCATCAGTAGATGATTCTCGAACAACATGAAGCAGTGAGACAAAACTATTCACAAAATCTTTCGAACCTGACTTGCTTTCAGAGAGATTCTTGAGACTGTGACAAATACATTCCGAGTCTGAAACCAGAATAATATCGTAACATTTTTGAACTGCTTAGAGTACACTAGATGAAATTTCATACTACAAAAATCGAAACACTGAAACAGTTGAATACATATAATACTCATGATGGAATTTGCATCAATTTTGTCACAAGACACTTCACAGTCTAATTACATTCTGCTTTCACTTGAAAGCCTATCAGAATTTAACAAAATATGTCTTATCATTATTTGTTTCGTATAATATCGAGAGGTATTTTAATGGATTTGAACTTGGAATTGATTTGTTTGTGAGTGAGACAAACTTTTATTGCGTGCATAAAACTAAATTTTAGCTCTCATAATTCAGTGTTTGCTTAAGAACTCAAACCGCATGAGGTATACCTTTAAGGATTATTTAGTATAGAATTAAGCACTAGGTAACTCACCGTGTATGCACTTTGTTACAACAGGAGTCAGAGAATTCTGAGCAATTGTAGACAATACCACAGTGGCTGTCACTCGCCAACAGGCATTATGAGGTGCGCACCAGTCTGTTAGAGCATTGAAAAGATGACATAAAGCATCTTTACGAGCCAATTCCTCGGCTACTACGGGATACAAACAGAGCCGCTGAAGTAGCTGAACAATAATCACAAAACATCAAGAAAACTAGAACCTAGTTAGTTGTAAAACAATAATTAACAATGTGCACACTTGTAAGACAATGTAAAAGCTTACATAGGAATGAGGTGCTAACAGTTGCGACTTTTCAACTAAGAGAAAAGTATGAACGGAAATCAAACATAAACCGTGCTAGTATTTTAATACCGTACAAAGAACGAGTCATCTTAACAAGAATCTATAAACACTAGGTTTTGCCTTGCTGATGGCCCCAGTCCGAAATCTTAAACTCCCAAGACGGTTAAGATCAGTTAGACTTAAAGAGTTGATAAAGTATATCAGACTGACTGTATCTAGCCTTTTTACAAAGCTAGCAGGCGGAAAATAATTATACACGGAAATCAAATACAGTTTAAACAATTAAAATGAGACTAGTAATAAACTTTCAATCAATATTCATTAAGGCCTTGAAGGGAGAATTATTGTATGCTGGTTTGTGAAACTGCACACAAATGGAAAAGATGTACCGAAGACCTTAAAAGGAGTGAGGGTCGTGCGAGATTTGAGAATTACAATTAATATTTTAGACAACAGTAAGAGAAACCTATATTCCTCATAAATCTATACATATTTCTTTTATTGCGTTCACTTATCTTAAGTACCCGGAAAATATTATCTCCAAAGGCATATATTAGAAGTATAGTTGTTCCCAAAAACGTGAATTTATGTTAATCATGACGTACTTCTCGAAACTTTGTATGGAATGTACACCGAGTGGAATATTTCTCAGGAAGATCAAGAAATATGTACAAGCATTTGACCAATGTAGATGGTACTGAAGCGGCTGTCATGCATTCAATTAAACTAGTATGTCCAGTGCTCATTAAATTTAAAGAGTTTAGTAGATATGACCCTTTATTGGTAATTACAGCGTGTTCATAGTCAGTAACTTCGAGACAGTCCCCAACGTTCTCATCTGGCTCAAGAAATTGGGCAATAGTAAGGCCTCCTTCCTCTAAAAAAAAGGTGAAACAAACAAGAATTATAGTACCTGAAGACTTGTTCGCCGCTCTGGCCTTAATTTCACGCACAAACAATTGCGAGACACGTGCACAAAATATATGTATATCTGGGAATTTATCAACAAAGTCGACGGGTTGGGCATCGTGAAAAACCTAAACTACAATGGAACTAAAAGGAAACAGGTAACCTTGCAGAAGTATGGAAGTGTGTTATATAAAATAGTATCCTTATCGTCATTGTTTTGAGCTTGTACGTACTGATTGAACAATGATAGCAGTCTGCGACAGTCAAAAGATATAGGTGAGCAGGTTTCTCTGTTAACACTTTTCGTCAAATGCCTCCTCATGAAGTTCATGACCCGAATCCTGTTTATATACTCACTAACCAAACCATACAGTAAGAACCAAATGACCTCCAAAAGCTGGATTAAGCGCCTAAAAACCACAATCCAAATAGCGTAATATAAACTATCCACAATCCATTACATCTGTAACGTTAGTTATTAGACAGATTTATTTATTTTAGCAAGTGCAACATAGTTCTGCAATGCCTGGTGTTAGATGTTCAGTATAAGCAAATTCTGAATAGCATTTGGAAACAAATGGAAAAGATTTTCCGGGAAAAAATCAGATGGAGAATCCTGGTGGGAGGCTTATGCTCCTCCACGAGAGGTAACAGGAGTAAGTTGGTTAGAGTTGCTAGAGCCAATAGATATATTGTTACTGAAACGTCTACTGGTTTGCTATAATATAGAACTACATGTCTAGAAGAGGAGTGTAAAGATTAAATTAGCTTATTCACTCCTTGAAGATGAGAGAAAAGAAATGTCGTGCAAACACAACAAAAATGAATCAGTTACCAAAAAGGTTGATATTCAACAAATTTTATGTCGTAGGAAGTTTAGATAGATGGTTGACCGTGATAATTGAGATAAAACCCAATGTAACAGTTTCCATGTATGGATGTGCTCATATATCTGCGAAGAACCTCTCGGCCTGCATTTCACATGACATCCCTTTTTTACTTTAAACATAACGCCTTTTATTTTGTTCTCTTTATTCACTAGCATTGTGTTCATCTTTCAGTATGTTTGCAATTGTTATTGTGCTGTCTACAGATTTGATACTTCGAACAACTCATTTACGTCACAACGACTTATTTCACTTTCCTTTCGCTTAAAATTATATTTCAGGGGCCCACATAGTTAACAGCCGCAGTCTTTATTGCTCTTTCTTGATTCCACTAATTTGACCCGTTTGTGTGGAACAGAATCATTTTCCCACTTGTAAGGAGCATCTAATGTCGTTGACAAACAACGAACAGTATAATTCTCCCACGTCTTGGGTTGTGATAATCTTATAACTGTTTTCGAATCTTTTCAGATGGTCAAACTGACGTTACTTGACTGATGTAAGTTGAGATTTACCAAGAGTTGTTATAATTACCCCGTGTTCTTTGAAAGAAATATTGTTTTCATATATTTTATTTATTATTGTACCTACATTTTCTATGGCAGTACTTCTTACGTAATGTTGTGCATGTTCTTCTATTCTATCGCACAAACTTTGCTGACCGCCATTGTCCTTCGGTCTATTTGGAGCCAAAGAGAGTCACTGATGAAGAGGCCAATGGCACAGATATATTGTTATTATAGGAATTCCCACAATTCTGAACTTCACAACCGCTTCAATGAAAAGACTTCATGCGCTATCACAACTATTAGTACTTAGACATAATCCTGATATTGAAGACAAACACTGTGCTCTGACTGGTTTATCACAGCTGGTTGACGTCAAGAAAAGCTAACGTTTGTCATCAAGTAAATTGTATAGAGCCAGCACTTGTGGCAGCTTGACTTCAGCCCATCTACATGGTGATCTCCTTAATTTATTCTCTGAAAATGTAAACTAATCTTGTAAGACCCCACTTCAGAATTTGTTAAGGAAAGTGGATAGCCTGATACCAAGCATAGTAGTCCAGGTTGTGGAGTTGTTGGGTTATGGTCTACTATGATATTAGTACTGCTCTAATAATGGACCTCAGCCTGAAATTGTAGAGTTATCATGATATAACTGCTTAATCTATATGATCTTACGTGGAAGTCACATCACTGTCTACACTGACTCATCTTTTCGTAACGATTACCAATATATGATGGAGAACACATTCAGACTGGAAATGGAATAATATATTTATTATGAGTAAAAGACAAAAGGTAATATTCAACAGGAACGACGCCTGCAAGGCCGAGCCATGCCGTTCGGCCAACTCGGATTAATTCCATTGATTGTTCCCGCCTTCTTCGTCGTTGGGTTTTACTCCGCGCTAAATGTCGAATATCTATTTCTCCAACTGTCTCATGTTGAGCTTTGAGGATTGTGTAGTTATAGCCCAATGCCACTACAGAGTCACTGAATTATGCAGGTTCAACCTAAAGTACATACTTGAAGTCAATACGCCAATGCGATCAATAAATTGGTAGGATTAGGAGTAATAGTTAGACAGTATGATTTAACTCATTACACTGATTATAGTTTTAAACCCACCACGTCCTAGGTGACATCGAGTTACCAAACGACTGCCAGACAAAATGTCTAATTTAACTTCGAACAGTTCTATCTCCTGAACACAATACCGCTTAAAAAATTGTGGTCAATGTAAAAGCACCCCTCACTTCAAGATTTTTCATGGCTTATGTCCTGTAGATAAACTAAATATGGTTCCTAAACCCGACTTTATGCTTCTAGATGCATTAAATCTACCTGATACAGCCAGCCATACTACCCGAACTCTCTACTATAAGTAGAAAATTTATAATACATGAGTGAACCTTCTTGCGATGTAAGGAATTTCATTGGCAAACCATGCTTCCGTAGCATATTATAAACTGCCCATTACATAACCTTCATGAGCCTTGAGTGAACAGGTACTTTCGTGAGATTTATAGGCGTATTAAGGCAGTCTACTTTGAAACTTGAAGTGATGCTGTGGTTGTATTTATTACTAATCACACGATCTTTGAAGCTGAACACATAATTACCGAAATCTACATTCAATGTGCAGCACTCAGAGGATGCGCGAAATGCTGAGCGCGGGAATACAGGGTTATAAAAGTGGCGTAGCTCGGCCATGCAGGCGTGGTCACTGTGTGACATATTCCTTTTCATATTATACGTACTAACCCTAGCCCAAACGTGTTCTTCAGAACAGCTAAACATCGTATTGTTGACTAACACCATAGGACATAACAGTATATAAAATGATGTGACCTCCACTTAAGATCTTATATATTAGGTGGTCAATCGTGACAAATTTACAATTTTGGGATTAAGTTTATCGCTCTAATAACCAAGATAAGTGTACTAATATCGAACTAGATCATAATCCTACACTGATGAGCCTGACTAAAGAAATGGAGCCTGCTATCAATTCTCATATTCACTTTGGCTTAATAGATTGATTTTTACTTATTTTAACCCACTGCTCTGTTAGTTTATTGATTAGTGCTCACCTGTATTTTATCATGATATTGGTTAGTACTCGTAACCCCCTATTCTGTATTTAGGGCAATCAATAAAAATAGGTTGCGCAGTGTTCATCTGCTCTGTACCACTCTTCTGTCTCAAGTTTTTTTACTGCTATATGTTCTACTTGTGAAAGATAAAAGTAATATAATACATTCAGTATATAGACACTTACTTGAGACGAAGACAATAACGGTAGTAGTGACACATTTTACAAAACTGTCGTCATATGACGCTCAACAACAGAAGCATCCAAGGTACTTCCTTGTATTTATGAGTGGACCGATCTGGATAAATATTCTCATTTTAAGCGGTCTGTTATGGGAGTCACTACAGTTTCGCTGTCATTCTTAGTAAAGTGTAAATTAATCTTATAGGTCGATGTCACTGCTGTCTTACATGTAATCTGTCAATAAAATTAATCGCTGATATGTTAGAGTGAGGAGGAATAAAATAAAAACAGATCATTACCACCTCCTCCACGATTCCTCTCAACTTCAGTTGTTAGGAACTAGTTACATTATGGTGTACACAGAATCTTATACTGTTCATTTTCTACTTCTGATGCTTAAACACACAAACGAAAATGAAAATCAAGTAACTCCAGTTACTAGACTTATGCGCTTCAACACTTTGTAGTGACAACGGGCCCTAATCACACAATCCACGAGACACCTGGGAAAAGATATTCAACATCCAACGCGGAGAAAAACCCAATGATGGAGTAAGCGGGATGAATTTAATTGAATCTAATCGGGTGGCATGGCTTGCAGGCGTTGTCATTCTGTATGACTAGTTTTTACTCATATCAAATATATTATTCTATCTCCAGTCTGAATGTGTTCTCCATCATATATTGGTAATTGTTACGATACGATGAACCAGTGTAGACAATGGTGTGAAATCCACGTAAGACCTTATAGATTAGGTAGTCATATCACGACAAATCTACAATTTTAGGATTAGGTCTATTATTAAAGCAGCACTAATAACGAAGTATACCATAATTCTATTACTTCCTTCCACTAAGGTTATTATATTGACCAAAACGAACTTTGGTACAACCAAGTATACTAGATTAAAGATGTGTAGTAATTACCTTCGTCTGAATGGAAGTCTAACAGAAAATAGTTTACTATAGACAATTAAGACTATAAACCCAAAAGGCAAACTATAGGCCAATAATACTTACCTAAAAAAGAAACGACATTATTTCGGGATGGAAGACTCCAGTCATTTAGGCTTCAAAACACACCCTACAGCACGACTACCAGAACTAAACCTAGTCTCAAACCGTACTTCATTATTCACCGACGGTCTACTTTGAAACAATCTTCACTATTATTAGGTATTCTACAACTTGAAATATCATTCCAGCATGCAATGCATGTATTCAATGTAATGTAGCCTGGCAAAAGTAATACAAATTGTAGTCACAGCGACCAGCACAACAAAATTTGATTTTTAATAAAAAATAACATGATAATGTGATAAATTCACTGACTACATAAGTGTAAGCATGACCGTTATTGAAGCCCCTGATACAATTAGTTGACTTGTCAACCTTGTGTTTATTTCTACTTATGAAAAGCAAGGTCCGTATCAAATCTCTCTCCACGACCTCCAATGGCTCCGCCAAATGGGGGCATTCCGTATTTGAAGTCATTACAGCTAGTGGAGCGTGTATCAGCTTGCATCAATTTGTAGTCTTCGCACAATTAAATGGTCTGTCGACATCTAAAAACCTAAGGGGTTGCATAAACTTATTTAAGCTGAATCATCTCTCTTCTGTAGAAGTTGCATTTATGTCGGGAGCTGTCGATCAAAAATCTAACGCTATACCCGCATCGTTGAAGACCGTGTTGCATTGCAAAAATAACGAAATATTGGTAAATACAATGACATGCAGTTCTAGGGACTATTTACTTACGTAAGTGGGAAACTTTCTGTCGCTACTGGTGAAGCTTCGAGTTATCGAAATGTTTCGGTTGACACTAGTGAATATTTTGGGCGGCTGATGCTAATAAAACTTCTTTTATTTTGAGATGATTTCCGGAAGAGACTTAACGAACTTCAATTCGTAAGTTAAACGCAATTCTGTAACTTTGTAAACCAAACACACTCACTACATTTATATGGAAAGAGAAGATTAGTGCGTTTTGACATTATTGAATGTTTACAGTAATGTTGTGCTTTTGTAGTCGTTCAAAGACAATCCAGATGCTGGTGATGAAATTCTCTATCCGGACGTGCAATCAAACAGTCATCTACACACGTGTGTACGAAGTTGCTACCGTGAAAAACGTAATCGATAAATCTATGGAAAGTTTGTGTAGTACTTCTCAAAAGCATGCGCAAAAATGTTTTGGGGCCAAAAAGGGTGATGATAGCGATTTTAAGAATGTCATAAGCAACCACGGGAATTTAGTTACACGCTTTAACCAAATCGGTCTTTTCAAAAACCGGTCGTAGCTTTCAAGATACCTGTCAAATCGTAAATTTGCAGCAAAGGATTACAACGGGGAGTAATTTTCTTAGTAAATTGCCGATGGTCTCCATTTCAACGCCAATTATTACTGGTCATTTTAGAGACCGTGTGCGAGGGAGATGCCGATTGACCATTTGATGTCCGAATAATTCCCAAGTCTATCATGTGACTGAATTTGATTTTAACCAGGCTTAGCTCTCCAGGAGCTAATCGGCACGATTTCGAGAACATAGGTTATCCTGTGTTTATAATGTGGTGTGTAACTCTGGTTACACATGGTAATTTTGGTATACTTCGGGTACTTGTCGAGCATCCGTTGATAGTGTGGGTCGATTAAGTGCTTAGCAGTGACTAGAAATAGTCTTTAACCAGAAAACAAGTATATACAAACATATAATTCAGTATTTCTATCAACTAACCTCCGTTTGTTCGTGTCGATGAGTATGTTATGGTGTTATAGCAGGTTCATACTAATGATTGGCATGGAAGTATCTGCAACATAAAAATCCAGTGAAAAGGTTTGTGTAAACACACAGTAGGACAGTTATATCACTTGCCGTATACAGCAATCGGTTTTCCATTTGCTACCTGTAAGCTAAAGACTGGTTCGTGCAGATATTTTTCAGAAATTGAGGGAAGGACACCAACTTCAGCGTTAGTGTCGACAAGGTAGCATACTTTCGTCATCACATCTATGATGTATAGCAGACGGTTATGATCGCTGGCTAAGGTTGCCGTCAACGCATGCCGGCTGTAAGTTTCCCGAAAGGTTTATCGTGCCAGACGGCTTGAAGATTAGCAAACAGCAAGGTTTCTTGCAATATCTAGAAGACTAACTTTAGATGATGTGTTACCAGCACGAATCAGGATTATATGCCTCTCGTAGTCTTGAGACAAACCTTTTCCGTGACTAGCTTTTCCGAGGAGTTTAAGAGTGTTTGCGGTTATGATGAATGATAAAATAACGAGTGAGGCCTTTCTTTGACAGAATAAACCTCAGCGCTTGGAGTCCTTGCAAGCTCCAGATTCTGATCGACAGATGCAGCCATTTCGCCTCCGGCATTGTTTCGGGATGATACCAGAACCGTCCGCACGTGTTGAAATAGCGTAGACAGGAGCAGCTTTCTAGACAGAACGTCGGTCTCTCACATATGTAGCAACATTTCTGACGCAGTTCAGCGTTGCGGAAAGGCCGGTCAGGTCTCTACGTTTAGAAACGACCTTCTTCAACATGTTGTAAGGTTCCAGAACTTCGCTAGTAAACATACTAGGCCTGACGTAACGGTTGAAACTGGGCGTTAATCCCTTCACTACTACTCGGAAGTATGCAAGTTGGTTTGTAAAGCCGTGCTCGTGGAAGTCAGCTTCTACGCGGAAGAACTAAGCTTCGATATTATCGGGCTAGAATGGTATGATTTGGAAGGTGGGAAGCGGAGTCTTAATTACTAACAACTTAGGGATCTTGTTCGTTAGGATGACGATAAACTATAGTAATATGCGAGAAAATATCCGAAAACATCAAAGCAATATTAATTTATGTAAAAATAGAAGCTAACAAAATAGCATAGTTTTCCAACAAGGAATAGACCCATACTTTGTTGTTTGATGTACCAGATCACGTTGGGCTCACAATTAAAGTCCTGCTTCGGTATGGGCACCCGGGCAGTATCACAGCCCACACACAGATATGGTGTGGCGCATATATATTTGGTGCCCTCTTGTACCGATACTTATGTGTTGAAATAATAATAATAATACAATTAAAGAGCTTGACAGCACTTTTATACGCAACACCTCTACAATCGAAGCATACCAACCCAGTCAAATCAGAAGCCAGAAATGAAAAAGCTTCACAGTATATTTGGAAAGCTTTCAATATGTCGAGAAACCTTCGATTTAAGCTGACTGACAGTTGCAAGGGATGCTTAACACGTCGTACTCACTTGTGATCTGATACGGATGATTGACCGAGTGCCTTCAACTGTGGTGTGTACAGTAAAACGAATGGGGTGAGCACCAATGTCGAAGACATACAGGACGATATATCTTGAGAACTTATTTGCCGCTACAGAGGAAATAACACCTACATTTCCGAATACCATACAAGTACATTTTAGATACTGTAGGCTCCTGATGCTAGGAAGAGATGGCCGTCCAGTGCTTCCAGGGTTTCAACTGTGGCCTTACACGGGTCATAATCTCAATTAAAACTCAACACTTTCCGCCACCCTATACTGATAATCTCGATATATAAATTGAATATCACTTTGATTATTTGGTTCGCGCAATCTCCTTATCATACCAAATATACTCGATGTGGCTGCAAACCGAATTTTTTATCTGAAAGTGTATCAGATCCGTAAAATAACTTAATCAAGGCTTAACACTAAACAAAATAAATAATACGTATAAACAAATCTCAATACTATAAATCAAAATAGAACTATATGAATAATATGACGACAGAAGAAATAGCAACTAAAACAAGGTGACATATTGATTAACAAACTGAAAAAAACAGTTAAGTAAGTATTACTTGAAAGCTTTTTCTGGGATAACTACCGCTAATGGAGTTCACTACATCAAGAAACATTCTTCTGCATGGTTGAAACCGACGATATGAAAAGAGATATGAATCCAATAGCTGCACCGAATAATTCTTGAACAGTTATGTTCCACCATCAATGGTGTGCTTCATAAAGTTTTTCTGATAGATTTCTAATTAAGATGACTTCACAGCGCAGTGTTGCCGATAATAATAACCCACTTGTCAGATTTAAGTCCCGAATAGATACCCTTTAGCTACTAGCAATAACGTCTTGAGCTGCAATTCATCAGTAGTAAAAGGAATGTAGATTTTGGAGGGACGAGCCCTCCTTTCTGTGTCAACTTCGTCCACAAAATTAATTAACCTTCAACAATCCGTCACCAAATGACCAGAAAAACATACTGCTACCTAAGATAAAGCACAGTATTTTTAATATCAAGACATGAGCGTAAAGAAATCAGTTAATTTACACTAGCTCATCAAGAACATATTGTTTATTGAATTACAAATTTATTGTATGATGTGCGAACAATAAGTTATGCGTTACTCTAATGGGTGTATTAGGGTTACAACTGGCAACAACGCTTGTGGCTGCAAGTGTTCTGTCGAAATTCATTTCTTTCTTCTCGTTTACACGTTTCTTAATTACGGGTCTCACGCGATACGCCGTACCAACAGATCAACAACTTCTAGAAGCTAGTGGGAACTGTAAAGTAAAGATCAAAGGTATGTTTCTATAGCTTAAGATTTTCTTTCTTGTCGCTTGTCCTAAATTAGGTACAAAAAACACACCACCACGATATCGTTACAGTATTCTATATGTGTTTCTCGAACAAATGTCCCGGATACTTAAACCTGAGTTACTTTGGTCTCATTTATCATGTTTACTGGACGACATAAAATATAGACATAATAGGGTAAAAAAGTATGTCAATTTCTCACTCGTCATAGAATTATGTCCATTAGCAGACTTAGTTTAGTGCTGCACTGCTGTTCTAGGTTGCCAATGATGATGACATATCGCGTACGTATTCTATTCATTGTTTTCCGTTCAATTATCTTTCACACACAACCTGTCAAAATTTCCTAGGTTCTTTTTGTCAAAGACTGATGGGCTCTCATCTAATTGCTGAAGCACAAGATTTGTCTTTAAGATGGTCTCTTTGAGAATTGGAGTGTTAGTTACGACAAAATCAAACGAATTCTGTAAAACCAGCTTTATGAACTCGTTTCCCTTCTAGCTTATAGTTTTTTCTGTATGTAAAATAACTTTCGAAGTGTTTTTGTGGGTCCACTTTTGCATTTGGTTGGTACGGATGTAAATCAGTTATACTTAACAGTTATAAGATCAGTGACCCCAATTCCTAGAATATTGGCACAATGTCCGTGTATCTGACTATCGGAACACGATACTAATGTCTTATGGTGTTTATATTAAAGTCTAACTTTCAGTGTTTCCCGAAAACATGTGGGTCATTCCAAAGTCATCTCAGTCGTTTTCATTTCCCGATCTCGATAGCTTTTTCACAAACTGTATCTAAAACTTCGTCCAGCACTAATAGTTGTCAATGAATGGGTTTGTTGTTCTATGATGTTTAGGCAAAGTGAATTGTTATCAGGTGCTTTCAAGCTTTTGCCTACATTATACATTCCATATTTATGACTTCTAACCTCAACAAATATATGTAGATACTCATCCATGAATGTCGAGACTTCTCGAAAATTTAGTCTAGATTTGAATCATAACTTCTGTATCGAAAAATTAGGAGTCTAAGTTAGATCTGAAAGCCGCATAAAAATTAGTGTATTGGATAAACTGTTTAAACGGTTGTGTGAAGATGAAGGGAATTTACCGGCGACCTAATTATAAAATGTGGTGCCTAAGACCTGACACGTCAATCAGGAATCTGACCAAAAATCCACTAAATCTCAGTATCATGATGACATTAGTCCTAATCAGCAAACTGCGAAGTTGATCTTTATAAAATCCTAAGGACTGCTGTGACAAATGTGAATTAATACAAACTTAATGTTCTGTCATAACTCTTTCTTCATTTAAGCTACGAAAATAATTTAAAAACCTCTATAATTACCTTTAAAAGGTTCAAATCGTAGAAAATATTCCTTCATTTTGTATATCTACCTTTTACAATTTTACATGTCTATCGAAAGTTATGGGTTTACTTATTGAACTCCAACAATTAGTAGAGACATTATTGCTCGTCAAAATATACCTTACTTCCCACAAATTAAATTAATATATGCTCCTTAGTGAATAAGGAGACCTGAATGTGGAGCAGCAGCTTATTTCTTAAGCGACGATGTTTTCAATCAAACATTCGAAGTCCACTATCAATATCTGTGTGAGAGGGTGGGTATTATCAAAAGTACTTACAAACTGTGACGAAAGGCCTATTGTATTTACATATTCCCCTCATGAACTACACAACCTACAGTATTTAAACTGCTGTGTGTTGCAATTAACCACTTCAAAAGAATAATCAACCAGAAGCTCTTTACATAAGCAATCAAACACAACGTGAAAATCTGGATGTGATCACTTTAACACGATTTTTCACAATTCAATCTAGGCCTTTTTAGTTTACTTCTTATTAAATAAAAGTATAAGACATTCGTGAAACCTAAAAAAGTACGACTGATAAATCTTATCATTGACCCACTGTTCAGTCAGTCAGTCAGTAACAACGTAGAACTTCGTACGTACTTACATCAGTTCGAGTTGCCACACCACATTAGCACAGAGATGCAGTTGTCGATTCAAATCCCATAGTGGTAGAGGTAATAAGAGTATAAGCAGTAATCGGGAAGATTAGGGTTTGGAGATGCTATTTAAAGAGTATAATCCAGTGAAATAAATTTGGAAAGAGGAAAAAAGGGACATGAAGAATTCAGAAGATTAGAATTTGGGAGAACACAGAGAGTGGATGCACCTGCAACATTGCAAACGATTTTGAGCCATGTCATTCAGGATCTCTAACCATCGGTTGCTATCATCTCGCGGTCCCCAACCAGGTAGTCTACATCTACCAATATGACTCAGTCTACTTGTCAGTGACTTTATGGACTTGTGCCATGTTTTGGTCTCGCCGCCCCTAGCTTTCTTCCAACCTACTCCTATACAACAAAACATCGCACATCGAGGCAGTCGGTCGTTGGGCATACGTAACACGTGTCCCAGCCATCTCAACTGATGGAGTTTCACTACGTCATTAATTGATTTGCCATCCTTACCTAGTACCCGTTTCCTAACAACTGCGTTACTTACTCGATGGTCCCATGATATACGAGCAATGTTTCGAAGACACCTATGATCAAATACTAGTAGCCTACGGATATCCTCTACTCTTACCGGCCATGTTTCACTGTCATAAAGTAGGACGGAACGAACTGCTGCGCAGTAAACACGTCCTTTGGTTGATAGACGGATATCTCGCCTACGCCATAAATGACGCAAGTTGGCAAAAGCTAGTCGAGCCTTCTGTATCCGTGCTGAGATTTCGTCACACACCAGACCACAAGGGCTGATGAGACTTCCAAGATAAGTGAGGCGATCGACACGCTCAATTACTTCACTCCCTATCACTAGTTCGGGTGTCGATGTAACCCAATCCTGAAGCAACATTTTGCATTTCGAGGGAGAGAATCGCATCCCGAACATGCCTGCATTGTTGCTTAGAGTGGTCAGAAGACTCTGCATTTTGTCAGCGTCTTCACCAAATAAAACTATGTCATCTGCATATTCTAAGTCAACAAGTGAACCTCCTGGTAGAAGTTCAACCCCTGGAAATTTAGATGAGGAGAGTGTTATCTCTAAAAGTACGTCGACCACAAAGTTGAACAAAAATGGGGAGAGTGGACAGCCCTGACGAACACCACTTGAGGTAATCAATTCTGATGACAGTTCACCATAAGCTCTCACTCTACCAGTCGTGTTCGAGTAGAGAGCCTTTATAAGGTTAATGTACTTCTTTGGTACTCCTTTCAGTGACAAACACTGCCATAAAACCTCACGATCAACAGAGTCGAATGCTGCTTTAAGGTCGAGAAATACTACCATTGTGGGGCGTCTGAATGTGTGTCTGTGTTCTAGAACCTGACGTAGTGTGAATATCTGGTCTATACAACCACGTTCAGGTCGAAAACCAGCCTGATTTTCTCTAGTCTGCTCTTCACGAGCTTTAGTTAGGCGTCGAAGTATTATTGAAGCTAATATTTTAGACACTATATTAGTCAAACTGATTCCTCTGTGATTGTCACAAGAGGACTTTTGTCCTTTCTTATAGACTGGCACAATCAGTGATTGAGACCAGTCAGATGGGATTACGTCCAGTTCCCAAATTCTACCTAAGACCTCAGTCAATCTCACTGTTAATACTGGACCACCATCCTTAAAAATCTCAGGACCTGTCAGGGCCTGCTGCTCTCCCTCGTTTCAGATTTCCTATGGCTTTTTCAACTTCGTAAAGGGACGGAGGACCTACATTAACTTGCCATACAGGTTGACTAGAGATCGTGGGAAACCGAAGTGTGGCTGAAGGCCAGTTGAACTGATCCCTAAAGTGTTCTGCCCATCGATCCAATCTCCTGGATTGAGAATGAATAATATGTCCATCTTTCTCTGAGATTGTTTCGCTAACGGTCGGGTTCCTAATTCCGGTTTCCTTAACGAGTCTGAACAATTGTCTGCTATTACCTATTGCCGCTGCCTTTTCCATCTCTCTTGCTTTCGCCACCCACCACTGTTCGCGATCATTGCGTAGGCTTCTTTTCAGCTTGCGCTTAAGCTGACTCCGCTCTTCATTATGTTCAGAGCCAGGTGGAATGAGTTTCCGAGCATCTATCAGTGAGATAGATGCTGCTGAGATCCAGTGTTGCTCCCTAACCTTCTGGTTTACCTTACTAGCAGATATCACTGCTGTTTCCACAGCTTTTCGGATATCATTCCATGCTGCATCGGGGTGGGCATCACATACATGGCTGCCTAACTGTTTTCCTAGTTGTTCCTGAAATATACTCTTAGCTTGACTATCATTAAGTAGGCCCCTAAGAGGTTTCCTTGCAGCGTCTTTCCTACGTCCAGTAAGACGCAGACAGATACGCGCTCGTACTAGAACATGATCTGAATCTAAGCATGTACTCCAGAATGAGCGACAGTCTTCTATCGAGCCCCTCCATCGGTGGCTGATAGCGATGTGATCTATTTGGGTCCAACGTTGGGACGAATTAGGGGGTCTCCATGTTAGAAGATGTTTTTGCTTATGTTTAAAGTTAGTATTTGCAAGGAACAGGCGGTTATCTGAGCATAGCTGCAACAGACGGTCGCCATTATCTGTTCTTTGAGCCACGATGCTATAAGATCCACCTAGGTGTCTTTCCCTATCGCTTAGTTTACCTACTTGAGCATTAAAGTCACCGGCCACTATTACTACATCCGAGCGCTTAGCTTTTCGGAGAAGGTCCGAAAGCTTTCTGTAAAACTCATCTTTTACATCATCTGAGCTGCAGTCAGTGGGAGAATAGGCAGAGACGACGAAGAGGCAACGACGAGTGTCCCTATCTTTCCGGATTCTTACTGTTCCGTTCAGTCGGACAGCGCACAAACGACTGTCTACTGGGATCCACTCTAAGAGAGCTAGTTCTGCCCTAGGACTCAATGCTATACCTACGCCGGCGAGGCCACGGGAAGCAGAATCAGGGCTTCCAGATACACGAAGCGTAAATCGAGTCGGTTCTTTATTTTGGCATGGTGAGGTCAAATGAATGACGCTACTTGGATCCTGTATGCGCGTTTCGGAGACGCAGCACACATCGATGGCGCGAGATTCTAAAGTTTTAGCTAAGGAAGCCTGCTGTCCTATTTGGCAAAGTGTTCGTACGTTAAAAGCTCCTACGTGTAGTTTAGAGCGTGGTTTCAGGAGACCAGGAATGGCGTTCCACGTACTCGAATCGTTTGCCCTAGCGGTGCGAGGTGATAAAGAGACGTGGGGAGGGTTAGTCGGGGAGATAAGAGAGGTATTAGAAGGTGTAGGAAAGATTTGAATGTGACCAACTTGGTCTCTTGTGCTGTTACGGGTATGAGGGCTGGTATCACTTCCCGGCTGCCCACACCATGGAAGGGTATTTCTTGAGGAACCTGGAAAGGAAATTGGATTAGTGTTGGTCTTGACGACCTGGGAGCGTGACCGCAGAGCCCAAGGGACAACTGCTTGAGGCCGGTCGCGCACGGCCTTTTTGTGGAAGGTTTTTGACGTGTTAGCTCCGTTCTTCAAGGGGCCTTACCGCCGGAGACGGAAATCCGTGAGCTAAGGTGAGGTGTGACATTTTTAGGGTCGACCTTTTCTAACCCCACCCCTCCTTGTGGGAAGGCAGCATCGCTGTCATGCTGGATGTCCGAGGGAAACACCTTACTGCTGTCACACCCCTCTACAGTCAGCAGTACGACTTCGCCCTCAGACCTTGAGTTGCTGCTTTTAGTCTTAACGTTCACCAATCGACCTGCCTGGTATGGTAGAACCTGCAGGAACATATGTTCCAGCCAATATAGCTTGGTTGGGTCATCACGATAGGCAAGCCCGACCACCGCGTCAAGGTAGCAGCGGGACATAGACTGGACTAAAGCATGCTCAATGCACGATCGCTTTGGTGCATGCCAATACTTAGTGAACACTAGAAATCTCATGTGAAAAACTATAAATATACCAACGTTTTCCCTATTGCGCTCACTTGCTTCTTACTTCCATCTAACCTTGTTATTTGGAATATAATCTCTTTCCTGTCCAACCGTGTTCTGATTTGGGGACTTGTCGAGTGAATCGGTGTCCGAAAATACTAAGCAATAGGAATAGCTGGGTTATAACCGTAAGAGAGAAATATAACAACCCACCATATAAATATGTTTCTACCAAGTATAATTGCAAGTTAGGCATTTGTCGCATATTTAAATAATCTATAAAATTTATAATTAGTGACCATCCAATTCCATAAGGGATATTGCAAGGACGTGTGTTAATGTTGTATTTGCTACGTCATAAAAATTGTAACTGAGAGTACGTTCTACAACATATCGCCCATCTTGAAACATAACCTCTTTTTTATTTCAGGAAAAAGAAAGAGAAATGACTTACTTTCTGGATCCCCCAATGGAACAACTTGTCACTCTGATACTTTCTATTTTCCCCGCTCCACAACCATTCATCTGAAGCAATCACATGTATCTACTTCTGATATAGCCGTTTTACCATTATATTCTAGTCACCAATGGCTAGTCGACTTCACCGTTTGTGCTTCTTGTGTATATTTAATTAACGAAGTAGCCTATAATTGTATCATCCCATGGTATGAGGGTTTTGACCGAAATCAAACAAAACTGTCACGTGCCAATACAAAACAAGATTCTTCTTATCCCGTATCTCTCAATGTACGTATCAATTTAAGTCTAGTTTGGATGACTTTAAGCCTTTGGTTCACCATTCGCACTCTCGTTTCCTTAACAGCAATATACTTTCAATCTAAAAATAATGCCACAAAAATCGAATCTCGATCTTCTAAATTCACTACAAATACAGCACTTACAAACATACCTTCAAGTGAATGCATACTCATCCTTGCAGCTGGCTTTTTCTTCCTCGTTGCTGCAACTTTAATTCTTTCCCTTGATGGAACGTTGGTTGACTTTGGTCTTCAAGCTGCTTACGGGAATTTGACTTTTGGAGAATTCTCATCTTCTAAATCTCCAATTATTAGTTGGGGTGCATTTAATTTTATTCTAGCTGTTATAGCCTGTATAATTGGTTCACTGTTTGTTTATCCAGGAATAAAATTTGGGAAGATATACTTAGACACAGTTAAGTACGTGTAAATTTTGTAGTGAATAATAATCGGTTTTTAATCACATTTACTGTGCTTGTATTTTAATTCCTTTGTAGATTATCCAAGCAGCGTTTATTAAATCATTTATTCCCTTTAGACATCAGGCTCTAGAAAACTATCAGTACCCTAGTTTCACAGTAGAAATTAAGTGTCCTAGGCTTTTCGTACCAGACTGTAAATTTTATTTATTTATTTGAACACATGAATATTGGTACAAGGGGGCACCAGATATATATGCGCCACACGAAACAATGAGAATGTGAAGAGAAAAAGAAGTTAAAGTGCGTATGAGAAAGAAAAAAAGAACAATAACGACCACATCTTAGTGTATGGTAGTGTAATAATAATAATAGTAGGGGAAACGGAAAGGTACAACCAGAAGAATTCTTTCAGTTAAGGAAGACACAACCACTTTTTAGGAAGAAAGTAAAAGAAGGTCACAGCAGCATAGCCATTGGCTTCTATTCTGAGCCATATCTGATAACGTCTCTAGCCACTGTGTTGCACCATCTCTCGGACCACAGCCAGGGAGTCGAGAAGGACCAACAGAAGCCAGCCCTTTGCAACTTTCTTTCATACTACGACACCATGTCATACACTGACCACCTCCTCTTTTTCCAACAAGTTCCAGAGTCGGCAAATAATGCTCGACGTGGAATTCTCTGGTACGACATTCGTAGAACATGT
This sequence comes from Schistosoma haematobium, assembly GCF_000699445.3. Classification (NCBI taxonomy): domain Eukaryota; kingdom Metazoa; phylum Platyhelminthes; class Trematoda; order Strigeidida; family Schistosomatidae; genus Schistosoma; species Schistosoma haematobium. The sequence continues at coordinate 49,131,774 of NC_067195.1, read as the reverse complement.
CCAAGCCACCGAAGTCGGTGTTTCAAGAGGGTGACACCAATTGCCCGAACACACGATGCCGAACCTCTGTATTACCAACATGGTGTTGCCACTGGATGTCAGCAATCCTTCGGAGACAGCGATGACCAAACACAGAGAGTCGTCTAACATCCTCAACTCGGAGAGGCTAGGTTTCACAAGCATAGAGCAAAACTGCTCTCACCGACGCCTTGTAGATTCGACCTTTTACAGCCAGACTAACATCAAGAAGGCGCCAAAGATGGCCCAGATTGGCATAAGCCGCTCTGGCTTTCACTATGCCTGAATTGATCTCATCACTCACACTACCACCAGCACTTATACAGCTACCTAGATACACGAACTTCTCGACTACTTCTATCTGCTCACCATCCAGGGTGAGTACAGGATTGGAATCCTGCCAGTCTTGTAGAAGTACTTTGCACTTCGAAGGTGTAAAGAACATACCATACCTACGGACACTGATTGCCAACTGATTAAGTGCGGATTGCATGGCTTGGGCATTATCGCACAATAAGACAATATCATCCGCATACTCAAGGTCGAGAAGTCTTTCTCCAGGCAACAGATCCACACCACCACTACTTACACCCATCAGAGCTGTTTCCAGAATATCTTCGACGGCAAGATTGAAAAGGGATGGTGAGATTGGGCAACCCTGCCTAACTCTACTTCGTGAATGGAACAATGGAGAAAGGTGGTTGTATGCCCTCACTCTACCTGAGGTGTTTGTATATAGGGCATTTAGGATGTTAATAAACTTCTCAGGCACACCCTTCTTCAATAGACAATCCCAGAGAACAGTCCTGTCCAACGAATCGAAGGCAGCCCTGATGTCAAGAAACACAACGATTGTTGGCCTTTGATAAGTATGACGGTGTTCTAACATTTGGCGGAGGGTGAAGATGCCAGACTGTAAAATGTGTTTATGTTGAGAATATATAACGTCTACATATTCTGGAACAAAGTCCTGTAATTAATCCATGGTTTTGCTGATCTGATTCTTCGATAAATATTTTTTTAACTCTAAGTGATTAATAATAAATATATTGTAGAGAGCGGAGAAGTCAAGTAGGGATAACTGATTTATTGTTTAGTTCTTTCGTAAAATGTGGAAACAATACATTAAATACTTCATTTGCAAATCTTCCATCAATTGTCCTTTACAACCTTCATGATTATTCCAATTCTCAGTTCCTTTCAGTTTTCTTCAGTTCAGTCTTCCCACCCTTCTTTTGACAGGCATTCCTTGTCCGATTGATGTTACACACTACTCATGTCCGTCGATATAGGTGGCATACACCACAATGAGTGAAATTAAGTCTTATCGCCTTACTAATCGTTGACAGAAAGGTTATAGCATATAAAAAACACTGTAAAGCTTTTGATTTTATCATTACCATTGTTTTTGATCTATCTAAATTGTCTGTCAAAGCAAGAGCAGCATATTTACAACTGAGGAACATCTGGAACTCAAAGCAACTGTCAACCAACACCAAGGTCAGGATTTTCAATACAAATGTCAAGACAGTTCTACTGTATGGGGCAGAAACCTGGAGAACTACGAAAGCCATCATCCAGAAAATACAGGTGTTTATTAACAGTTGTCTACGCAAAATACTTCGGATCCGTTGACCGGACACTATTAGCAACAACGTACTGTGGGAGAGAACAAACCAGATCCCAGTGGAGGAAGAAATCAGGAAGAAGCGCTGGAAGTGGATAGGACACACATTGAGGAAAGCACCCAACTGCGTCACAAGACAAGCCCTCACATGGAATCCTGAAGGTCAAAGGAAAAGAGGAAGACCAAAGAACACATTACGCCGAGAAATGGAAATAGACATGAGAAAAATGAACAAGAATTGGAAGGAACTAGAAAAGAAGGCCCAGGATAGAGTGGGTTGGAGAATGCTGGTCAGCGGCCTATGCTCCATTGGGAGTAACAGGCATAAGTAAGTAAGTAAGTAAGTAAGAGTAATTTCGTAAAACCTAATAGAAAGCTGTATAATAAATAATAAACAGTAATGTAATCGACAGCACTTCAATTCTTATATCATTTTTCTATGTTTAGACAATGTCCAATGTCAGTAATCAAACGTATCATAGTACATCTGAATTTCATTTGTCCAATAATTCCTATTTTACTTTGGCTTATTCCAATCACTGATCATATTTCTAATTCATTGATTACGCTCACGCATAGTAATTCATTGACTGGAAAACCTTTTCTCATCATAATTATCAACTTTATGTCTAATCTATTCATGAAACATTTGGATAGTATTCGACTAATTGTATCTTTGGCAGTTGTACTCTTTCGTCTTTCCACTGTTCGTTGGACATTACAAGTATGTGTCTGGTTTTTTATGCTCATTGTTTAGTTCATATGTACTATTGTCAGTAAAATAGATTTAAAGGATAATTTACGAGTGACTGTCTTTTTTTCTGAATAGTTTTTAGGAATTCTTGAGATGCTTCTATAAAACTTTCTTTGCTAGTGTTTTTACTTAGTAATGAAACTAGATATAAAATTAGTAATTTGAATATTTTTTTCAAATTACTTTCGCATTGTTTCTATGCCATGGACACAGTACTCATATTCTTACTTAATAAGTAATCACGTCACATAAATCACTTGGCTTACTTATATACCACGATAAGTCAAGGAAAGGAAAGTAACGAAAATGACATAATTGACAATGAAAAAACGAATTAATGAATTTTGAGCTCTGTAAATGATTTTGACCCATACCACCTAAAGCCTGTAACAATAAACTTCAAATCCCTTGTAAATTATATTGAAAACCCTTAACTCTTTTCTATACGCGTTATTTCAACAGTTGCGAATACAGGTTTACTGGAACTTAATATTTTACCATGTATATATCACGTGTATCGCATGCTTTTATGTACATGTGTATAATGTAAGCGTATAAAGAGTTCAGGAGTATACAAGTATGCAAATTGTAACTTGAAGGTCCCATTACACCTTATCATTAGAGGAATGACTTATTGTTTTAATCATTTGGTTACATGTTCACTTGCTTCAGTTTGAGCACCTGAGTAGTATCATCATCAAAGCCAAATTCATGAACCTATGGGTTCTCACCTTTAAGATATATCATACTATGTAGAAATAAATATTCTCTATTTCCTGTCTTCGATGGTTCTCTACCGAAAGTTGATCTGTGATGTAAACTAGTAATTAAACAACATCTAAAAACCCATGCAAATAATAGTAATAATGTCCTCACTAGTGATTAATTTCAATCGAAATTTCCGATCTTCAAATGAGATGCTATGCCAGGCTTGAAACAAATATCACCGGTGTCAGTGGACAATGGCTACACAATAGTTCGACTTGATCAAAGTGAAAATGTGGACCTCTGTGTACTAACTCAACAGTTTAAAAATTCAAGCGCTCACGACGAGTCATAAAGGTCCTCGTGGTTTCGATCCCTAACAGGACCCTAAGTGCGCACTTCTGGAAAGCTCCATAAATAGGACTAAATAGCTCTCCACTCTTTATTTTTCTAATGATTTTCCAACTGAAGTTAGCTTGTAATGTAAACTATCTTCAAATCAACCTATCTCCATTAGTCGCCCATACCGTTACTTGTTACATTCTACAACCAACCAATACGCAACAAGGACTTAGAAGACTGGTGCCCTTTCCCTAACGGTCGGCCCAATGCTAAATGGCTTCAAACAAAGCGGAAAAACGCAAGACCAATGTTCACTGACCCTAAATAATTATTATATTTCAGACATTCATTTATATATATACAAGGCCAGACCATACAACAGACCAACTGGGTAACAGCATTAAAACGGAACAACAAAATTAATGATGGGAAAACGGAATACTATGTACTTAAATAATTGGTTGTAGTTAATAAGTGTGTCATGAACGAGATTTAGGTGGGGACAACCAATTTATTGCTTGGTACAAAATTACAGAATATTTTGGTAAAATATGTCAACCATACATAGAATACTTAATTTGCAAATTTCCATCATTTTTCCTTGACATTCTGTATGGTTCCTCCAATTCATAATTCCTTTCTATTTCCCTTTCTATCCTCTTCAACTCAATCTTCCTAACCTTCTTCTGTTCAGTTTTCCACTTCCGACTGGTGTTACATACTATTTATGTCTGTCGACATAAGTAGCATACACCACAAGTGGAAGATCCTATAGCAAAAAATTACGGTTCAAATAAAAGCTTAGAACTATGGTAATAAGAAAATAATTAGCAAAAATACAATCAATATATGTAAATAAAGTCGTAGAAAAATAGCTACGAAAGTTTTTACCTCATAGTTAAATAGTCTCTTACAACATTACTGATTCTAGGTGTTCTGCACTTTTTTCTCCACCATAAGTAGTGTTCTTAGAATAACTAAAATTTTCAATCTATCGAATTCGTTACCATTTGGTTTCAATATAACTTAATCAACTTTTTTCTTGTTATTGTTAAATAATTGAGTAATTCAAATGTACTAATAACAATACTTATTTCAAATTCAATTTTATTTGTTTTTAAAAAAATACAATAGGCTTATTTAAATTCTGCCCAAGATAAACTGGATAAATTTACCCATGAAGCAGGACAAACTTCAAATAAAGAAGTACAACGATTAGTTGCAAGTATATTTTATTGTTTAAACCTAGTCGCTTTACAGTATATTTCACCTTGTTTTCTTTTCTTATGTCTTTTATGCTTATATAAAAATTTATCAGGTCTATCATGGTTACCTTATGATTATCATCAACAACAATATCTATATTCTTCTGATACATTAAATGCATTACCATCTTTTGTATCGAATATTCAAAATAATTTTACTAATTATTTTTTAATTGATTTCATGAATCAAAATAATTTTACTTCATGGTCAACTGTATTTATGCAAGCTAGATATATCTTTAGTCAAATTATGGATCATTTCTTATTTCATGGAGTGATTATTTCACGTGGTATATTTGGATTTTTAGTATGGTGGACGATAACTAGTTGGCAGTTGATGTGCTTTTTAGGTTTAGCTTATCATCGATTTGCAAATGAATAAGAACTACAGTGAAATTAGATTTATTCTCTGTCAAATTAAGTGAAATATCTTTTATTTTTCTTTTGTAATTTAGACCAATTTATCAACTTTACTTCTTATACTGTAATTTAATTTTAGTATTATTATTGTTACGTTTAATGATAGTGATGATGGTATTTGTACCTTTTTAGCATTTGTTTCCAATAAGACCAACAAACATACCCCTCCTTCTTTCTCTTCTCTCTCTCTCTCTCTGTATATATATATATATATATATATATATATATATATATATATATATATATATATATATATATATTCAATCGGGCAGATTATATTAGCACAGCATGATGATACTGTCAAGACAAACGTCCAAGTAGTAATAGTATTGTTATTAGTAGTAGCAAACATTGGACATAAATAATATAATTCTAGAAGAAAGGATGACTTCGTGTCATAAAAAGCAAACGTATTTTAAGGTGCTATTATGAGCTATATCACTCAACAGTGTCAGTCAGTAATCTACAACGTAGGACCAGGCACATATATGCATCGGTCCAAGTTGCCATACCTCATTAGCACAACAAGATGAACACCGAATTCATAGAAGTAGTTAATTCAATGGTAATAATATATAAAAGAAAGATTGCATATAATGATATGATACAGGGAGAAAGAATTAGTTTGCAGAAAAAAAGTTAAAGCAATTTTAATATCACGGTTTAAGGGAAGACAAAGAGTGTATACACCTACACTATTGTGATCGATTCTGAGCCATGCCAATAAGAGTCTCCAACCATTGGTTACGATAGTCACGCGGACCCCAACCAAGTAGTCTGCATCTAACAACATGGCTCAGACCAGAAGTTAGTGACTTCAAGGACTGATACCACGTTTTGGTTTGGCAGCCCCTAACTTCCTTCCAACCATCCCCAACACTAGTCAGCATTACACGTCGTGGTAATCGGGGTTCAGGCATACGTAACACGTGGCCCAACCATCTCAGTTGATGAAGATTAACAACCTCATCAACTGATTTATCACCATTACTTAATACCCTGAGTCTAACCCCTATTACTTACCCGGTGATCCCAGCAGATGCGAGCAATATTTCTACGGCATCTGTGGTCAAATACTTGTAGATTATGAGTATCTTCTACTCTAAATGGCCATGTTTCTAAGCCGTAAAGTAGAACGAAATGAATTGCTGCTCAGTATGTTCGTCCCTTAATTGATAGAAGGATATCTCTCCTTCGCCATAGGTGACGTAAGCTGGCAAAAGGCAAACGAGCTTTTCGAATCCGTGCAGAGATTTCGTCAGACACCAATCCATTAGTGCTGATCAAACTTCTAAGGTAAGTGAAGTTGTCGACGCGTTCGACTACTTCCCAAACATTCTGGCATTGTTGCTCAGTGTCATTAAAAGACTGCATTTTATCAGCGTCTTCGCGAAACAGGACCATACGATCTTCATATTGTAAGTCGATGAGTGGACCTCCTGGTAGATCAATGCCCGAGAATTCAGTCGACGAGAGCGCTATTTCCAGCAGTATGTCTATGATGAATTTGAAAAAAATGGATATAGTGGACAGTCTTGCCGGACAGCGAGGTTTCTGTAGACCTGGGAGTGTTTTGAGCACTAGGATCGTTGGCTATGGTGACACTTGAGGAGGAAGTTTAGAGTTGAAAGTCTGTGTAGGATGAATAATAGAAATTGAAGAGAGAGGTTTATTATGAATACAGTGATTTTGAGTGCTGTTAGAGGTATGAGAGTGGTTATCACTTCACGGTTGCCCACACCATGGGAGGGTTCTTCTGGATGTACCTGAAAAGGAAATTGGATTAGAAGTTGTCTTAGTGACCCGAGAGCGTGACTGCAGTGCCCAAGGGACAACTACTTGAGGTCGGTCACACATGACCTTTTTATGAGTAATTTTCGTGTGAGCTCCGTACTTGTTGAAACCTTACCGCCGAGGATGGAATTCCATGGGATAAGACGAGGTGTGCATTTTTAGGGTCGACCGTTTCTAACCACACCCCTCTTTGTGGAAAGGCAGCACCACTGTTATGCTGGTTGTTTGAAGGAAACATCTTACTGCCGTCACAACTCTGTACAGTCAGTAGTACGACTTCGCCTTCGGACCTTGGGTTTGCCGCTCTTAGTCTTATCGACTCATTTGGCATGGTAGGACCTTGAGAAACGTTTGCTCTAGTCACTATAGCTCGATTGGTTCATCACGACAGGCAAGCTCTACCACCACCGTCAAGGTAGCAATAACGTCATCCATATTTCTCAAGTTAATAATTAGATCTGGTAGCTGATCTATTCCTTTAGTGTCACACGAAGCAAGTCTTATCTTATGAGAAATGTTTTACGCAAAGTTTAAAAAATAGGAATAGTGAACAACCCTGCTAAATCCCATATTAGATTAGAAATTCTGATGAATGCTCAATCTACACCATAAAATAACCATCAGTATTTGAATCAAGATCTTTTAAAGTGTTAAGCTACTTTTTGTCCCTCCCTTCAGTAGAATGCACTTCCATTAGACTTTTCAATAGATAGAATCATAAACATTTATATTGAGGAATATATTTATAGAGTTTATGTATACACTGTCACTTCCAGTATATATTATCATAGGTGACAACTATCAAGTAAAATCCAGAAAATAGTCAAATTAATCACTTACTGTACTTATAATTCTGTTGCTGTTAGTGCATGCCTTCGGAAATTAGTTATATTTAACGAAACATTTTCAGATGACTGTACTAAGTACTTGTGTTACTGAAAACATGTGTTGAGATAGTATTGAATTAAAGTCTCCACCTCAATTATCTCTAGATGGTTTATAATACTATTTGACAAATGGTCATCAAACTAGTTCAGTCCAAAGCATCCTCGATATCAACTGGTCGTTATATATATATATATATATATATATATATACTAGTGTAGATTATACTTTGAATTTTAAGTAGATGTATAGATTTAGTCTCAGTTATTCGAAGTAAACCTGTCACTCGTTAACAGTTATAGCTTTACAACGATAACTATCTAAATATATGTGGGGCCTAATTTTTGTCAGTATGTTTTCTTGATTAAATCTCTGTGACGTTTTACAGCGGGTCTCGAGTTTTCTCACACTCCAGGCAGGCTTATATTCAGGTTGACGAAACCACAACTTTGATATATGTACATTTCAAAAAACCGCTTTTCTTATTTAACTTAATACTAGGATTGTCTGATAAACCATGTTTTTGTAACTCAAACTTCATCCCTCTCACGCATATGTTAAGAACCACCAGTATTTTGTAGGCCCGCTTCTGACTACTCATAAGTAGTTCGTAATTATTCTGCCAAACTTTAGGAGAATTACCGGTCATTTTGAGTTTTAGCTAACCTGTTGACATATATATACTCTGAACAGATGGTTCTACATTGTCTGTAATAACAAATTTGATTACATTCCTAGACCGTGGCCAACTTAACTGTGCATAAACAGGTGAAATGCCTTTGTACTCTGATGAAACTTAAATAATTTCTCAAAAAAGGATTGAGCACTTAAACGAATCATAGATTTTTTGACAAATTAGCTCCAAACTATGGAAGTTTTTGTAATAATTTGTCATATTTCTCCTCAATTAGTCTGCATTACTCGTTATTGAATATTCTCTCAATTGAATATATGTCACTTTGAATTATACATTTGTTAGTTTTAACCATTTGTACAAATGTATCTAGTAATTATTAGTTACATTACTATTCACTCGATAATCAATATAATTACGTTGTTAATAACTCATTCAACTTATCTTAGTGCTTTTCAAGTCAATAAACTGACTGGTATCCAAAAAGACTGTATTCTAGTTTGTTTATTTAACAGTGAATGGAACCTAATTTATATGCTTCCATACAACCCATATCCTTTCGAACTTCAGTGGTTACACAATGATGTAAAACTGGTATCTCACTAACAAAGAGACGATGTCAAAAAATCCTATGCATCGTATTTATTTTGATAAGATGCATTTCACGAAGTTAGAAATAATTAGATTGATTATCTTTTAATGAGATAGTACCGTAGATACGGTAGTACAACTAAAGGAATAAGGAAAACAACTTAATTCTAAACTAAATGATTTTAAAAAAGCTTTAGAATCTCGAAAGAACAGGAATTATGTATGAAATGTACTAATGAATGTTGTAAAGACTACACTAATTTGATAAAGTATTGATTATAACTGAAACAGCTGAAATAATGATTTGTTCTCAAGACCGATTCCCAACTCTTTAAGCCAACAAATGTCAAAAAATATAGACACAAGCTTACAAACCGGAAATATGAATATATATTACTAACTTTTTATTCATAAATTATTCCACCAAATTAGTATAACTATGCATTGAGGGCTGGTTAACAAATACATCAAGGCAAAAAATAGGTCGTAAATAACTCAAAACACCTTCACTTATACCATAAAAGTCACTGATATAAATAAATCGCATTCTTAGTATTTCCAAGTACGCCCATAGAATAATTGTTTGGATTTCGGCATTCAAAAGCTTTTTTACATATCTTATTACCAATATATTATTTTACAAATACAATAGAATGTTAAAATCTGTAAACATGTGCTATAAGTAATTGATTTCAAATGTAAACATTAAAATAGTCGTCTTCTCATATAAACCTTGAGTTGCACAACAGGAATTGTCCAATTATTTAAGACTATGTTCCTATCCAAAAAAGTATATAAAAATTAACGAATTAAATTAGAAAAATGAATACAAACCATTATGTATATGATCCATTTCATTGCTCCATTTGTATAAGGGCAGTGTGAATTCCAATCGTACCTGTACAGTGAAATTCACACAACGGACATTTGCGTACTCGATATATTAGATCCGATTTATCAGTATCCTAAAGATAAAAAGAAGTGGACAATAAAAATACCAGTAATATGTTTTACCATAATCTATACATAAGTGAATACGAAATTATGCAACAGTGATCAGATCGTTTTATGTAATTTTTGCGGCAGACATTTAATTGATAATGATTCATTCACACCAACTTTTTATCATTTCTATGTATTATCTCCGTCTGTATTCTCATGATAACTCTATGCTTGTTGAATTCTTTTTTTGTAGTGCATACAACTGACAATCCTATACTGCATATTCATCCTGACATCATCTGAGCATGATCGACTAAATCTACTAACTCAGAAAACGCAACACCTTATAAGTTGAGAAGTATTTACCATCATCTCAATAAAATCCCAAACTAAATGGGATTTATTAACACACCAGGTAAATCACATAACACTAAAATACTGGGAAAAATCAGATGGTTGATATTATTTCGTAGCCCATGTGATTAGGTCTTAATTACAGGAAAACAATTGCAGTGATCTAGTTCAAGTATTGATTATTTCTCCCAGATTGTCTGTTTAGAACCAATACCCTTCAGCTAACTAATGACACGATAATACTGAGATAACAAAAAAAACAAGAATTAACAACTATTGGTCCACAATCCACTTCACTTACGCTCATCTAATAGCCAGGGTAGAACACAGTAGGAAAATAACTCATAAAAAGACAGTTCAATTTTATAACACGACTTATTAGAGTTGAATCTTGACCACAGATCAACTTAATTAGAAATATTACAATATGAACATAACTACGCCATGGGTGGAAGAGAGCTATGTGATGGATTCGTGATTAACTAACAATAACTTGAGAAAGGTAAAACATACGACGATAATTTGCGTATCAAATGAAATCTTACTAGTAGGAGGAAACTTTAAGTATTCAATAATAATGATACAACAAAAAATATAAAAAATAACTTCAGATAGAATGTCACGAAAGTTCAGCTTTGCTTGATATTCACCCCGTAATAGCACACTTATGGTAACCTAAACTGACAAACCAAATACACAGACCTTGAGATTTATTGTAACTAAACAGATTTAGTCAACCGAATACTGGAAATCAGTACAAAACTGAACCCATTAATACCTGTTACAATGAATATGACTTAAAAAAAGATTTTTAAAGACAACTATTGAAAGGAAATTACAAATAATCAATACGAATTTATGAAAATATAACTTCTACTTGCTGATTTGAACAATCGAGTGAAATGATTGTGACATCAAAAACCCGTATCACACTTTTTGGTATCATCGTACCACTCTGGTGTAGCAATTGAAATAATAAGTATAGTAAATATTTGTATATTAATAAATAATTATTACCATTTGAGGTAGTGAATTCTGAATATCCTTCTTTATTCTTAATTAGTTCTGAACAATAGCATAATTCATATCTTCATATTTTGATCATGAACACCGAATAGTACCAATTTCATTAGTCCTATATTGTTTCTCAGTTATAAGATTCATTTTCATTAACTCAGAATACAGTTTGTTTTGGGAGTAAGATTAAAATTTATGACTTCCAAACATGAATAAAATATAGTGATAAGTATTTTTATCGGGGATGAAATTAGTACTGTCTCACTTTAGACCATATGAGATATATCAAAGTAAATAGCTGAACTTATTCATTTTTCCATCAATCTGTGCTTCTCAATAATGCCAGAATTCCCACCACATATTCTTGTTACACCTAATTATATGTGAAGAAAGAGATGTTATTAGTAGATTTATTAAAGCATGTTAAGTACGATTGAAAATAAATAAAACACACGCACAAATCCACATGGTAGATGAGAAACATAGATTTATAACTAAGATTTCAATGAATTGGGACGTTTTTATATGATTACAATTTTGACACACCTTATATCCTATTGAATTTGATCACTAGAGCTTTGTTGTATTACTCGTTTAGTTTTCTTTTATCCCTTTTATTCTTTTAATCAGTTTGTAGTGTCTTTATTTATGACCTAAGAAAGAATGCCTTTGATGAGCACATTGATGAAACATCCAAAAAATATTGAAATAGGTACAGAAACTCTATCATTATACAGTAGAAGATAATATTCTCTTCTCTCAGTGGTATTTCATTCACCGAGCTAGATGGTTTGATTGTGGAGCTTTCATAATTTCTCTGGAAAACATTATCAGGGCCTGGACCAAATAGAAAGAGGACATAACTGTATAATAATTAACCATTTCAGCTATAAATATTCGTCGTAATTATTAAAAGATATTTTAATCTCCCTATCGCTTGTAACCCTGTGCAGGACTTTTAAATCTTAAATACTATTATATCAGATCAATTAAAATTTCTTATGCGCAGAATGTGGATTTGTATCAAATCGACTCATGTAGAACATAAATTATATAAATATTAGATGGAAATTCGGAATTTGAAAATTATATAGTTAATAGTTATTACTTCCTCAATTCCCTTCATTAAAGTTTCTACTTTCAAAATATTCTTGTCTTTTACCTTTTGTCATATATGATAAGAATCATTCAATATAGCTCTCTTATAAAATATACAATACAATAAAATCTGAAGGAAATTCAAATGAAAATTGAATATTAATAATATTTATTTTGTTAAAACAATATCAATGGTTAGCAGTGGAATCCAGGATGCACGTTTCGTCCTATTTTGGGACTCGTCAGCTGGATGTGCCTGCATCTCAGAGTTGATGTTCACTCTGGGACTCGAGTTCTAAATAGGAAGAAACGAGCGTCCTGGATTCCACTGCTAGTCACTATCCGTCTTTGCATATAATGCTTGTGAATTAAGGTTATATCGAGGCAATACGCACAGTATGCACATATGCCAATAAGAGACTGATCAATTGCAGTCCTAAACATCAATGGGAAGATTCAAACAAACAAATTCATGTGACACGCCTGCAGATTCATTTATTAATCCATATTGTTGGGAATATACACATGTTGTTGAGACATCTCTAACTAGTTTGATTTATTGTTTGTTCAGTGTTTCTTGGCTTTCAATATGGATCTTCTGACGTTGAGTGATTACAGAACTCAACGAAAAAAATATGCATTCCGTCTCAACTTTCAATTATTCTTGAATTAAAATTTTCTTTAGACGAAAAATATATTTAAGTTTATGAAATATTTAAAGAGAATATATTTATTTGTACACTTATTAGGCCAAAACGTTTGTGAACATCATTCAGTTTACTTGTTTTCATAACAGAATGACATCAGTTAAAGAACAACCGAAAATTAGAATAGATTTGATAGCTGTTTCTTCCTGATATGAGACTTTTTAGTAGTGTATATTCAAGATTACTTGTCGGGTCAGACAAATAACCTTCGGGCTAAGTCAGAATCAACTACTTCACATTTCCAGTCTCAATATAATTCGCGATTCATCACATGATCATTCTTCAACTCTTGATGATATCTGTCTTGTTCTTGACCTGGCTATACTCTATCAATCATGGTTTTCTCTAGGACTTTTATTGTTTTTTATGAAGTTGATCACTTAGAGTGAGAATTAATTATTAAAATGTAAACAGTCTAGGTAAATAGTTCCCTTTGAAGAAGACTTCTACCACAGTTTACTACCGGTTGAATTTTACGAAAGTCAGTCATAAAATAGGAATTCCGAGCATGGCACAAATAGATGTTAATTCAAATTGCTAAACCGAAAAAATCAAAATAAAATAGTGACTGAAAATTTAATTAAAATACGGAGACAACGTCATTTAAAATTGAAAGTCAGTAGAAATAAAGTATTGTGAAATAAGAAAAAACAGATATTTACTACTTTCTAAATTTCAGTAATTTTTTAGCTTATTTAAACTAAATAGTTTATTCATTAGCTTTTCTGTGGTCATTTTTATATGTATACATTGATGCACGTACGTATGCGGTTGCTTCAGCTTATCTATTGTTTGCCTCATCCTTCTGATTGGTTAAAGTATTTCTAAATGACGGTACCCTGATTTACTTTTAATGATAGTGGTTAAACATTAAATGCCACAAAATAATACAACCTCGGCCGGATGTTTCTAAAAATGTTGTTCCTATTCAGTTAATTTGTAACAAAGAAATTGTTTCGTACAGAAAAGAAGGGTGGATAAATGTCAAACTCTTGTTTATTATTGATAAGAGTAAAAGTAACATTGTATGTTTGAAAGACTCAGTTTTGATTATGAACTTACGTGATTCATAGAAATATTAAAACTATGTAGATAATTATACAATCGTTAATAATGATGCTGTCCATTACTCCCTAGTTTTCAACGATCCTTCATCTGGTTTTGACTAATGATGAAAACTGGCTTTGAATCCAACTAATATGAGTGTGTCTATCAATTAAACAATTCTTCACAGACTTATCTCAGTTGAGGTTCCATTATGAACCATGGATCACTGAACAAATATTGCGTTTAGGCTATCGGATCCCTCGGCAGTGTACACCTACGACACCATCAGCAGTCGAATTTAGTAGTTCTGTTGTTAAGCGTTTTCTGTGAAACCTGAAGGTCTTGATTTTGGTTCCTAACAGAAATATGGACGAACACTGCTGGGGAGCGCCATATTAAGACAAAACGGCTGTCAAGCGCTCATTGATTTTTAATCGTACTCCAACTTGAAGTCAACCTGAGATGATTACAGTCTACGAATTTAATGAGACTCTACAAAACCTCTTCCACTAATCTAAGTTTAAGCCTACTTTGAATTAATTATTTATATTTCTTTGCATTCTTCTCTCATTCAAACTCAACTTCACGATTATTTGTTCTTATTCAAATTACTGATTTAGTAAGCTGTTGAGAGTTCTTACAATTTTGTTTAAAAATGTTCTAAATAATACTACTAATTCCGGTGAATTCTAGAAGTCAACCCATTCATGATACTTTTCTCAAAGTAATTAATACCGTAGCGACATTATTATAAGAATGAGAGTAACTTGACCAAGGGATCGGACGCTAATAACTCTACAATAATCATATTTTTAGAGCGATGCTGGCAGTAAGATTCAGAACATATGTTCCGCCCTATTTGGAATTCGTCAGTCGTATATACCTTTATCCCATCATTGATTTTCATACTGAAAGTCGAATCCAACAACTATCGATTTTAATCTTAACGCGTTATGTAATAAACTAATGATTTAGGATGACCATTATAGTGTTCAGGATAGTTAAATCTCTTGATGAATACGACATTATCCAGTCTTTGAGTTAGTATTAAAATTTACTCCTATGTATGGGATGTTAATGAAAACCCTTACACAATCACTAAAATAAACATGAATGAATCATTCATCAAGGGAAATTTTTGTACGAATGATACATACCTTGTTAATGCTATAAAACATTAGAATTCAACCTTGCAGCATAAGCTAAAAACTAGTTACGTCATTTCTAACATAAATTGATTACATCAATGTTTTTTATAATGTTTATTTGTTCTAAGAAGGATAATGATAAGAAGTTGAAGAAAATATTTGTTAATCTTTAGTTTACTCCCGCATCAATGACATTTATTCAAGCAAACAACTTTTACTCATCTTCTCCCTCCCCATTCATAATTTTTTATATTGTTTTATGATTTGCTTTGCCCCCTTAAATAATGATTACGTGTAAATAAGTATGAGGTGGAATTAAAGAAGAATTACGATGCCTGATATATATATATATATGACCAAGTTGTCTAATTACAAGTGATGCAGGCTCAATTATATGCCCCACCACACAAATAAACAAACAATCATATACACATACACAAATTGAATCATAAATGAATTATCATCATTTTTGTTTTTATCAAACTATTCTGTTGCTTGATCTTTCTCTCATCAAACTTCACACTACCATATCAATAGTCAATGAATAACAAAGTTAGGAATGTATATCAACAAACAAATGATTTTACAAGTCGATAAAAAAGATGATAATTTAAATGATTGGTGATAACACTATACAGTTAATATTCTCAAATGCATTTATAAATGAATGAATAAATATTATCTACATTACAAATTTCATTTTTATATACTACTTAATCTCTTCGTCATCAATACTAATAATAATAGGTCTCTGAAACTTGCCCAGATTCACCAATAACCGAAAAAAATTACATATTAGTTTATGTAGTGAGAAAATTTCATTAAAGCAAACGATTTTCTTCACTTTTATAATATATTATAAAGATGAGATTGTATTATCATTATCATCTCATTGAAGGTAAACATTCTTATCAAGATACAATTAATCTGTAATATTCTCGATTAATTCATTTGTGACTTACTTGAAATCTATCATTATTCAATAAAAGACTGATATTTCAGCAGTGATTATCTTGAATTTTACTGTACAAATTAAGAAATTAATCCTATCAAAATAAACGGGCTATTTTCATAGAATTTCTCAGTATATTGCGACTAGAAATTATTTATGCTTTTGTCAATCAAATTACCATAATTCAGCATTACAGTTAACCAAAATCCATCAAATCAGAAATGAAGGAAACTCTTCATTTTCATCTGAATATGAATCATGGTAAACCATAAACTGTTCGAAGCCAAAACTGTGAACAATTGGAACCCGGTATAGTTATCAGATAATATATCGATCGGTAATTGCCTGAAGTTCTAGCTTCGACCCTATATGGAGATATGACTGCGTGCGTGTCTGAATATTAACAAGCCAGACAGAAACAGCTCTTTGATCATTTTGTAGTAGTTCTCAAGATAATCCCTATTAGTCATAAAAGTTTATCTTTCAGTTATAGAAAACTTGTGACTAAATGAAAAAATTAGAGCGATCTCATTAAGATGCGTGTACGGCAACAGAGACTCATCAAGTGTAGTGCTCAGCATCATATAATTAAAAATCACTAGCCCTAACAACTAAAATGCATGACCATTGTACAAGCTATTGTCTAGCTGGACTTAGTAGCTCAGTAGATAACACGTTGGGGTTTGAAGGAAAAAAATACTGGACAATATTATTGGTGTGGTTACCAACACTGGGATGCAGGTACTTCCGGCTGATGAGTTCCGGATGGATCGAAATGTTCAACCTGGATTCCATTACTAGCTACTATCCACATTTCAGAGATGTTATGTTGGGACAGTGCTCTAATTATTTCACTTTTATGTGTATATGTCTTTTTATTATCTCAGCCACATAAATCCAGTCAAATAAATTATCTGTAGGTTTCTACCTTGAATGAATTAGTATAATCAACTATATCATTGATAATTTGATGATTTTCTATTTCATCAAATCGTGAGCGTAAGAAATTTCCTAATTGGTCATTAATTACTAGTAGTAAAACCAAGAAAAAATTTTCAGTATTCTAAAACAGATTATTAACCAGTTTGACTGACAAAAAATAACCTTCAAAATATAATTCAAGTATTTAACGACTTTGTAGATTTCATTTATCATAAACTGACATCAGTTGAGGCACTATTTTGGACGAGAGACCGCTAAGTAGAATGCCCCTCAAGTAATCGAACCTTGGACCTTCAAGTCTCACATAGAACACTTCATAGTCATAACTATATGAAAAGGGTCCAATAATACAATTTTAAAATCAACTAATTTACAACATAACAAGACGATTATGTAGTTCCGTTAGTGACAAACTAAATTATTAATTTTATTTTTACTAATGACTAGTTTCATGATGAATCGCTGAAATGTCGGTTAGAAGTCGTGACTGGTGAAGTTTGTTGATGCTAAAAGTGAGACAGTAATTCACCAAATACATAAATGTTTGGACATCGATATTATAATTCTGTAACGTTTGATTTAAACTTAGTAGTATAAAAATCTTGTACATCCATTGTTGAAGATTCAGAAGATAGGACGAAACATTTATTCACTGCTTCCTATTTTTAAAAGCTTCTCATCTAATTACAATATGTACTATTAATTATCTTCAGAATATAATTTATACTTACATTAGTAAATAATTCTCCAGAAAAAAATGGTTTTAAACTGAGATTAAAATTTTCACAAATCAAACATTGGATTTTGAGATATAAGGAGAGAGATTTACTCCAAAGCTTAGAACATCTAAATTAGATTAGCCACTTTCGTCCTTTTTATATAAGTAACAAGGAAGATCATTGAATACATAAAAATAGCTTCATTTTGTATTGTTTGTTTGAATTTATCCATTGATGTTTAGGACTGAAATTCATGGGAAGATTCAATCAAGCAATACAAAATGAATTCAAACTTCGCCCCATTGCACAAGCAAATGGTTATAAGGATCCGGTAGCTAAGTAGATAACGCAATGGCGTTTAAAGCGAACGGTATTGGGTTCAAGTCCAGGAGTGAACACCAACTATGAGATGCAGGTACACCCACATGACGAGTCTCAAACAGGATGAAATGCGCGTCCGCTACTAGCCATCATCCATCCTTGAGTAGAAATAACTTGTTCTGCAGTACGAACTGTGAACCAAAAAGCTGTCACTTTATTAACTATACTAAATAAATAACTACCATTCACCTAAAAAATCTATAGCTTTCTAATTACTAAAATAGGAGATAAACAGTTTACCAATTATTCTATGCAGAATAATAAATAGTAAATTTTTTTATCTAAATAAATCTAATCACTACTCTTCATTATGATTTTTTATTGTTGTTGAAATCCGAATAAAGAATTTGTTTTATTTTAGAATACTAAAACATATTTACCTAACAATCAGTATTCAGATTAATTTTTTGAGGATCCAATATTTTAATAGTTGAGATCATGAGTCAACTGAAGCTAGATCACCATGGAAGACCTGAAATCACTGGATGGAGGTTCCGTCTTATTGTGGGACTCCTCAGCAGTGACCAGTGGAGTTCAACCGGGTCTGTTATGGGACAGTAATTCATTGAAGACAATGGTGGATGTGTCGCTCAATTTCGTGGATTGGTTGAAGTTAGACGTTAACACCATTGGATGCTGGTTCAGTGGTCTAGAGGTTAAACGTTCACGCGCGAGATCGATAGGTCCTGGGTTCGAATTTTGCAAGACGGAATCGTGGATACGCACTGCTAAGGCGTCCCACAATAAAACAAAACAGCCGTCCAGTGCTTCCAGGTTTTCCATGGTGATCTAGCTTTAATTGACTCATGATCTCAACTATTAAAATTATTATAATATCCACAAAACCCCTTCTGATACCAATCCAACATTTGTTTATTTTTATCATTATTCACCCAACAATATGATCTCAATGTAAATTGATCAACTGGTAGAACTGAATAGATCAGATAATTTATTTTTATTTTCAATCCAGACCATTGATATCATTATTAATAATATTATCAGATTGGATTAATGCAACATTAAGATAAGTGATAATTTATTCAATATTATTTTATTTATGCATAAAAATAGAAAATTCTTCATCTAAAATGTAATCTCTTCCCCCCCCCAAAAAAAAGGAAGAAAGTAAAAATAAAGTTTTAATTCTCAATAAAATGGTTCGATACAAATTAACATTTAGATTATTTCTATTCTTTTTAGACATCTTGTAAGAGATACCAGATGGTTAGATTGAAATTTATCAGATATGTGATGATTTAAAAGAATTGAATTCTAAAATTATTATTAATTGAAAGATATCATATAGATATGTATGTAACTAGTTTGATCTATTATTTATAATGCAGTGATTTCTCAGTCAGTCAGCTACAACGTAGGACCAGGCACATATATGCATCGGTCTAAGTTGCCATACCTTGTTAGCACAACAAGATGAACACCGAATCCATAGAAGTAGTTAATTCAATGGTGATAATATATATAAAAGAAAGATTGCATATAAGGACACAGTACAGGAAGAAATAATTAGTTCGTAGAAAGAAAGATATGAAACGATTTTAATCTCATAGTTTAAGGGAAGTCAGAGAGTATATACACCTACGATATTGTGATCGATTCTGAGCCATGTCAATAAGAGTCTCCAATCATAGTGATTTTTAATAAAATATGGCATTAATTATATTCAGTTTCACTTCACAATAGCCATAAAAAGAAAACATTATCTCTGATAAATAAAATTCATATCTATTACACAAGCTATTGTTTAAATGGACTCAGTAGCTCAGTTGATGAGATTTTGATGTCTGAAGGGGGGATGGGTAATGGGTTCTATTCTCAATATGAAGATCAACACAGATCCAGTTGACGAATTCCAAATACCCAGGTCTTAGACTAAAGTACTAGCAACTATCCAACTTTACAAAAACTTGTGATGAAGGGCTAAAATCAAACCAATTATCTTAGGAAGCACATGAACCAATAAAAACTGATCTTTCGTAGACCACATCAACACTACAAATTAAATATGATATTAATATTTGAATAATTTTGTGCAGATTTTGAGTATTGGTTGAGGGCATTTGTCATCATGATGAACTGACGTTAATCAAAGAATTATTAAAACTATAGAGACTAGAAAATTACTTTCGCATTTTACAAAGTTTGAAGAGAAACACTTAAATTAATGGTAAAAATAAAATTAATTGTTAATAAATATAATAGTAATAGCAATTTGTTCACTAACGATTCCCCCAAGAAAACCACCTATCTTGACCAGTTTAATTAGTTCAGTATTTTATTAAACTATTATTTTATCCTAAATATTTTCATGAATTATTATAAACCTTAGTTTTTTCTTTACCATTTATTTCAATCTGGGATTTTCTTTAATGATGCAATACTGGACTCCCGACTACAAATTTAAACTAATTTAATTTTTATCACTATGTAATGATTGTGTATTATCGCATCGTTAACCATTCTTAGTACTATTTATTTATTACAATGATTCCATATTTAAGAGTACGTCTTGTTTATTTGGTTGGTAGTGTATTATCGTTCTTGAGCGATTGTTAATTGAAAACTGAAAAATTGTATAATTTATTTAAAATTATAACAATTAAATTCATGAGCCGATCTAAGCTAGACTACCATTGAAAAGCTGGAAACACTGGACTGCCGTTTTGTTCTAATATGAGATTACTCAACAGTGAACATCCATGATCACACACCAAAGAGAATCGAACCCTAGATCTTCGAGCTTACACGCAAACGCCTAACCTCTAGACAGATGAGCCGGCATCCAACGGTGTTAATGTCTAACTTCAATCGATCTTTCTAGCCCTTCATTCCTTGTCTGTCTCCACCTGAAACGGATTGGACTCTACTGTTCAAGGCATTTATTTATTTAAACTTATCGATTGCCGAATGGTAACGAATATTCTAATTGTCTTTTTTATGTGGTTGGTTTGACTCTAAAATACAGTCACTAGTGAGTACTTAGCAATTCTTACCATCTCAGACACTGTTGGTTCACCTTTATTCAAACTTTAAAGCTAAATGTTGACTATACAAGTTTTGTAGGTTAGTGCATGTCATATAGTCTTGAAAATTGGAGAAAAAACCAACTTAAGCAACAAAACACAATTCAAAACAAACGGTAGATCAATAAATATATTTAATCAACAAACAGACATACGAAACACACATTCTTTAAGAGTTAAAAGTTTATAAACCAAAGTTATAACAAATTTTTGGCGCTAATTGAACTCTAACAGTTAAATTACAATGTGACTAACAGTCTAAATAATATTCATACATGATACACACTATGTTAAGTTATTTAATCTATTGGTTACATAATAACTTGATCGATATTATTCAATTAGTATCAGAATCTAGACAAACATGGCGGTGATTACTACTCAGTGATGAATCAGTGTAATATATCTGAGACCTACAGGAAGTCAGAAGCTATCAAAATATCTTAATGGTGACCTCTGACTAAAACTTAATGTGTGTGTGTGTGAATTGTTAGAGGAGCATTAGTATCCTTAAGATTCCAAATACAAAGTCTTGATGACGTCTATCTAGACCCATGATTATCTATTGATTGCTTCCAACTAACTGGTTGTGTACTCATGATTTAAAAGGCAACTATAAAAAATTACAACCACTCGGTATCCTTCTATTAGTTGACTCGATAAACATAGACAAATGATAGTTAGAAGATTATTGTTTAGTGATCAGAATTCAAATATACCCCACGACTATTAGTTCAAAATACAACTTGAGATGTTTATAGACAGGATTGGTAACTGATTGTAAAGGAAATCACTTATTTCCTCGCATACATTCTGGTATCTTACAAATTGTCTAGTGAGTACTATTCACAAAATGTAACCTTAACATGGCTTAGTTTCATCGGTTTGCATGACTAGAATATTTTTATTATACGTATTGTGTGTTGAGTAGAAATTTGGTCTTTATGCTTTTGATTGAGATCATGAGTCGATTGATGTTAGACCATTACTGAAAACATGGAAGCACCAGACGGACGTTTCGTTCCCTTGTGTTTTGACAATAAAACAATGTACCAGACTCCTCAGCAGTGCGCGTCCATAAGCCCACACCCGCGGGATTCGGACCCAGGACCTACTGGTTTCGCGCGCGAGCACCTAACCATTAGACCACTGAGCCGGCATCCAACGGTGTTAATGTCTAACTTCAACCAATCCACGAAGTTGTGCTACCGTATACCATTGTCATCAGTGAGTTGATATCTCACAACAGACGTGGTTGAACTCCACTGGCTCAGTGGTCTAATGGTTAAGTGCTCGCGCGCGAAACCAGTAGGTCCTGGGTTCGAATCCCGCGGGGTGTGGGACCGGGGATACGCACTACTGAGTAGTCCCGCAGTAGGACGAAACGGCCGTCCAGTGCTTCCAGATTTTCCATGGTGGTCTAGCTTCAACTGACTCATGATTTCAATCTGTGAAATTTCTAGAATCTCCACAAACCCCTTCTGAAAAGAATGTATATCGAATTCATTTCAAAATATAACATGTTTTACAAATTTCTTTCAATAAAAGTATCCATCGTAGACTTTGAATAAATGAAAATATGAACTGTATTAAAGTCACTAATGTATTATATACTTGGAAAATAATCACTTTTAAGTGCTTACATTAGTTTGTGTTTACTTTGTTTGTGATATAAAAAGTCGTTTGATGAGGAAATCATCTTTCGGTAAGTCAATTCTGTTTACGTTCGTAATGTTAGGTGATATAAGTTAGTCGAAAAGAAACCCTGGAACTTGATTTCGTGATAGTTGGTGCTCGACAGTATAGCGTACGTGTGATCTTCATGGAAATGTTGCTCTCTGTGGAATTAAAACCTGAGTCAATTAACTTCATAATCTGAAAAGTTATCGCTGAGTTATTCGGACTTCAACTAACATAATGCACACGACTTTCAGACACACAGACTAGTGGACACATTCTAAATTGATCTATAGAACTGGATCAAGACTAAACGACTAGACAAATATGACAGTGGTCACTATTGTTTGTGCTTGTATTTTAAAATACGAAATTCAGTTATATTAAACAACAGTGTCGTTAAGCAGATAATAATGGACTAACGAACAATTCTTATTTGATATCATCAGGGTCAAATATGAATGTCCTATTCCTATACGATTCCAAATCTCATTTTACTTGTGATGGACATGCCTTTTGAATAAATCTTGTACTTGTAACTTTAAAATGTTATTTGGTCAGTTTGACAGCAAGAATTTCCATCTGATTTTCAACAGCCTTGTTTGTCTTCATTTAGCGAGTATGGAATCGCAGAATTGTCTTCAGTTCAAAAGCATAAAACACTGACGGATATTCAAGCATGTGCCACGAAATATGTGACATAAGAAGTTAAGCATATAGAAGTTCTGAAAGTTATCCAATACTGATATCAAATGAAAATCCTAGTAGATCATAAACTAACTGAAGTTATATTTGGAAAAAAAGAGGAAACAGTGTGTAACGGAAAGAGAACAGTAAAAATCCCTCTGCAGCTTCTTTGTTGAACAGTATTGTCACTTATCTGTTCCTTCTCACTGTTGTGTATTTTAACCTTTGTTCCGATCTCGTTTAACCATATCTTTTGTTCTTCAGTCTTCCTTGTTTGAGCCTTTATTATGTAATTTTGATTAAAGACTCATCTTTTGTTACCTAATTTTCTATTGCATGCTGCCGGACCATTGACAGTAAGGTCGTGTTTGACTAAGCTCAAGGTCACGGCGTGGTTCAGTGTGTGACTGTAACCTTCTGACTGTCTGCTTGGGAGGATTGCTGGAATCCCTGCAGATAGATATTTGATCCCCTCTTGTTGGGAATATTTGTATTGATTCTCAGGTATCAAACCCTTTAGTATTAACTGTCTCTTTCATTGTTTAGCGCGCTACTTTGCGTTAGAGAAACTTCTGACTGTATAGCACAGGCTGTACCGTTTGAGGTATTTTGTATTTTTGATGTAATTTGTTCTGTTTTCTTCATTAGAACCGTTTATATTGAGCACAGAGTTTGTGCTTTGATATAATATAATACGAGTATCTCAAAAACGCGTTGTGAGCTATACAGAGGAACGTGGTCTGGTCTAATCAAATAAATTTTGGGTTCGTCAGTCCGTTGTTCCAACCGAATATTGGCTGTTCGGTCGCTACACAGTGGATCAGTTAATCTCTTCTTAGTGTGTAAAGTTTTATGTTTACTCTGAAACCTGAAACTCTTAAGTTTCATCTCTTTTGAAATATGGGAGGTAGCAGAGAACATATTGAATGATAGAAACATTGCAATGAAATAATCATATAATATTCTCCATAATTTAACAATACTCTCCTAGTTAACCGTAGTCCATGAAGCAATTACTATTTAATAACAAAACTCCACAAGCAATTTTCATCTTAATCATTAAACTTGGCTAATATTAAGACCGTTGACATTTTATTTTATTTTTTAAAATAACAGTCAACAAGCTGTTCCCTACAAAATAAACAGAATAACAACTAATGACAGTTCAGTGTTATCGGCATTTCTAAAAACTTTGTTTATAAAATTTTAATGAGAGGAAACATGTTTTATGTTAAAATGAAAATTCATGTGTGTATCATCTGAAGTTCAAAGACATAGATATATATAAAGAGATATCCAAACCAAATGATAATAATAATAATAAATATAATAATAAATATTTATGTATTTATCAGATCAGATTAAATTCTCTCGATCGTCTGTAAGTAGCAATGATAAAATTGCAGATGATATTTTAAACAATATTGGTAGGTAACAATGAAAATAAATTCCATCATTCTATCAATGTCAAGAATCTTTTATTCAATCACATGTAATATATCATGTGAATTTGACCAGTATGAAGATATTATTATTTGCACTGGCATGATTGTTTTGGCAAATGTACTTTATCTTAATCCACATCATCAATATACTATTAAAAGTAATAATAATTTTCCGAGTATAAAAAGTAAGCCACAATAAATCTTATAGTTTTATCATGTTGTGAAAGCCTGGCATATGCGTGGGTGGCTATCAACAATACTTGATAGAATGTGATGTACGAAAGCGTAAACATAAAGGGGGGAAGGGTAGTTAGTTGATATAAGAATCTATATGCATAAAAAGATTACTTGATATGTTTTGCAGAGCATCAACTTTTATGACGCATTCTTCGTATATTTATGTGTGACAAATATATACAAGTAGGTATTTTTTTCATATCATTGACGGGAGATTCATGATAACATCAATACTATGCTGTACGATAACACTGTAATGGAAATAAAGGGGGGGCAGAAGAAGTATTCTGACAATTGTAATGTGCCAACAGATTATCTCCCATTTAGGGGAGAAAATGATCGATTCAGAGATTAGAACTTGAAGTGAATGTCTATTAGAAAGCACACTCTAATATCCAATACTCACAAAGTAAATAAACGGAAAAATGACCCAAATTTCTAGATACTACGCCCTGAATATTCAAATATCTATGGTCAACATTATCCCTAAAGTATTAAGTTAAGCTAAATGTTGCTAAACTATTCAACAGTATTAAAACGTTATATTCTGGATTCTAGGTTAAGTGAATGCTAACTGTATTTTGCTTTATTTGGTAACATATGAGATCCAAAACCGTTACTAATAAATACAAACACCCTACCTCCTAAAATAATTTCACATTTTAACTTTCATTAAATTCCTTCCACTATTACTACAGGCATTTAGACCGTAAATAAACTTAAAAATAATCAGTTTGTAGTTTTAAGTCTCCATGTCTAAGATGGAAACCACTTTTTCGTACTAGGTTAGAGTGAAGAGCACGGTTCGTAAGAAAAGCTGGAAAAGGGAAGAAAAAATGACTCGACATCTGAGCAAACATATGAAATGCATTTACATATAATGATGAACACAATCGAGAACAATTTACAATTATGCGAGATTAAGACAACTCGATAATTTGAACTAGTGTTGTTAGCATGACACTTTCAATAGGTTACGGTGATTATTCCTTGAATTTTTATCCTTAAGGTCAAATTATTTTACTTTTGTTTTAATATAAATTCAAAAGATGTTATCAACGGTAGAAATTTCGTTTTACTAAATAGAATGAATGTATAAGTATATCAGTTTATTTACTAAAAAAACTGAAACATCATATATTATTTGATGCATTTATTTTATTTCCACGGGAATACAATCCTGATCAGAAATATGAAACAAAAATACTTATAATATTCTAATTTCCAATATAAGAATTAAGTGGTCCTGGATTTGTATATATATTCTGTGTGTGTATATATGTATGTGCAAACACGCGCACCTATTTGTTGTCTACAAATAAAAAAACAGCAGGAATGTAGACAAAATTAGGTCAAGTACAATTGTGATTTACTAGTATTTAATACGTTTTTATTCTAGCAATTGTGTAGTGTGTGTGTGTGAATCGCATCGCATAGCTTCGCTCTTCTCATTTTTTAAAATAAAGTTTTATGTTCACGCTCTGGAGACTTAATTTTAAAGTAAAATAATGAGGGGATGGATGGTAGAGGCCAAACTTAATAAAAGGTGGTGTTTATGCCTGTATATGTGTGTTTGAGTGAACCATAGGAGGAGGATACAGATATCACTGTACAAATACTTACACACGACATTAATAATAATAATAATAATAATAATAATAATAATAAAAGTGATGAAAATGCATAACATGTACAGACCAGATGGAGTAGACCTAAACTGTAACAAAGTTTTTCCTGGGCATTTTCTAGTTATAAAAAAGCCATGAATTTTAGTCACATCAATAACCTGTTTTTATGCATCTATGGATATTTAGAAAACGGTTATTTACATGTTACAGATGGCACGTGAACAAACGACATTTAAAAAAAGCTTGAGCAATATACTTTTTGTTTATATGAGTTATCCTATATTAAAAAAGCTAATTTACAATGAAGTACATAGGTCTATATTGCTGAAGAAATTTAAAACTGAAGCGATTCCCCAAGTTGATTTTATTCATTAGTGTTCAAACTATTCAAATCTCTTCAATAAAAAAATTTCTAGATTATTACATTTATGAGAAGTGTAATTTTTACATTTTCTATGCTCCGGATCAGGTATTTCTTGTTTGCTAGTTTGGTTCTCTTTTGATACATCAATAGTTTCTTAAAGATAGCTTATACGATGAAGTAATTCTTGACCTTGGAAGCCACCGACTTCTTAATAATAATTTATTAGATTTTAGAAGAGTAAGTTAAAAAAGTTTGATTTTCTGAAAAGATATAAAGTTTAGTTTTTGCTTAAAAGAAATTTGCAGTTTGTATCAAGAACTGATCTTAGTTAGATAACCATTGAAAAGACCAGTAAGCATTGGATGGCAGTTTTCATCTCACTGTGGGATTTCTCATCAATAAGTATTCATGACTACGATGGGGTTCGAACACAGGGTCTTTGGACCTACGATAAGCTTTTAACATTTAGATCGCTGAATTCTCAGTATCATTTTTTGGTGCTTTCAATGTAAATTAATTTGGATTAAAGTTTGACCACAGTTTATTTACTCCATTCTTTCCTTTGACAAAAAAAACCAAAATATATCAGTGCAATTGATCTACTCGATAGTTCTTATAAGTGATAAGATTTCGTCGTTTTTTATTCGAAATAACATCATTTTACTAGATTAACAAGTAGTTATTATTTTTATTGATTTATATTATAACTATAGAAGCTTTTTGAGTTCGGTTTTATGTAAAGGTTATATTCTTCAAAAGATCATTCTGTATTGGGATATTTTTGGAAGCCAAGGAGCACTGGATAGTTATTCAGTCTTCCTATAGGAATTTTCTAGAATGACACTTTTTTAAAACTATGTCGTTTCAACTAATATACGTAAAATGTCTCAGGAATGGACTTTAGATGATAAAATAGAACAAAGCAAATATATAAGAATGTTTGGTTTAGTAAAGTTTTGAAAATTTATTCATAATGAAATGCATTTTCATAATGAACTGATGTCAGTTCGTTTTACAAATTATCTTCAGTTAAAATATTATTATAATACTATTGACCTTCGACATTATTGTGAATATTTAGAAAAATTATCTTGAATAAACTTCACAAAACAGATTGATCTCATTTATTCACAAGCACATATGCATACATATAAACATACACAATGGTAAAATACATTTCTAAACTGGTCAATAACTCCTTTGATAACATTAGAATAAGTTTACTACTTGATTTGTAATCAAAATCAAAATCAAAATGCATGTTTATAATAGGAACAGTATATAGGAAATAGTAACACTGATATACTGATTATCACTCTGATTTATGTTCTGTGGTTCATGTTTCTCTGAAATATGAAGGTGTTTTTTCTTTCTAGTCTATCCACTTCATTACATACATCAAAATTTAAAGTACAATGATTATTGTAATTACTATTTATAAAAGCATTAAATTAATATGACTGTTTCATTATAATATTTAGATTATCATAAGATCACAGATATTACACCTATTTTATGTGATTCCGTATAAAAATGGTTAGATATTTTTGATTGAGATCATGAACCGATTGATGTTAGACCATCGTTGGAAACCTGGAAGCACTGGACGGCCGTTTCGTCCTAGTTGCATGAAAAATAAGCCAAACCCATTTAGAAATATTAATATTAAACCTTTGAGTCCACTATAATGAAAAGCTAATCCAATTACTTTACACTTTAACTGTTTCACCGATATGTTTATTTCTATTCGAATGATTTTATACTTTCGACTTTTTAAATTTTGTAGTGGTTAATAACTCATTAAAAGAAATAGTTTTGTAAATGTTTGATCTTGATGCTGACCCTATTAGTTTTGACGAGAACAAGAACAAAGATTGTTAGTTTTACTAAACTTTAATAATTGAATGGATTCGATTAAGTATTTCTATTAAATCAAGGGTGATCCAATACAAAATATTTCGCCTGTTCTAAATGGCCAGTTTACTCTTTGACTATAGTCAAACATACTTTCCTTTCAATTATTATCGTCATCTTTGTTTTACTTTAAGGATAATTTTACAAAGATATTAGGAAATTATTACTGTCTAATTCTATTGTTTCAGCGCATAAAATTAACTGTTATTGATCTTTTGAGTGTACGATTGCTACTGTGAATTCTCGATATCATCTAATAATTGCAGTTAATCAGGTTTCAAGCGACTAATATTGATTCTGAAATAATTTAACTATTAAACACAAAAAAACTTTCATAAAAATATATGACTGTAGTTACAAATGTAGAGGATTGGATTGTAAATTGTTGAAGTTATATTACTTACCTTGAGACTTAGAGATATTAGTTTCGATTTCATGAAAGGGTTAAAGGTTGTGAACTCCTAGGGTGTTCCAAGCTCTAACGTAACAACCTCCTAGAGTCCATTTAGTTTTTATACCATAACTTCAGCTGAAATTAGTTTGTGAAGGTAGTTGTTTCTACACATGAAGATGATAAAACTCTCTTATAATTCAACAAATGACTAGCACAGATTTATATCTAAAAACGAATTAACTTTACAGGCCGCGGCTTTTCACTAGAACTCTGGGAATTATCTCTAAAAGCAAGTCATTAATTACCACATAATTTTCAGTATGAAGTTATAGAGATCGTTGAGTTTCATTGGAATCACGAGCCGATGTAAGTTAGACAATTTTTGAAAACGTAGGAGCACTGGACGACAGTGCAGTCTTAGGATGAGAAACCTTAATATTGTGTGTCATCGACCCTGAAGATGGGTCCGATATTCTAATGAAAATAAGTGACTAGTGAAAATAAAACCTTGATGGATGTGAGGAAGTTGTACATAAGCATAAATTGAATAATTAACGAGTTAGGACCATAATTTATAGACAAACCAACTAGAAATAAAAGTGAGTTTTTAATTTCGACGCAAAATTCATTCATCCATGTGACTAAATAACATTTTGGCATCATAATTGATGCTTGTTCATGATGAAAGCCTTAACTCTAATGCGTTACCTTAAGTTCTAACTCTAACTTCAAGTTTTAATTACTCACATTAATCTGTAACACTTATTCGACCATAAAAGTGGTTGAAATTTCTCAAGGTCACAGTAGTTTCGTTTAAAGATCGTTCGTCAATAATATTCTCCCTCAGTCACTGTGTCTTATCGTAAAATTCACTTTATATCAAATATAAAAAAAATGAAAATCATCATATTCATGAAAGAATCACTGATATTTTGAAATATTTACTTACAATCTAAGTACAAGATGTAATATTGAATAGTATAAAGTCCTAGATCCTATCAATATCAATCACTCGGTAGTTGAAAACCAGTTCATATTGACATACATTCGGCTGACAGTTTTGGTGAAGTAATTCATAGGTTTTTATTAAATACCTACTGATATATATGAAGAGTATCCAGACAAGGGAAAATATACATTTATCAGTATCATATATTAATATTCTAATGGAAACTTCTGTTAACTCTACAGCGTCTAACAGTATTTAACTGCTCAGAAATATCAGAGTGAGTTGTACAGTTTATTCCTTGATTTTAAATAGTTTATGAACCAATTTTAGCATTTAATTATTTAAGCCTATTGTCCCTCATGGGTCATAGGCCTCCAACCTGAGATCTTCAAGTAACAATATCATAGATTCTCTTTTCCAAATGTTATCAAGTTGTATTCACGATCTTAATATCTGCTTCCGATTCCCGACTCCATGTGTCATTTGGTTTGCATCTTTCTTTTCTACTTGACAGTTTCAAGTTAGGAATTCCTCAGCTATCAAATACTCCTTTAACTCTTCACGGAACCCTTATAGGTTTAGTGCTACTCTCAAGCCTTGATAAATTAAAAGATTTGGCGTAAAGTTAACAACCTCATCTCATAAAAAGAAACTTTAAAAAACACTAACCGAAGAAAACCAGCTAAACCCATTGATTTTAGTGGGTAATAATAATTCTTATGCACAATATTCGTTGTAGGCAAAAGTTAAATGATAATGAGCAATTATTCATTATGTACATATTAAGACCATTTAAGTGCATCACCTTTGAGTGATTATGCGGTCTTAGCTAGCGATAACATAGGAATTCCTGTACATGTTTATTTGCTAAATAAATGACATCTGTAAACAAAAAAGTTTAACACGATCTGTCAGCTTACCCAGACTAGCTATAGGTGCGGATATGAAACACTTCAGTTTGTGATATTTTTTTAAGTATAGAATTCATAATTCAAGTCTACAAAATGTATATAATGCACTGATACATTTGGTAGTTATCCGTTTATTCAATGCATTTTTATGTTAAGTTACTCTACTTAATAAAATTGATCCTAGTAACTCAATATATCATCTAACAAATTATGATTTATTCACTTAATGATTTTAGAAATACAGTGGCTAGATTTAAGGTTAGTCTGGTAATTCACAAAAATCTGCCAGTCTCTAAACTCTTTAGCGAGAATTATTGTTTGCTATTCACTTGAGAAATGTCTTCATTTGTCTCACTAAATAAAACCTTTTAGAATCTTAGAAGGAACAAAAATCTCGTAGTTGTAAATATAACTCTCTGATGATATTTGACGTTACAATAACCTCCAAACTGTTTCCAATCTTTTTGCAATTTTAGAGTGGTCAGCCTTCAGTATTTTATTCTAGTATATTTCGACATGGGCTAGTTTTCTATCACAATTTAAAGTACAACCTCATTGAACCAATTACAATCATGGACACACCTGTTAATTAACTGACATTACTCTATGGAAAAAATCCTGTGATCCTACTACCGCGTACAACATAAATTAAACACTCTGATTAATGGACCTCCCCGTCTAAGATCAAAGTTATGGACGTATTAGTCATTCAAATCAATACATTTTTGGTCCAAGTACTTCCTTATGTCTATGTTGTATTGATATTTTTATAACTCATTCCAATGCTTGGACTACACTAATAAGGTATGAGACAAAGGATGTGATCTAATTTAGAGTCTCACTCTACTTTCTCTCTTCCTATCAGATATTGTGTTTGTCTGTCTAATTACAAACTTAAACACCCACTCATTAATATTATTATCATGTCAACAATGGAAGATGTGCACAGAGTGAGCTGACTTGGTTAGATCAATCTGTCCACCAACTAACCTTTCCCCCTACTCAATCTTCGTCTCATTTTGTTCAAGTTTCTAAAGTTCTGACCTTATTTATACTTGAATCTAGCTAAGCAGAATTATTCATATGACCATATGGCTCTCTCACATGGTACTAATATCTCGATACTATTTAGGCTCTCAAAAAAATCTGTATTTACAAATTTTAAGAAGATACAAAATTCAATACAGGTAGACAGCTGTTTAACTAGGCAAAGACTAGGGGAGTTCATTAAATAACTAATTATCTCCATATGTATGCATCATTTTTCCCTTTTCTCCGAGAATAGACTAGCGTAAAAATTTTGAATGACTAATAATATTCTCAATCATATCATAGATCCAACTTCAGAAATAATAAATGAAGTTGAGATGATAACCTGGGAATAATCATTTACAAGAGTTTGATTAGTGTTCTTTGTATTACTTGATCATTATTCACCTGATTTAGTTACAAAAGAAGCATTTCTGTCTCAATCTCATCGATTATTTTACAGATTGTAAATAAAAGGTGTTCAACCATTTGCACTTCTTAGCAAGTAGATATATGAAAGAATTAGTGAACGAATATTCCTCATGGAACTCTTTATACGTACCATCCAGTGTCATAGCTATAGATGTTGTATGGAGTTATTCAGACTGATATTCATCTTTTTTAAAAGAAGTTTCGATATATGTTAATCTAACTCTAATTGAACTAAATTGTGTTCGTGATAGATTCATTGTTATCCAAAGTACTTGAATAATGTTGTTCTACATATTTATTTTATCAGAAGGGGTTTGGTGGAGATTTTAGTAATTTATTAGTTAAATTCATGAGCCAATTGAAGCTAGATCGAGGGTGCGCACTACTGAGGAGTCCCATACTAGGACGAAACAGTCGTCCAGTGCTTCTAGGTTTTCCGTGGTAGTCTAGCTTCAATTGGCTCATGAGTTCAAGTATTTGTTTTATGCACAAAAAGAACGTCACTTGAAATTAAAGAAAACCCAAGCCGTCGCACCGTTCAAATAAATGTTAAGAAGCTGTCTACCTGAGCATTAGTTCAGTTCTAATGATCAAGGGCTATAGCGAACAAATAGAATAATAGGATTGAGTCAGATCTAAGGTGAATATCTTCATTATGGCTGAATTCAACGGTTAAGTCTAATCACTCAAATATTCACTCGTAATTTAGATAACTCTATAACTTCCTTGAACGTGGTTCATAGTGATTTAAGTTCAAATCTAATGGGGGAAAATATTCGCTTGCAATTTGCATATGTATTGTTGATTTATTTCTTAACTTTAGCAGACGAAATACTATGTGGAGATCTATATTGTTTTGTTGATGTTCAATATATGTGTTACTGACGTATTATAATGTTTATGAAATTTAAGTCATACACTTCTGATTCATTACTTTTAATTTTTTCCCCAGTTTGTTTAAAATCAGGTAGACCAAGTTTCCGACCACTGTTCTGAAAGAATACTTGTGCTGTTTAAAACTCATCAGCTGTGGCTAATTCTAAGTCTTTTAAGCTTTAGAAGGGTCATGATACCATCTAACTAAAGAGTTGAGTTCATTTGTCGGTATTTTTCTCACCTCCAGTTATTTTCTAATTGGATTCAATATTATCAGTGGGAAAATATCTCACTTTAGAATTGATCAACTATGTAAGTGACAGATTCCCTCTAAAACTTTAAGAAATCCATCCTAGTCATATCATATTGTTTTGTAAATTACTCTTATGCTTTACAAAACTTCCGCAAAAGCGCATACATGTTTAAACTTTGGGATTTCTATGTTTGAAGAGATTAAAAAATACCTTAAATCAGTGAACAGAATGAAAGTCAGTAGCACAATGACAAAACAATCCTAACCATTCCAATGCGTCCCAGCTCCACCAACAAGAGACAGAAGATCTGGTTCAGATGATGGAAAGGTATATTCCACAAACAGCCAGAAAACACGAACAACCAAGCACACAACTCAAGTGTATGTATACAGCATAGAAATGTCCTTGGGAAACGTCACAAAATAGCGTATTAAGAAAACAACGAACCAATGACATCTAGGGTCCTTCCAAATGGGAAATTCAACCTGAAGGTAAAAATGGGCGAAAACAAAAAATTCAAATTTCCAAAATAAAATCACAAAAATAAGACAATAACTAAGTGATTGCTGAGGCCCTAGCATCTCCAACAGGGATGGAGTGTCTTATTGATGGTAGCTATAGGATTTAGTAAGTAAATGTTAATAACTACATCAGTGTGAAAAAACACATTAACTCTCTCTCTCTCTCTATATATATATATATATATATATATACAATAATACCAAGTGAATTTAAGCTTCACCCGGTTGCACAATCAAGTGGCTAGCAGGACTCAGTAACTAGGCGGATAACGCGGTGGCGTTTGAGGCGAACAATACTGGGTTCGAATCATAGAGTGAACATCAACACTGAGATGCAGGTAGATCTGGCCGATGAGTCCCGAGCGCGACGAAACGCGCGTCCTGAATTCCACTGCTAGCCATTATCCATATTTGCTTATAGTTATTGTCAATATTATTCTTAAAAGCAATTATTTATTTAATTCATAAGAATATACTAGATTGAATAATTTAAACGTTTTTGCGATAATTGTCAACAAAAAATAAACTTGTGCTTCAAATATCAAATTTGTTCTTTGATAATTTATGTTGTCAACAAAAAAATATTTTATAATGGTAATAACAATAGTACTGCTAATACTAATGTCACTAACATCAATTTCACATGAAACCGATCACGCAATAAATATCGAGAAACAGAATTTATGACTTTATAAAACTTACATAAATCTTTCATAATTTAATTGAGTTCACTGGTTAGTGAGAGGTTTATTTCACAACTCTACTTCATATATATATTTAAAACACAATACATTATTAAATAGATCGGTTGAAGTTTGAACTTGGTCCTATTCTCAGTACTAGCATATTTATGTGTTTGTACACTTGGAAGTTACATTGAAGTTGATTTATGTGTAACATTCCCTACATACTATATTATATTATGTAATAATCATCATTAGAAGTGGAAACTTGTCAATACGACGAGGACGAAATGGTGAATCAGTGACTACTTTTGTAAACCGCTTTTTTAAAAACTATTTTAGTATATTTGACACGTGGGTGCAACTGACATCTAGGACGTGCGTTTCGACCTGTTTGAGACTTGGACTCCACTCCTAGCCACATACCACATATACTAGAAACTTGTGAGTAAATGCCAAGTCGACACAAATCGATCAGGATGTGCATATGGCGACAGAGACAGGCCCTTGAGATCCTAAATGTCAACAGTGGAATATTACTAACCTAGTATTAAACCATTTTTCATACTTTTAATTCTCGAGAACATATTTAGTTAAGTAGCCAATGATTCTGTTTTCTGAAGTTTATTTTATCAGGGATATCTATCCAAGGGACAATTATCAGTTCATCCACCTCAGTCATTCTAGTATTTCAAGTCAAGTTTATCATGTCAAAACTTCTCAGTATGTGTATATATATTTTGGATAGTGGTCTGCTTTGTAATCCGGGATATGTGTTGCGTCTCATTCAGGACTCAAGCTAGATGCAGCAACGTCCCGGTGTTGAGGATAACACTAACCAAAATATAGTCGGCTTGTAAATATAAACAGTATCTAGGATTCCTTGAAGGAGCTCATAGGCTAAAAAAGATTGGTCAAACGCAGCCCTGAATACCAACAATGGGGAAAACAAACCCATACAAACAATGATAACCGTTAGGATGACTAGTAAGGCGAATATTTTGGTAAAATACTCCCGTCTTTCAAAAATGTCAATAAGAAATGCCAATTACTTCTATAGTATAGTATTATCGTGTTCATATGTGTTTACAGAATTACTACTCAAAGGACGTGATCTGCTCAATGATTCACCGTGCCAAGGCATAGACTGCTAGTATACAGAAAAACGAAACAATGAATTTAGGTATGAAAAGTACCCTGTGGTAGAAGATTGGGAGAAGTTCAAATTAAAACAAAACAACTACAAATTAGGCTTCGCTCATTGGTAGACGTAAATCACTTAACGTGTGTCTTGAACACGATCATATGGAAGTAGATGATCTGTCAATTGATAGATAAAATTATATTTATAGTATTTATTCACATTAATATTTGTTTGTGTGTCATGTAAGTTTGCCTCAATGACTTTCCTACCACCTTTTATCCCATCCATGAGCAGATCTCAAAGACTATAGAGGTCAGTAAGACAGGGTGGTAGGGGTTACGGAATCATAGAAAATCATAGATAGATAGAACGATGATTCAGCTGCTTTATTCTATTTGTTCAGACCACTCATCCATTCGCTTACTCATTCATTGCATTGTGTCCCATACGGTCTGGTAAAAAAGAGGACTCATCCTATTACCTTGTCAATTTTCCAAACAAAAGTTTACGATCTGGAATTTGAGATCCTACTTTGTTCAACTAGTAAACTAGAATTTTAAGTGAATAGTGGATATATTTGTTTCGAATGACTTCTGATTCATTAAGAAGGAATCCTTTAAGTGAAAAACAATATCAAATTAATGGAGATGGTGGTGTCGTTTGCCGTGGACTAAAATTTGACGATGTTCATTATTCCAGTTTTGAGAATCCATTAAAGAGAGAGTTTTCTCCTAATTCTACTGAAGTACAGAAAGATCATTGTACAACCGATTCAGCTTATTCTCTTGCAAATGGTGCTACTTGTCTAATGCAATCAACATCACCATCTAGGTCAATATTTTTACCAGTAAATCAAAATAATTCGAATATGTCAAATATATATGGTGGAGGTTTTCGTTACCATGTTCGTCGACCTGTGGAATCGTGGAAATTTTTTGAGGTATATCTACTTTTTGATATTTAGTTTTAGTCTATGTGGTTTGTAGTGTAATTCTCTGTATTTTTATAATTGTATTTTAAATGCTATAATACTTAGTCTATTTGTTCAAAACTATGATGTGGTCAGATGGAGATTATCACTAGTACGTGAATTATGGTACAGACAAGATTATGTTCACCACTAGGAACTATTTATTGTCTAATTCATTAGTAACAAAACTGATTATGGTTGGAATTTTTTAATCTGTAGTGTTCCTGTCAGATAGTACTCGGTTTAAGTTTATGGATCGTTATATTGGGTCATATTGCTTAACTATTTAATCGTATTAAATTTCACGTCTGGGTTTTAGTATATTCTAATTGTATTTTAATGACTTGATAGCTTATGGTAATATCCAAACCTATTTCACTTTATACAAGTTTCAGTAACCAATTATGTGTCATCGTCTTGTTTTTGAATCGCACTAGTTATCTAAACACTTGGGATATTAACCGATAGTTTGAATATAATTTGATTGCAAAAGGAACAATCGGGTGTGATTTTTGATTCATTAAATTAATTTAATATATGGAAATTATCAACAGATTTCATTGGCAGATCTGACTTCCTTCAGGGACCTCATTTAAGAAAAATTAGGGAATAGTGTAGGTTATGATATATAGAGAAAATAAAAGGCTGAATTTTTTATTGCTTACATTTGGATGTGAAATAAAGTAGATAAAAAGAGAGACATCAGATTGATAGATCCATTAATGTTGTGCTACGGAGTCCTGTTTTTTTTATCTGTGCGAGGAAGCAGAGGGTCCCTAACGGTAGTTTATTACAATTTTAAACATTCGGTGGTATCATCGAGATAATCGATTTCAGTGTTTTACATGAACTCATTTCAATTTGTACTTCCTATAGTGCTAAAAAATACGTCTCACTCTAAATCCAATACATTTTTATTCAATGTTTTATAAGTTATTTTGTCTTCCAATTATCTCTTTATTTCTTCATCATTATGTTTGAAATACAGGTTCAAGATAAAATGGTTGAATTTAAAATATTAGGTTTTCCAATACTTACAGGTTTTTAGTGGTGGTCTAGCTTATATCGACACAAATTCAACCGTTAAAATTACTACAATCTCCACAGACCCTCCATTCTAATAATATTCATCGTGTGTTTACTAGTAACTGGCTTCAATATGAATTTCCTGGAGTTCTAGTGAGAAGCCATGACCCGTAGAATCCAATCTATGTTGGGTAGAGACAGGTATCCACCTCAGACAATGGTCAAATGGTTGGGCAAGATCATGGATCGATTAAAGTTAGACAATGACACCGTCGGATGTCGGATCAGTGGTCTAGAGGTTAAGCACTCACGTAAGCGACCGAAGGGCTCGGGTTCAAACCCCATTGGTGTGGGACCATAGATGTACACTTTTGAGTCCCATACTGGAACGAAACGTCCGTCCAGTGTTTCCAGGTTTTCAATGGTGGTCTAGCTTAGATCGACTAATGAATTCGACTTAAATATTTTGAAGATGGCTACCGAGTTGGTTTAGCTGGCAGCAATGTATCCAACTTTTCACTTTGAAAAATGAGCGGACTACTATTGCTTATGATCCTGTTTATTTAAAATTCCATTGGTTCAACTGCGAATTCAATAGATATTAAGTTAATGTTTTATTCATTTTTTTATTTGATTTTTTTCTTTTATACTTCATGAATTGGTGATTTGGTGGTTAAAACACTCGACTTAAGATCTATTATGGGTTTGTATACCATTGCACTTAAATTGGTTTACTCCGATAAGTAAGAATGAATAGCCTTTGGACTGAAGTGTAGTTCAAAACCACAGTACAAAAAATGTGTATTGCAGTTTTATTGTTAGTATGAGTGATATATTTTCAAGAGTTTTGATTGAGATATTTAAATATGTATGTAATCAAACGTTATGACTTTTAATATAACTCACCAGAAATATATTTCTGAATTATTTAGTTAAAGATTTTGACATAGATGCATCATCAATCTATTTCACTTAAATGTAGGAAATTTTGACAAATTTAGAAATAACATTCTTTACCAAACAACAATAGTTTTAATAACTTGCTTAACAGAAGTATATAACCCATAGTCCCATTGAGTTCATGAATCGGTGGCCTATTGAAAGGATCTGTTGTGGAACTGTTTCGCCCATACAAATCCCGTAATATGACTACTAAAACAGTTTGAGGATACATTCAAGTAATCAGATCAATATATGTTTTCGAAGTCATAATACTTACAAATATGGACAGGTTGTCACCGAAACTCAAGGCGTCACTTTTATCCATGTATAAATATGATTTACTATAGATTTTTGTATTTATCGCTGTTGAGTAGTGTTGTGGATTGATTAATTTCATTTACAAAACATTTCTCTTGATTAATTAATTGTCAAACTTTTCCAACATTCGACTTCCTGTCATATCTAACCTTAATGTAAGTATGAATTGTGTCAAAACAACTATAGATAAATAATATGACAATGGTAAATTCTTATTTCAATCTAACTTTAGTAATCGAGTACAGCTTTGTATGACTAGTTTCAATGCACACTTTTGTTTTGTTGGCAATACAATCCAATAACTCGAAGCGTTATAATTGAATCA
The DNA here is from genome assembly GCF_000699445.3 of Schistosoma haematobium. Taxonomy (NCBI): domain Eukaryota; kingdom Metazoa; phylum Platyhelminthes; class Trematoda; order Strigeidida; family Schistosomatidae; genus Schistosoma; species Schistosoma haematobium. The sequence continues at coordinate 49,091,662 of NC_067195.1, read as the reverse complement.
AAGTTCAAACCCGAAATCTAAAGGTTAAAGATTGAGTGCTTTATGAACACAATTTAATGATTTATTTCTATTCATAATTAACTCCATAAAAAAATAACAGAGAATTCACTAAAGGTTTCATTTATTAGTACAAGAGACTACTTTCCCTATGATTCTTTGCTAATCAAATTGTAAGCGCGCCTTAATTGTTTGACTTTTTTTCGATGACTGAGTTACGGGTTAACTTATTTATTGAGATCTGGAAAATTTTTAATATCATTACTTTTTAAATGGTCAATATAACTTCCAGCTAGTAGATTTATAGGTGTGAGGATAACCATTTTTCTTTTTAGTGTTCAATTAAAGTGGCATATCTGATATTTTCGAACATCTCTGTTCATTTCATGCGTCAGCACTGCATATAGGAGCGTAATTTTCAATCGGGACTTTATTTTAGATACCTAAGTCTTTCTCTCTCTCTCTATGTATATATATATATCATTGTGGATACGACATGTAAGGTATCCCAACTCACCAGATAAAAAAGAAAATAAAACGAAGGCTTGAGACGAAAACCCCAGTGTAAACCATGCTCTTATACATAGTATGCACTCACTAAATGATCGGAAAAACCCTAGATATTGCTTACATACCTCTAAAGGTAGTTGTGTTACAAAATCACGGATACATATGCTATATTCATTCATATGCTCAAGATTGATTGAATTGGCCTTGTTCAGATTGGCACTCAGTGCAATCAACGTCTAATGAGCTGTATATAAGGTATAGTAAAATGATATTTTTATATCAATGAATGAATTTTATTAGTATCGTTTTGTTATGTTGGTAAATCAATTGTATGTAGATATTTATCTGAATTACTGACAGATCGCAACGTAAAAGTAGTGATAATATTAGATTCGTAAAGATTTTTTTTCTTATAGTATCGACAAATGATTTCTGTTACACATTCTCACATTTTAACGCATTTTAGACTATAAATATTCTCTTTTAATTCTTTTCTGCTTAAATTCAATAATCCTAAATTGCCATAAGGATTTTGACCCTTGACCTATAAAAACTATTTCTAACCATCCTGCATCATTTCAAATGTATAATTATAAACCAGCATAATTCATTGAAGTCATTTAAGTGAGAAAAGGAAAAAAAAATAATAATAATTGAGTCATTTTCTTATTTCCTATTACAATGAATCGATTCCAAATTAGTTGCAATTGACCACTATCAATGTAAAACATATTGAATTATTAACTAACAGAATTTAATTATTTTTAGTTTTTAATCAGAGAAGGGTTTTGTGGACATTATAGTAATTTAATAATTGAATTCATGAGTCAGTTGAAGCTAGACCACTATGGAAAACCTGGAAACACTGGATGGCCGTTTCGTCCTAGTATGGGAAGCAGAAGTGCGCACCCATGATCCCGCCTCGTGAGATTCGAACCCAGGACCTATCAGTTTCGTGTGCGAGCGCTTAACCACTAGACCACTGAACCGACATACAACGGTGTTAATGTCTGACTTTAACCAATCCACGAAGTTGCACCACCGTCCACCATTGTCTTCAGTGAGTTACTATCTCATAACAGACTCGGTTGAACTCCACTGGTTAGTTTTGTTCAACAAAAGTACCATTGAATGAATATATAAAAATTTTAGAATTGGAAATTATAATTCATCAGTTAGAATTATCACAATTTTCTCTCTTTCAATAGAACTAATAGAAGAGAAACCAAACCATTAAAAGTAGTATATAAAATGACCAAATGAACAGTTTCCTAAAAAAGAAAGTTATACACAGAATAGATAGAATTACTGAATACAATTTTTCTCTGATATAAATTTGAATAAAGAAAAAATAAACGAATAATGATTATAGCGAAATAGTATGGTTTCATTTTATTTCATTTAGATTCTCTTCATCTGTTTATAACCCAGAAACAATATATAATATTAGCTATTTTAATAACAAAATGAATATACTTACTTCTTATATGGGAACAATATTGATTAAAATTGAATTCGACAAATATAGATGTAGATTTAATTGAAAGACAATGATTAGGAAATGTATTTTTAACGGTCGTCTATATTTATATGTCTATTAATATTTTAATTAAATCTTTTTGCACATGAGGTGAGTACATCGTTTTGTTTATAAATAATTAGTATTGTTTCTAGGTTCTAGGCAGCTGAAGTGAATTTGTAAAATAAATGAATCTACACTACCATGTTAAACTTTCCTTATTTAAAATTGTTTAAGCTTTATAGAGAAGTCATTGATGAATACTTTGATAATTGTCAGTTAGTAAAAATTTATTTAAACAAGATTTAATTAAATTATTAATTGTTAGTACTTACATTTTTTCATATATTGGTTGTTCAAAAGTAAATTGATCAATCTATTGTCTTCTTAAATAGTTCGATATTCATTTGTAAGTTGATTAAATCCCTGTATAGTAGTTAACAATAAATACTAGTACGTGTTTTCCATCCATTTCTTAAGATAATATGAATATCAACAGAACAATTCAGATGTGCTTAGCAGATGTATCTCAAATGTGTCAAAACATGCTTCTTGAATTTCACTGAGAGTTAATATTCAAAATCTAATGTTGAACTGGATTTTTTTTGACTCATAGTTTTATAATATTGGAGATTAGTATTTAAAGTGTTTAATATTTGTAAAACTGTACTATTTGATAGTCCATAAATTTTAATGTATCACTTGACATGATATGGAGATTATTTCCAAGTTGATATACTATTAAAATATGACCAATCTTAAGTGGTTAATGTGTCATTTTAGGTATTTCGTTTTTCAACTCATGATTATTGAAACTATGTGATTTTAACTTATACAACGTTCAGCTATGCTTCAATACTGTCTTCTATTCTCAGTTATGCTCAACAAAAATGTTTAATGTTGTTCAGGCAAGCAAATTTCTATTACAACACATGAGTTGCAAACGTAGATCAAATCGTTTTGATTTCAAAATATTGGGAAAACTAACGGAGAAACTTGTAAGAAAACACTATAAGTATAAAAGTGTAATATTAATATCACCTTATTGTTTAATGCACTTGAACTAGCTACAGACGCACTCATTAAGACTATTTATAACTATTCTAACACTTAAGCTTTCGGGTAACTAATTACTGAAATTAATTTATTTAGACTAATCTAACTTCATGATTAACCATTAGAAACTTCACAAACGTGGTACTATTTCTTTGTTTAAATTGAAAGAAGAAAAAGTTTGCTGAGATTTTTGATTATTTATTATGCGAATATTTTAAAAACAATAGTTTGACAGTATTAGAAGTGAAAATTGTTTTTTGGTATAACGATATGGTGAATAACTATTTGGTTTAATAATGACAAGTAGCTAACGCTTACCCTAAATCTTTTGATGAGAATGTTGTTAATCGACAATCTTTATCTAAATATTATTGTAATTTATATTTTTATGTAAACATAGTTCGTGTAACTTTAGTATTTTGAAGAGATATTTGATTAAGTATAGATACAGAAATTCTTGTCTCACTTATTATATTTCATTAAGCAAATGTAATGATTGATTGTCTTTCTCCTCTACTTTTTATTTATTTCAATTTTAGACAAATAAAAGTGATGGTTCCAAAGTCTATCTATGCAGGCTATGTGGTTCCAGTTATAAACACAAAAAATCACTGAATAAACATTGGAAAGATAAACATTTTACAGAATTGAGTAATGCTGAAGGAAACTGTCAAGCTGACGGTGAATTGGATGAAGGTGATGATGGAGATGGAGACGATTCCGAAGGTGATGGGAAGCCATTGAACAATAGTTATAACACTCCACTTTCATCTATCGAGAATTCAAATTTAAATAAGCTGAATAATAAATATTTAGAAGGAAGAGAGAATTATTCATATAAGAGTCCTGGTTCAGTGGGACGGACTTATAGTATGAGGACTGAGAATTCTGAAAATTGTCTACCTGATCCAAATCATTTAATGTCTCGTAGGATGGGCAGTGAACAGAATGAAAATGATCTGAAAAATGATATAGTTGTTAGTAGATCCAATATGATTACAGAGCTACGTAAATCTGGATATCTGTCAGTACCGGGAGATCATTCAGATCGATTTGTCGTTGGTCGTAAGCGTTTGTCAGCCATACCTTGTCCTTCCCCAGTTGTTCAATCAAAGATGCATGGTCGAGTTTCTGAATGTGGAGTGAAACGTGTTCGGTCGCCGGACACTGATTATACAAATCTGGGTAGCAAACGGAGACACAGTGTGGTTTCGCGTGGGAGAGAAGAATGTGCTGTTGACGTGAGAGAGAAATTTTATGAGTCATCATGTTCAAACAGGAACACTCCAGATGGTGACATTATATCCAGTTGTGCGGCAAGTCGGTTAGGTGTGAATTCTGTAGATCAACACGTGAATGAAATTACTTTAGATGAAGTGAAACCACTTGATTTATCAGTTGTAAGGGTAATGGAGACTGAAGTTGACTGTGGACGACCGTCAAGCGGAACGGGTGTTAGTCCTGGTAGCACAGTGGATTCGGTCAAGGCTGATGCTTTTATTGTAAATGATTCAGTTAAGGTACAACAAGAGGAATTAGTGTCAGTAACGCCGACTTCCACTTCAATGGAGAATGGTGGTAAGAACAAGAAAAGAGAAAGTCGTGTCAGTCGTGCTCTGCTGATTGGATTGTTGCAAACAGCACTGAGTACTTTGGAGAATGAAGTTGACGACAAAATGAGTGAATCGTATGAATCTAGTTTTGAGTTATCTACCACTTCGGCTAGTTTGCTGTTAGCTGTTGGTAGTCTGTTAGTTACTTTATCTGAGAAGAAGTCGGGTGTGTGTTCTGTTGCTGCTCCCGTCGAAACATGTGCTAGTAAGAAGAATGTAGATGAAGTGATTGAAGGAAGATTGCATTCGGGTTTTGATGGTACTGTTATGTTGACAACAGGTAGTGAGAAGTTGGTTAGTAGTTCTAGGGACTGTTTTCAAGTATCTTCTGATACATTTCCTCGTCTTGTTAATGACCATTCGCATTCACCAGATGATTGTACTTCTAGACCACTTGAAACTCGGAAGTTCGTTGGGAAAGTGGAAGACAGTTGTATGGATCGTATAGTAGAAAGTAGGAAGGATAGAGGATCACTTTCTGCATATGAGTATGGTATTAATGAGAATGAAATTTCATTTGAAGCTCTGGATAATGGACCACCATTAACAGGTGTGGAAGGTATGAAGAAATGTGATGGGTCGGAGCCAGTGATTATTTGTCCTGTTTGTAAATTTGGTGCACGTTGGTTCAGTGAATTGCGTGCTCACATGGTGAACCATTCTGAGCATCGAATGTTTGGTTGTTGTTATTGTCATTATCGAGCGAAGTGGAAGTGGGATGTCGCAAAACATATGCGCCGATGTCCATTGGGTCGTCATGTTTCTCACTTACAGAATGAAGCATTATTGCGTATAGTCAGATATTATCCACCTCCAGAAGATGATATTTTGTATAGTTATTTTCCGCAGAATGGTTTTCCAGGTGTTGGAGTTGATCATCCTCCAACACCACCGATAAATTCAGTGAAACGTAATGATTATGAACGAGTTCGTGCATACGATTGTGAAAGTAAAGATTGTTCATTATTTCCGGGTCGTTTGTGTGATGAGAGTGAGGTAGGAGGTATGGTTAGAGGATTAGTTTGTGAGAGGAACGTGGGAAGTGAGAATAATGATGTGTCGATATCGGTATCCGCTGCTAACAATGCACATGAGTGTCATGCACTTGAAGGAGATGTAGTTAAAGATGTTGGCGACTGTGAAGAAAATGAATCTGGTGATTTGGTGATAGTAGATGATGGTGACGATGTAGGAAAGATATCTGAAGTCAGTGGTGACGTAACAAGTATAAACGGGTCGAAAGAACGTATTTGTTCTACCAGTGACCAGTGTAATCGACAAAACGAAGATGAGGTGAGTGTTCATGTGTTTATATCTCATTCCTATAATTACAATCATATCTGCTTTTAGATTAATTTCGAATTTAATTCCAAGTCAAAAGTCACTTGATTTCTTGGAATATTTATGAGATGATGACTTGATATTTCATATATTTCGACCTGTTTATTGATGGGCTAACTTAGCAGATAGTGTCGTTATTTATCTTGTTCTATGAAGCTTGGATTTTTATTTTATGTAGACTGTAATTGTAAATATTCTAATATCAAACTTCATGCAAAACACTTTTAGTAAGCATTTTTAAAATTAATATCATAACTACTGTTGTGTTTCTTTTTTAATTATTCACTTATGTATGGATTATGATAAACATTTGACTTATATTATTATTGTTCACTTACTATCTTTAGGATACTAATAAATCTGATCTAATATGTCGAGTACGCAAATGTCCATTATGTGAATTTCATTCTACAGATACAATTGAATTTCAAACTCATTGGAATTCACACTGTCCTTATACAAATGAAACAGTGAACTCAACTAAAAGTTGACGTTATATTAAAAAAGAAAATTATTCATTCAAAAACTTTCACTTTTCACTATTTAGTTAACTTGAAGCCTACAATTCAGATGTATATATATATATATATATATATATATATATATATATATATAAAGTTTCTTTATTATTGATTTAAATACTTTTCCTAGTATTTTTATGTGGATGAATAACAATCACTGTATCATTCAAATCCTCATATATTTCTAATTTATTACTCTCTCTAGTTTGTGTATATACGTTTCATGAAAGTTTGTAACTTCATTCTAGTGGTTTGATATTTTGTTTGTTTGTTTGTTTGTACATGTATTGAATTATTGGAGAAAAAATTATTGCAAATAAAACTTATTTTTTCACTCTTCACGATTTACATTTGTGAAATATGTCATTTTGTTTTATATTCATGATTAGCCATTGATATTAAAGATTTGTTGGCTATGGTCTGTTTTTTTTGCGTTGTTGTTGTTGAAAGTGACCAGTAACTTAAGTGTTGTTTACTGGTAGTTTACAATTTTCATCGACCGTTTGTTAAGTTCAAGGACATCAGTTATATTCAATATAATATTTGTTACAAAACATTTAGATTACCACATTCTGTTGAATATTTCATTCAGATTGACATGTCATAACTTGTAGTGTTTAGTTAATTGTTTTTTTTCATACTTAACCAGCGTGGGATCAGTCTGTGCTTGTTAATATCACTACACATAACAGTTCGTGCCTTGATAATAACGATAAATTACTGTAGTAGTTATTCCTAATTATGGATCAATTGTGTGCGGTCAATAGGTTTTTCGAGTTTTAATTCATCTTCTGTTGATAACCTACAATTACTAAAAAATCTCTCCAAATCTTTCAATCATTTGTAATAAATATTGACACGATATTTATTCAAAAAATTTTATGATTAACCTGCACAGTTAAACCCATCTTACTTGAGTTTTTATACTTCAAAGGGCAAAGAAACCTTTTAGGTAAACACGAGTTTACAAATAAGCTATCGGTTGTGAATTTTAGCTCATGGCACGGCAGTTTTGTTCAGGGCTTGGTAGATATTAGTTATATCAGTAATAAGAAATATAATCACATTACTTACTAATTTTTGTTTACAATAAATACTTTTCAGCAAATAGGCTTGGAATATTGTAACAAGTTTCTTTGATATTTTCCACTGTGTAAATATTTATTACATGAATTTTAATATAGTTGATCCTAGTGATTTCGAAGGACATACTGAGATAAAATTACCCATGCGATGGTTTTTTCGATGGAATTTCGCAGTAGTTTGTTTTACAATGAGTTTTAAATGTTTTACATGAGTGCATAATTACAAGATATGGTCAAAGTCCACAATTATTCAGTTAAAACAAATCTAAAATTAGAAAGTTGGTCCCAACAATTGCATGTTTTGATAACAGTTGGCCTAGTAGTTTGGGTGAACTACTTGTTCTTATATGGTTTTCTACTGATAAATTACTTGGATAACACCGATAATTTTCATGTTTCAATCAAACCATAAAAGGATTAGTGGCTGAACGATAATAACGTATCCAATTGTAGTTACTTAAACGTCGGTCTAATAGTAATAGAACTTGTAGAGTGCGGAAACTGATGCAAACCATCTATCTTTCAAAGGAATCGGGTTCAGAATTATTTGTGAATCATACTGTTTGTATTATTACTTCATGAAACAAAAAACTTGTAGATAATTAGCTGTTAATTCTATTACAGTAATAAAAAAAGTCTAATTCTAGATAATATAAGAAAGTAGACACCATTTGCATTTGAACTCGTGATGGTTGTTTTACCTCTACCGGCTATTAGTTATCGAAGATGTACACGGATCTGTTGATCATCATATGTACTGTCCAGCTGCTGTTCGTTTTAGTTAACTCACGGCACTTTTGTTTTAGTGACCACGATTAATGCTACGGTTTCTAACAAGTCATGGCTGAAAAAAGTCATCTAAAGGTGGGAAATTCCAACAACAACCAAATGAGTAACTTGACAAAGTTGACTGATGATTACATTTAAGTAGTACGAAAAACTGATTTCTCTATCATGAAGTATCAAGGTACCTAAATGATCACAACTGATCATTATGGGTTTTGGTTAACCTAGTAACTATTCCCTTTTATATTAAATTGAAGTGAATGTTTTACCATCAATTTCGGAGAAGTTAACTTGAATCCCAATTGTCACGTCCATGTGATTAATTTTGTAATATTGGGTCAATCATGTTAAAATCTTTTAAAATCTCCATCTAGTGAACAGTTTCGGGAAGTTGAACTCGTCTGAATTTGTAGATTACAATGTAATAGATGGTAGTGAAGTTAAAATTCAGCAACATTTTCTGAAATTTAATAGTTTGCTAAATATTAACAAGTAAATGAAGATTATTATATCGGAAATAGTGCAGTTCTGAGATCATATTTTCTCAATTCATTATATTATCATAACAAAAGAAGTGAATTGCACAGATTCTCATCCATAAATTCCAGTCAGCATTATATTACATGAGAAATAGTAAGACCATAGATGCAGTTGTTTATTATATACATATGACAGTGGATGACTCAGATAATGAAGTGTCGATCGTTGTTGAATACTTGTTAAAATTCCACGTGATTAGAGGATACCGAGAAATACTTAAGTAGTTATAATAGTGTATCATAAATTGGTTGAAGGTTCTGTCACATGACTCAGGTGAAATTAACTAAATCACAAGGCAGGAATTTTCATGATACGAAGTAATGATCTAATAGTAAACCAGATTTGTAGACATACAAAACCAAAATAGTTTCTGGTTGCTTACACGATGTGTTAGTTAAAATGTTCGTTGATGACCAAATAGTGTGGAAAAAGTCATCTATTTCAAATAAGTTTATTTAATATACTCTAAGCTTCTTCCGAACTCATGTTCAACTGGAAATGTCTACGTTCATTAACTTTCTACGAACGACGTCCATGTCTTTTTCTTTATTGTATTAATAATACTATTCATTATTATTAAGTAGTTTGAGTCTTTATTTATTTCTAAGAACTGAAGACAAGCAAAACAGCCACTGTCAATTTTGTGTAAAAGTGGTGATATGAAGATTGACATACAGCAGTTCGAAACCTGGTGCATGACTTGAAAAAAGTATGAAAATTATAAATTCGCAACTTATTTCCTAACATTCACCAGCAAAGAAGCTCATAACCTACCAAATAAGCTGGATTTTCCTTATAAACAAGTCTCATTGTCATTATAAGCAAAGATGGATAGTGGCTAGCAGTGGAATCCAGGACGCGCGTTTCGTCCTGTTTGGGACTCGTCATCTGGATGTACCTGCATCTCAGAGTTGATGTTCACCCTGGGACTCGGACTCAGCACCGTTCGCTTCAAACGCCATCGCGTTATCCACTTAGCTACTGAGTCCTGATAGCCACTTGCTTGTGCAATGGGTTGAAGTTTATTTCACTTGATATTGTTTTACTTGGATCCATCTTTGCTTATAATGCTTGTAAATTAAGGCAATATCGAGGCATACGCACAGTATGCACATATGCCAATAAGAGACTGATCAATTTCAGTCCTAAAACATCAATGGGAAGATTCAACTAAAAAAATATCAAGTGAATTAAGTCTCATTGTCGTATACATCACTCAGGGAATTAATACTTAGTGTAGTGAAGTCTGATAGCTTTGAATGCAGAGATAGATCGAAGTTTCCTAAAGTGATGCCACAGAACGATCAGAAAGTTAAAGACTTTATACTGGAAGTACAGACACAATCAGCGAAGTGCAATGTTGGAGAACAAAGGACAACTCAAATTCGTGACTGCTTGATTGCTGGTATAAATATTCAAAATTTAGAAAGTGAAGTAATTCTGAAGCCTAAAAGTTCATTCCAAGAAATAAAAATAGCATGTGTTAACTACGAGGCAGTGAATGGACTTGATTTTCAATCAGTGAAAATTTCTAATACTTCTCTTAGTCGTCGTGATGAACTTCATTCTCAATGTCGTTCGAGCTCACGTTTGGTTAATAATGGTTCTGATTCTCGTGAAAATACAAAAAGTGAGTTGCAAGGCAGGTTATAGAAGTGAGCACAGTTTTAGTAAATGCTTATCCTATGGTAGATTTCGCTTATGTAATTCATGTGTCTTTGTTATATCTAGAAGGTTGTTCTTGATATACCGCGTATAACGTGAGCACTAGAACGCCAGAACACTCTCAAGTCGCAATGAGAAGACAGAAGACTGATGAAAGGAATATTATTCCCAGACAGTGTCAGTTATAGTACAAAATTGTCAGGTATTTATAGTTTTTAGTAAGAACGAAATCATCATTACAGTCCTCCAATCCACATACAGGGGAAGCTACATGTAGGAATTCTAGTATATTCTTCCAAAAGGTGATTGGATGAAATATCTTCGGCTCCTTCTGAGCCTCTTACAGCTTCCTCGAGTTCACCCGTGTTCCGTCGCCACACCTTCCTTCTTTAAACTCTGTTGTGTAAGACTTTTTTCTCGGATCCACCTGAAACTTGGTTGCCACATTCCTCTTGCGGTCCATCACTCTCGAGGGTTGTACTGCTTTGCCCTTGCGTTGTTTACATCTTCTATGTTTGCGCGCCTGAGGGCAATTCTGAGATGAATCTACGAGCAATTGAAATGGGAGTCGGCTTTCTGAGACCATTGTACTGCCGTCTCTTCGCATTTGATTTATGTGTCTTATACATTTTCCGACACCTATCCGAACTACGTACAGTACATTTCCGATTCGACGTTCTATGACACCTGGTTCCCACTTCCTATTACCTTGATACGATTTGATAAGTACCTTTTCATCCACCTGAAAGCTACGAGTGACCGTACGATACTCATTCGTGGGTTTATTTGTCTTTCTGGGTGGCAACATACTGTTAAAGACTGTCCGGATTTTCCTTCCGAACATACACTCGGCTGGTGACTTCCCTTCTGGTACTGCCGGATTAGGGGTAACTCTGTAAGACCTTAGGAACTTACTGATCACTTGTTCTGGGGTACCCTCACCTCCCCTTTGATCAGAGCTCTTTTTATCGTATCCACGGATCTTTCTGCTTGGCCAGTCGACTGAGGATGATACGGAGGAGATTTTCACTGCAAAAGCGTTTGAAAGCGGATGAAAAACTGAGTACCGTTGTCGGTCACTAAGAACTCTGGAACCCCGAAACAAGCAAACAATCCTGACAATCTTCTTATTGTACTCTCTGATGTCGTTTTCGGCATGTCATATACTTCTGGCCGTTTTGTGAAAGCATCGACAACAACTAAGTAATTTCTGCCTTGTATTGGTCCGGCGAAATCAGCGTGTATTCTTTGCCAAGGCCCGTCCGGTTTGGGCCATGGTTGTGGTTCAGCTTTCGTTGGATTCTTCGCAGCCTCTAGACAGGACCAACAACTGCTACATTTTTGTTCTATATCATGGTCCATTGACGGCTAGTATGTATAGCTGCGAGCTAGTGATTTAATTTTACTTATCCTCGGGTGCCCACTGTGGAACTGCATAATGAATTGGTGTCGAAGATTTCTGAGCATAACGATACGGTGGCCAAACATGATGCACGAATCGACAACCGTTAAGGACTCTCGTCGACGAAAATATTGTAAGAGATCTCCATGTAGTCTAGATGAATGCCACTTGTTGAGTATGAAGTGGCGAACAATCTTCAATGCATTATCCTTCTTGCTAGCTTCTTTAATGGCTTCGAATGTGACCGGGAGTCAGGAAACTGCGTCTGCCAATACTTTGTGAACCTCAGCCCCAACATCTATGGCAGCTACAGGCACCTTCTCTTCTTGATTTGCATGTGAACCAATCAATCTTGAGAGGGTATCTGCCTATCCAAAATCCGTTGTCGGTTGATACTTTACCTTGAAATCATAGCCCAGCAGTGTAGTTGCCCGTCGCTGTAGACGGTTTGCTGTATATACAGGGATACCTTTTTGGATCCAAAAACTGTCAGTAGCAGTTTATGGTCTGTTAATAAGGTGAAATGCCTGCCAAGCAGCATCTTGTGGAACTTTTTTGCAGCAAATATAGTGGAGAGGGCTTCTTTCATGCTAAATGCCTTAAGTGTGGCAAAATAGGACATATGAAGTCGGTCTGTAAAGCTACTGCTCAACTCGCCACTAGTGATGATAAACCTTCTAGTTCTGATTTTGTTAAGTCGGGTGTTTCTAATGATCAGTTATCTTTATTCACGACTTCGAAAAGTAATTTGCATATTCAGAAGTGATTACGTACCACCCTTGATCGATTCCATAATATTATTGTTAACACAGGCAGTATAGAGTCCCTTCTTTCATTGAAAAACTTGAAATCTCTAGATTCTAACTTCGTAGTACGACTCGCTGAAGACCCAGTATTGGGGATACTGGACACAAACTGCTTATCCGAGGATTATATGAATTGCTAATTAATGATGATAATTCCTAATATATGCCTTATGAATTCTAAGTTATTGAAACAAGACCGTTAATACTAGTTTTGAAAAACTTAGAAAGGCTTAAAATTTTTAAAGAAAGTTATGATGCTTTACTTAAGGATTTGGAAGCTACCTGTGCTAACTACAGTAGAGGGAATGTGAATTCAACCCATCAAACTTCAAGTACAGGGTGATTCAGTCTTTCTTAAAGGACGAATAATTCCTTATGGTCTCCGAGAAACAGTACATAAGATATTGAATGATTTGTGTACAAAAAGTATCATTGAACCAATTCAATCTGTTGCACAGGATACTCCTATTGTTACGCGATTGCAGTTTGATGGCAAGACCCCTAGAATATGCGGTGGCTGTAGATTAACACTAAGCTCCAGTTTGTTGAAGCAAACGTGTACAATGGAGGAAGCTGAAGATATTCTTAGTTGACTTCATAGGTCTAAGGTATCCTTGAAATTCGACTTAAAAGATGCTCATCTTCAGATTATTAGGGTCAATCTTTATCTAATTCGACGACAATTAACACTCCTTCTGGTCTATTCAAATACAAGTTGTTCTCCAGTTATATTTGAGGAAGTGATGAATGATGAATTACGTGATCTTAAAGGTGTTGAAGTCTATCAACGTGATCTTACTATTGATGGTTCTGATAAAATAGCTCATGAACAGTGACGCATTGCTTTGTTAAGTCGTTTGATTGAAAAAAAATGCATCTAGCTTTGAATGTCTTGGATACCCAGTTGATGGTGATGCTTTTTAACCAGGTTTGAAGTGACTAGCCCACCACCAAATACCCATCTTTGAGAAATCTTACAGAACTGCGTTCACTTGTAGGTGCTCTTCTAAACTATTTCCGTTTTGTTCCTTAGTTTTCTTGTCGTGCTAATTGTTTGTTTCAAACATTGACATCCATTTCATTTAAATTGGATGAGGAACGAGGGTCGTGACTACTCAGTCAACTAAACTTTCTTGAAAGTGATGCTCTTCTTCGAACTTGCTCCCTCCTAGTGCATACCTTGTACTAATTACTGATGGATCATATGTAGGTATTGATGCAGTTTTGGAGCAGAAAGCTAGATCAGTGATCTGTGCTTCACTCAAACTTACTGTTGCTGAACAAAGTTGTTCGCAAACTCAGAGGGAAGCATTAACTGTGTTCTGGGCTGCTGGACGACTTCAAAAATGTAACGAAAACAGAAGGATGAAAATCCCCTCTCAGCATTGCATTGATAGCATTGTCATTTATTTGTTTCGTCTACCTCACTTGTATTCTAACCTTTATTTAAGTCTCTTTTAAAACACAGGTTATGTTCCTCAGGCCTCTTTGTTCGAGCATTTGTTATTTGATCTACGCTAAATATTGACCTTTTATTACTTAATTTACAGTTGCATGTTGCAGGTCCATTGACAGTAGGATTGGATTTGACTTCCCTCAAGGTCACGGCGTGGTTCAGTGTATGACTCTTAATCTTTGAGTGTCTGCCTGGAAAGGTTGCTAGAACCCTTGCAGATGTATATCTGATCCAATGTTATTGGGAATATTTTTATTGATTCTCAGGTATCGAATCCATGTTTAATAATCATTTTGTGTCAACTAGGTAGCTGTAGTGTTCTTACTTCCAGTAGCCTCCGTTTGCAGCAGTAAATAAATCCCAAAAGCAATAGCTCTGTAAGTCTTCGACATTTGGTGCTGACCACACTAGTTTTAATGAACTGACCTAGCTGAAGGCGCTCGGCCATTCATCCGCACCAGATCTCCTGCAACCTCTAGCCAGTGGCATTTTCATTGGTGAGGCCGATGTGATCTGGTACACCAACTCATAAACTGAGTCCGTTCCTTTTTGGAACTTAATATATCATTGCTTTACTTGAATTTTTATATATAGTGATTTTTTTCGTATTTTTGGATATTTGTTTGCTCGTTCATTCCTGTACTTCATATTCACCATGACAGAACAAACTTAGAAGGTACTTAAGACCAAGACCATGACACCATCCTCACTACATCTAATTCCATGGTGGTCGGACGGCATAGAAGCTTGGTTCTGCTTCTCAGAGGTTGACTTCTACGAGCACGGCGTAACCGATCGACGTGCACAATTCCTCGTAGTAGTAAAATACTCCCGCGCGAATTCAAGTCACACCTACTGTGTTTACTAGTGATGTTTCGGAACCTCATGAAACTCTAAAACGGTCTATTTTGAAACGTGGAGACCAAACCGATTAACAAAGGTTAGATCACCTCTCCAACAACGGCGAGACTATGATTTATGGACTAACCAATCGGATTTAGAATAACAGGTTTCGGATTTTGGCGCAAAATTCACTCGACCATTTGGCCAAATAGCGTCTTGGCGTTTTAGCTTATGTCAGTTCGTGATGAAAAACAAAAAATCTAATTCCTAACCCTTACCACCAACTGCGAATCATAATCGTTAATTTTCGAACTGCTTTATAACCCTCATTTAGCCCTAGTAAGTAGGTAGACACTTTCAAGGTCATCTTGTCGTCTCTCAAAGGTCGTCCATAATTTGCAATCTCACGCTCATGCGATACATTCGTATTTGTCATGACCGTAAACAATCAAAAACGCATCGAGTTCTTCACGAAAACGATCTGTCTCTGGACCACAAGAGACAGATAACCCCAATTGGTAATGGTATCATAATCACTACGGAAAATCATCTCGAAATTGTAGAAAACCCTGCGATTTTCCGAGATCCAAACCGACCGACATGAAGAACGTTACGCGATACTTCCCAGCTGGAACGTGTTAACGACAACCGTAGATGACGAACATAGCAGTTTGCCATATGTCACTGTTGTGATTACGAAAGTTTGTTACCTCATGGACACTGGCGCAGAAGTTAGTGCTCTTTCAGAAAATTCTAATAACCGACTGCACGAATCGATTTTAGACTTACAGGCGGCAAACGGAAAACCGATCACCACATATGGTAAACGATACGTCTAACTTAACGCGGGTTTGCGCAAATTCATACGCTGGATTTTCGATATTATTATTATTATTATTCACAAACATCTTATGAGTACATAAGTGCTGTGAAGAAACCATTTTGGGTTTTTTCACAAATTCAATAATACACAAGTTTCAATAACGTTAGCATTATATTTGCCATATCTGAAAACAGGGAGTAGTAATAATAGAATAATAATAAATCAGGTTCTGTGTAATTGAGAAGAATGTTGAATTGAGTTTAAAGAAGGAAAGGAAGAAAATAAGGGGATAGAAATAAAGGAGACGTGAAATACGCAAATAGTTTAATAGGCGTGTTTATGAACACAAAATAAGAATAAACGACTATGTATCTATCGTCAAATTAGTAACAAAAATAAAACAGAAAATAATTAAGAAAAAATAACTTGTTACTGGAGTAAGATATGACGCTGGAATAAATGTTTGTGCAGTCATAGTTTGGAGTGATGCTATGATGGTCTCAATTAAGTGAAAAGCATAACAAAATATCAATATGTATGAGTCATATATGCATAGTGAAGATAAAACGAGTCTGAGAAGTTAGTTTAAGTGTAATACAAGTTATTGTCTTAACAATCTGGAGTTAAATATGTTTAGAAGGACAAGAGGAGATAAAAAGAATATCTAATGTGTCGGGGGACCAATAGTGATATTAATAACGGTAATAATTGTAAATACGAACATAAGCAGACTTCATATGTTAAGATGAATAGAAATAAAATAAAATAGACGTGAAAAGTTTCAAAGGTTATATTTTGCTTTTCAGTCAATTAGATGGATGACGGACCTTGTTTGTACAAATCATTATTAAATACATTGATATTTAATAGGTGACACAATCCACTTTCGGAAAGAAAATCATCAATGAGACTTCTGAATCAGGTTGTAGTTTTACTGCAACGGAGGTTCACTGGCAGTCTGTTACACATAGTTGGGTAGCGAATAGCGAAAACGTTCTGGCGTAAGTTTGAGCGGGTCGTTGGAGTCGCTAGAACATTCTCCTTGTTGCGTAGATTGGGGCATGATATCACAGAGTATGAAGGGGTGGATACCGAAGAGTAGGAAATACCGTTAATAAGCTGGTAGATAGAGACAAGATTTAATTTGATACATCTGATCCAGAGAGGTCCTAATTTGTGTTGTTGACATCTTTGGTGATAGTCTTTTTTGTCGGAATACCCCAGAACAACTTTGGTGAACCTTCTTTGAACACCTTCAATTTTAATCAGGTCATTATGCCTGCAATTACTGTAAGCTAAAATACCATATTCAAGAATGGGTAAGATACATTTTCTGTATAATAATAATAATAATAATAATAATAATAATAATAATAATAATAATAATAATAATAATAATAATCCCGATTCGATATTATTGAAGTTTATCACTATGAATCCGATGAGCTTTCTAGCTTTGGATACTTGAGATGCAATGTGTTCAGAAAAGTTAAGACTGTTGCTATATCTTAAACCCAAGTCACAAACAGTGTTGAGAGGTTTGAGTGTATGTTTGTGTGTAGTCAGATTTAAGTTAAGGCAGCGACCAATGTGAATAAATCCACTTTTGTCAAAATTAGTTGGCAACTCCGACGAAACTGTCCATTCATATAACTTGCTTATTTCTTCTTGGATTACCGCTGAAATATAGCTTTCTTTGGTGGGAGAAGAGAATGAATAAACTACTTTTAGGTCATCTGCAAAAAAGGAAGTTTTACCATATTGAAAGAGGGAACACACGTCATTGATAAAAAGGAGAAAGAGTAATGGACCAACCACACTTCCTTGTATAACCCCACTGGCTACATTCACAGGTTGAGAGTAGCGAGATCCAAAGCGAACGATTTGGCTACGTTCTTCTAAAAACGATTTGAGCCAAGATAAAAGGGGATTCTGTATGCCAAATGAAGAGAGTTTTAAAGGAAGAAGTTTGTGTGAGACACTGTCGAAAGCCTTACTAAAATAGAAGTAAAGAATTATCACTGAGTGACCAACATCTCTTCTCTGGGTAATTTGATCAAGAAATTCCAGGTGCGATGTGAAACATGAGCGTTTAGTCATAAACCCGTGTTGCGGTGGGCTAATCAGTCTAGCCGAAAGTAAAAATGATAATAGCTGTTTGTGGATGATTTTTTCTATGGTTCTTGAGAGCACGGATGTTAAATTGCAGATGTTTCTATGCCACTCATTGGTATAGACCTACTACAACACTATAATTCACTCATCGATATACGCAAACGTAGGTTAATGGACGGAAACACAAAACCATCTGTTTGTTTAACTTCTCTTTCCGGTTGTAGATAATTACAAACAAGTTCAGCAGCTGAGTAAAACAAATGCATCCAAAAACAGTGAAATTAATAATATTCAATATAAAAGTTTTAACCAGCCAAATATCTTCATTTCTGTTGTAACAACACTAAGTAACATTTTGATTCGTCTCGATTTTTCAATAATATTATGTCAAAAAAAATAGGAGCAAATAAACAAATTTTAATATGCTTAAATATATTCATTCGAAAAAACAAAAACAAATTGTTTCATTTGCTAATATGCTTGCTTGTATGTGCATATTTATATATACTTTTCCCAAAATAACCCTGAAAGTAAATCATTCTGTTAAAATCTCCTTATGCTATTACATGTTTAAGAAACACATGCATATTAGTTTATTTTCCTGTTTTCGCCTGCTTTGTGTCTTCACTCACGTACGAGTGTAATTCGACACATAGTTATCCATTTTTGTTTTACAGGACAGCCGGAAAAGACGAAAAAAGATCGACGAGTTTTACGATGAACCGAAATTTTCATTGTACGAGTTGCTTCATTATTATATTGTACCACATGGCCTCTTATAGTAAGGAAAGGCGACCAGACGCTGCTGAACATAATAAGCTGTCAGAACAGTGTTTACCAACGAAAGAGTCGTTGGGTTTAAACTTCTGACTGGCCACGTCTTAGGGTCATCATTACTCCCTAGGGGGGAGTGATCTGTAGCGGTAAATTAATCTCCAAAATCAATAGCCCTGTAAGTCTTTGACGTTTGATGCTGACCACAGTTTTAACGGACTGACCTAGCTGAAGGCGCTTGGTCATGCATCCGCATCAGATCACGAGCTCAACTCCTCCTGCGACCGCTAGTTAGTCTAGATCAGTCACTTCTCGATAAATTGATAATCAATCAAATATATCTTGAAACGTCCTCGATTCTGACGTTCGATTTCACTGTGTGGGCACGATTCAATCATAGGTGTCACTGGTTAAAGTGTTGTCAAACTCCAAATACTTGTGGCATCTTCACACCTGATAATCTCGACGGGGGATTTAAACGCCAAGATCTGGATAGACAACATTGAATATGTGGTTATGGACTTGGAGGAAGGAACGAGAGTGGTGAGAGATTTTCAACGCTATTCATTCTCAACAGAATGATTATCAGTGACGTCATGCCAGAAATAAATATCCTTATAAGTCCATGCTGTGATGAGGATCCTATTAGTTTCACTAAACACGACCTCATCTGAGAGCTCTTAACCAAAAATCTAGATGACATACAGAACCCACACATTTGTGTGCGCCATTCCGCGCACCTCTTACGATAGCTAGTCAACTTGGATTTTCTACACCTTAATACATCGATCTATCTTCACATCCCATTATCGTTGGCTAACCAAGGACTTAGCTACGTTATGACAACTGGCAGGCGGCTCTAGAAGAGATCATGGGCTTAAGTCATAACTTGTAAACCTTTCACAACTACGCGTGAGTGCAAACAACTAAAACTTACAGTGTCTCCGTTCAGGAAGGTCTAATGACATCCTGCAGAGCAACAGCAATTTTCGAACAGTTGAGAGATGGGCAACTCCAACACTCGAATAGGCCTTCGTAAGTGACTTATATTATTGTACAGCTTGTTTCGAGCAAAAACTCAAACTAGAACATAACAATTTGGTCAAAGTTCAGTGCCACTTAAATAGGCTTCGGATCTGTTACACTAGTGCCCGAACTAGGTGTACAAACTGACTCTTCAAAGCCAGAAATAATTGCAGTTAAATAAACCTGGCTGACACTGTCTATAGATAGTATGGAACTTGATTTCGAGGGTTTTACGTTAGTGAGGGCCGACAGAATACAAAAGCGCAAAGGAGGGGGAGTAGTTCTATTCGTTAGGAATACTATCCCATTTGACATTGTCGTAGGTTGTATCCCATGAGAGTGGGACGTGTGAATTAGTTAGTTGCCGCTTGAAATGCAAGGAACAAGAGCTGTTGATTGATTTGGTCCATAGCAGTTTAAGCTGTGAGGTAAATGAGATCCTGCTAAGCAATCTCAATACTTGGTCACAAAGTGGTCGATGTCTAATCCTAGGGGACTTTAATGCACCTATGGTAGACTGGGAAAATTTGCGAACTGAATCGTCAGGAAATTCCTTCGAACAGGAACTAGTTGATGCGGTTATTACATGTGCCCTAGTGCAACATGTGAAAGAAGCGACAAGGTACGATCTGGACACTGAATCATCCTTACTAGATCTTATATTGCCCCACTATGAGGATGACGTTGCGAACCTCCACTACATGCCACCCCTAGGTAAAAGTGAACACGCAGCTCTTACTTTCGACTTCCATATAACTGTCAATCACGAGCACGCGTTAGCTCAATTCAGACCTAACGTCTGGAAAGCAAACATACCAGATATCATGCACTCAGTATCGTTAGTAGATTGGACTATAGACCCAGAGTACTCAATTGAAACGGCTTAGGACGCTCTTTAAAATTTGTACTTAAAAGTTACCACACAACACATCCCTTGGACTATACCAAAGGGGCCGAGAAACTCTCCACTATGATTCAGTAGAGAGGTCCACATCCTTCTCCATAAGAGAAGAAAAATGTGGGATAGATTTGGGTTACTGAGGACTGATGAGACAAAATCTCAGTATCGAAAAGCTCGGAATACCTGTGCCTCGGCCCTCCGTAAGTCTAGAAAGTTGTACGAAGAAAAAATTGTTAAGGAATCCATAGAATGTCCTAAACGCTTGTATTCCTATATAAACCGAAGGACAAAAAGAAGAGGAAATAGTCCTGCACTATGGGGAGACAGTACTGCCGCGTCATTAGTGGAGGACGACTTTGGTAAGGCTCAAGTGTTCTCAAACTAATTCAGCAATGTATATACCATAGAAACACCCTTCCCGTCAGTCCATATAAATCCCTCCACACAAACACTGGATAGCGTGGCCATTAAGGAACTCGATGTCTTTGGTCTGCTAAATAAGCTGGACATATGTAAATCCACGGGGCGCGATGAATTGCATCCTAGGCTACTGAAGGAATTATCTAACTTCGTTGCGAAACACTTAAGTATATGCTTTAATCTATCCGTAACGCAGGATCGTTTACCAAAAGACTGAAAGAACGCCATTGTAAGTTGTAGAATTATGGTCTACTCTGATATTGTCTAATGCCACTACAAAGTCTTGTCTTCAAAACAGGTATGAAACATAAACCTGAGAATTACCGACCCGTTAGCCTAACTAGTGTGGTTGTTAAAATCTTAGAAAAGATTATTCGGAAGGAGCTGTTTAAGTACCTCGGAGAAGCAGCATGGTTTTAGAATAGGTTATTCTTGTCTCGCTAACTTATTAGTGGCTCGTGAAAGCTGGTGCGCTCCTAAGGACCAAAAGCTACATGTAGACGTCGCCTTCATTGATTTCAGTAAAGCTTTTGACAAAGTTCCGCACAACCGGCTGTTAAGAATGTCGGGATTGGAGGCAATCTATTGATGTGGATAAAAGACTTCTTAGTTGGGCGTCAACAAAAAGTAAGGGTGAACTCAAAGTTATCTAGCTGGGAAACTGTGCTTAGTGGAGTGCCCCAGGGTACAGTTTTGGGGCCAGTGCTATTCCTCTTGTATGTAAATGACCGTCCTCGTCTCCTATCATCACCGGTCTTGCTATATGCTGACAATGTCAAGATATGGAGAACGATACGATGTAAGGGTGATAGCTTAGAACTCTGAAATGGCCTGAAGAAATTATCTGAATGGTCTCAAACCTGGCATTTGCCGATAAGTACTTCCAAGTGTGTTGTGATGCATATCGGTCATCAAGGTACAGATACATACACGATGAATAACACTGAGCTACCTGTCGTCCAGACATATAATGACTTAGGAGTCATCATTGGCCAAGATTTAAAGACTACTGCATACTGCCGTGCAATAGCCGCCAAAGGTTTTAGAACCTTATGGTCAATACGTAGGGCTTTTAGTCATGTCAACGCTAAAATGTTTTTGACTTTGTATACAGTGTTCGTACGTCCCAAACTTCAGTACTGCATGCAAGCGGCTAGCCCCTGCTTAAAAAAAGACAGTGAGCTTCTGGAAAATGTTCAGAGAGAAGCAGCTAATGCTGATTCCAGGAATGGCGAAGCTTCCGTATGATGCTCGACTGGCCGAGCTGAACCTATTCCCGTTGTCACATCGTAGAACTGGAGGCGACTTGACTACACTTTTCAAATTGCTTAGTGATAAATTCGCACCCGATATGCCGTCATTTTTCTTGTCTTTCAAAACAGAGAATTTACGAGGACACTCCAAAAAAGTTCACAAACCCAGAACAAATTACTTGTCAGCTGACTATCGACTTTCCCATCGAATCATCAACGAGTGGAATTCACTACCTCAGCACGTGGTTGAGGCTCCATCCGTCGACTCTTTCAAGAGAAAGTTGGATCAACTGAGAGACCACTATTACCAGGACTAACACAGGCCATCGAGCCTCCTGTCCTTCACAAACTGAAACTGAGACTGTTGTTGAACTAAAAGTATGTCCGATGACGGAACCACTGTTAACTCTGGATGTATGTTAACAATAAAAGGTAACTATTCGCAACCGAAATGTTGATCACAAGCATTCCTGTAGTGTAAACACATTCTTTTAAATTGTCGAAAATGTCAATTAAAACGGCAAGCGGGCTTTTGACATCGTCCTTTTTCTGTTACTGCACATGTATGTTCGTTGTTCCTCCAGTTAATTGTTGCATTGTATTCTGGTAAATCAAAATAGCAGTTGTTTCTCAACGCTTCGGTATCATGGGTGATGATTTATTTTACTACTTCTAGGTTTGTGAACTATTTTTCTCGTTTCAGATTGACATTTACAAGTTCGCTGATAGAGGTAGTTACTTAATGTCACGCAACATGGAAGTGAATGAGAATAGAGTCAGATGTTTGCAACAGTGGGTAGAGCACATTATTCCGTCCAGCAGTGATAAAGATGTTCGGGAGTGGCGAACGCTTCTGCAGCTTATTGATCTGTGGTAAGCAGTGAAGTAGTTTTCATGTTTAAAGAAATCACTTGCAGTTATTAGTTACCACTTGTTCTAATCTGGGTCCTTTACGGTGAACAATTTCATGCTATTTTTCCAAAATGCATAGAAATATCTTAATATAGCCCAAGAGATTTGATTAAGTTCAGTATATCATTTTACAAACTGCTGAGTTTTCTTAGTCTAGTCAAAGAAACAAAGTTTATTAGGCCTTAACCTAGTCTTAATCACAACATAGGTCTGGAGCTGGAAGCATGAATGTGGGAATATCATAGTTTGAAAATAGATGAAATATGAGTCAAATGTAGATACTCAGTTGTTTCAAGTGTTACTGTTTCTATACGTTAGCCGTCTTTCTTATGATGACTAATTTATTAATGCGGGTGCTTGCTTTGACAGTTAACTTGACAAATTTTTGTGACTTGATGGGTTGTGTATTCAACTTAATAAGTCGTTTGTTCCAATATTGGGTTGGTTGACTTTGGTGATTACAACTATGATTTTAAGATATTTTTTCATATGGGTTGCAGAATACCTAGCCACGCTTATTTAATTTGTGAAAGTTAACTATTTGTTTCGGAGTTCGACTTCACTGTGTATATATTAGGGAATGATGGTAAATCAGTTGATGAGGTTGTGAATCTTCATCGACTGAGATGGTTGGGCCACGTGTTACGTATGCCTGAACCCCGATTACCACGACGCGTAATGCTGACTAGTGTTAGGGATGGTTGAAATAAAATTAGGGGCTGCCAAACCAAAACGTGGCATCAGTCCCCGAAGTCACTAACTTCTGGTCTGAGCCATGTTATTAGATGCAGACTACTTGGTTGGGGTCCGCGTGACTATCGTAACCAATGGTTGGAGACTTATTGGCATGGCTCAGAATCGATCACAATAGTGTAGGTGTATACACTCCGTCTTCCTTTAAACTATATGACTAAAATTATTTTGTATCTTTCTACGATCTAATTCTTCCTGTACCATATCCCTATATGCAATCTTTCCTTTATATATTATCACCATTGAATTAACTACTTCTATGAATCCGGTGTTAATTTTGTTGTGCTAATGAGGTGTGGCAACTTAGACTGATGCACATATGTACCTGGTCCTGCGTTATAGCTGATTGACTGACTGACGTCTGTCAGAGATGTATTTGGGTCCTTTTATTCTTTTGTTTGCACTTTCACACTGACTCCACTGCGGTAAGTATTCTCTTCCTGGGATGGTAGAAATAAGTCGCTATTTCATACCTATGTAAGTTAGTAGCTGTTATTCTGAGTTTCCCACGAAAATTCACGGGTATTCACAACTGAGATGAGCTCTTGGGAATCTGGAAAGTTACTACAATTTCCTTGTCAAAACTTCTCGTAAACTCACATCATCAGTCATGTTGCTTGGATTTCAGCGAAGCCTAAATGTAGTTGTAAAAGTTGCTACGTTTATATGAAGTATTGAAGGGCGAATCCATTGCGAACTATTATATTGTCGGTCTAAAGGTAGCTTTTGTGTTCAGTTTTGAGCAAGCTAGCTGTTTAAAATTCGATACCCCAATCAGTTTTTAACTCTGAATTATTATTTATTTTTGTACTATGAATGAAGCAAGGATTCAAGTATGAGCACTGTTATCAACAGTGAAGATATACCCAAAACGGTACACAATATTTTGTCAGGTATACAAATTTGTATTAGTAATGCTTTAGATTTCTTCTCTGTTGATCTTAACTCTATTTTCCCGACGAATGCGGATGATAGTCGCGGACCTACTTACCGACACTATTGTGTAAGTTCATTCTATGTAAATAATTTTTTAGTTTTTGTTACTGGTTTTGACTATGGGTCTGCGCTTGAAGTCCAAACTATTTATGAGTGCAGCGTTCAAGCTTCCTAGCACAATGCATTATCATATTGTTGAAATGACTCAACCTCTTATTGAAGATTGCCCAATCTCGATGACTTCTTTTGAAGCGTTAAGCTTAGATTTAGAAAATCACCCGGTGACACCCATTCACCAAAGCAGAAATATAAAGGGTAAGTTCCACTTATTTCTAAATCTTTTTAGCTCCTTTGACTTGTCCTATTATTTCAAAAGTACCCATATTACCGTTTGGACACAAAGAATTAAGTGTAACTGATCCTGAACTTACTTTTGATGATACACATTCCGGGAATGAACTTTCCTACAGATGTACTGGTCACTCCTTATACTCATCTCCACAAACCTTTTTTGGATCTCTTCATGTCCGCAAAGGAAAAAGCTGTATCACAAAATCTGGGTTTGGAAATGATTTCGAGTCGGAAATCGACTCTCCTCTTTACTCATTAAAATCAATTCTAGAGTCACCACAAGTCGTTCCTAAGGTTAGTAAATGGTGATCAATAATTTGTTTCGAATCAAAGTTTTTATGGGGATTTTTATAATTATTTCAAGTTGTTTATTCTCAGGAATTATTTCAAAGTTGAGGTTCTGTGTGACTAAAAACTTGATGGTTTACGTAAGTACCATATTGAAAGTTTTTAAAGACTGTTTCGTCCTTTGATTTGCTGCTACATAGAAAAATCTAAAATACATATCAATTTTACTTTGTTTAATTAGTAGACATTAAGTTGTTTGGAGATGTGTCTATTTCATGTGATTTTAAAACCAGGAAGAGTGCCTTATACAAGGTCAAAACGTAGGCTTCCGAAGCTCTGATACATAGTCTCGATGTTCTTACTAACTTGGATTAGTTAGCGAGAACGCTATTATCATTATTGGTGACATTAGGAATGGAGATTGAAAAGTAAACAAAGTCTAAAAACCATACCATTTTGAATGCGCCTTAATGATCTATTGGGTCAGCTTGTCACATTTTAAGATAGAACCCTAGTTGTAACAACAACATTTAAAACTGCGAAGATACAGAAAAGAAGGCTGTAGTGACGGATAAAATTATCAGTTAATGATATGTTCATGATTGTTATTATACAGAGAAAATCTTGATTCAATAGAGCCTCAAAGGGATGCGAAAAAAAACAGAATGGCAATCTGGTGAAAATTGGAAGTATGAGAACAATCCAGTTAATAAATGATCCTAAAATACGAGGTCTGTAACAATATAATAACAAATAATTGACCCATTCGCTAGATACTTGGATTTGAGACACGCTAAGTGCTAATGATACTACCCGACTGTCCGAATGGAAGTGAATGCAGTGGGTTTCAGACATGGGTCTTGGTGAATGAAAGCTGAACACCTTAGCCATGCCAAGGTTACGCAATTTGAGTATAAATGCAACCAAAGTAAATTTAAATAAATAATATACTGGAACTTACGGAGAATGGAATAGAAAGTTTCGGCTTCTATTCTGAAACAGTTATAGTACAGAATCAACTCAGTAAGTTGAAGGATCTTAAGCATTGTATTCAGGGAGTTGTGATAAACTCACGATATCTAATGCCGCACGACTACTCTATATACCATACCTTCATGTCAAAAATTGATTACTGCTTTCTCTCCGTAGTTTCAACGTCTAAAAATTATGCGCGATATGAAAGTGGTTGGCTCAATTGTTTAAAAAGTGACTAAGCCACCGGAGCCTATTTCTAAGTGGTAACGTTGAGATATCATCACCACTATGCTTAAACACAACACTGGACTTTCTCAATACCTACACAGCATTGCAATCAGTTGTTATCCTTCTTTTGGAGAGAAAGGTAGTCGAACAAAAAGTTTTCGAGAATCCTCAGTTCAGTTGGACCAGGTATTATTACCGTAAAGCACAAATACCTTCCTCGATGTCTTACAACCAGGACTGCAGGTCGCCTAGGTATTTCGAATCCAATAGAATATTAACTCTACTTAAAGTCATTTAGGTGGTCTCGTTTCTCTCAAAATTGATCATTCATTGTCCCTAGCGATCCACGTCCTAACAAAAACTATTTAGAATAATTCACGCTCTTTTGTAGTACACCAAGTTGATTAACTTCTCGCTGTACATTTATATTATCAAGGGCCAACTTTTATCCAAATTGGATGAAATTCGATCCTTGTCTTCTAAGTTATCTGAGGTCCAGCATTTATATGAAGAAAACATGTGTGAACTTAGTCGCCTGAGTTCCGAGTTGCAAGCTTCAGAAATAAGGAGAAAAGAAACAGAGATCCGCTTGAAGCGACGTGAATCAGAGTTAAACGAAATGCGTGATGAATTGGCTTATGAAATAGAAATGCGTTCATTTCACGAACAACGATCTAATCTTGTTGATCAGTAAGTTATAACTTGACGTAGCATTTAAATTAGCATATTCCCAGGGGTTAAGTCACCTAGCATCGGGAAGTAGTAGTGTGACGAAGAATTGATAGGAAATAAATACAAAAGGTTCTCGGTAACAGCTTCTGGAAGATGATAGCATTCAGTCGTATCACAGTACAATATGGGCATAGTTAACAATTACTTGCTGAAGTATTTACAATTAACATCTTACTTTGATATGATTATTTACTGTACATAGCATAAAAAAACATCTAGTCGAGACTGGTGTGTAGATGTTCTGTTGTAGTGAACGCTACTCACAAGATTGTAAGTAGTGTTGTAGCGGATCGTCGCATCAAAGTTGCAACAGTTGTCAGACGGAGTGAAGAGTTCCAGTGCATCTAAAGCACGGCGTTGTCAGAACACTAGGAGACCAGATGAGAAGACAATTCAGATGGCAGAATACACCGAAAGATCCAAATGGACGGTTGAAGACTATGTATATGTATTATGCAAATACTTTGCATTTCCTAGCGATAAATTCACATTCATCCTGCCAATTGTTGTGTTTTACGTCATAATCAGACATAGTTTTACATTGTTTTGTCATGGTAGATACGTTCTATTGTTCCACTGTCTGAAGCAGCTAGTTGTGGGTAACTAACTACAGTTATAATTATAGATGATAACGAATTACAGATATGAAGCAATTAGATCTGCAAAATATTGATTCATTTTAAACGCGATGGGAAAACCTATCGTATTATGCAATTCAGGTATTAAGTCAAAGTTTTATCAGGTTTCAAAACCAACGTATATATATATATATATATATATATATATATAAACGCTACACATATTTTCGGTTTATTGAACTGAAGTAGATAAAGTTAGCTAAAACCCACAACACTGGTTAAAAATACTGTCTAGACTTAAGCTACATTTCTTCAAAAAGTCGAAGAAAGATGTGAACTGCGTAGTGTACTTTGGATTGTTTGATTTTCTGTAATTGTTTTTCTTCTATGCTAGGATTACCGGCTAACGCTTAGGTTCTTAGCTTTCTAGTCAGTAAAGTAAATTTATGTATATGTACAGTTCTCATAAATTTAATGTGTAGTGTCTCGTTCAGTAAAAATGGGCTTTTGATTTATTTTGTACTACAGTCTACAGGAAAATCTGAATGATGCTTTGGAAAAATTAAAGGTAGTTAATCAATTGGACAAGGAAAATCAGGAGCTTCTCAAAGAAAACCGCAACTTAAAAACTAAGGTATGTCATTCATAAAGTTTTGGTGATACTAAAGATTAGAAAGATTGGTTCAACGAAGAGTTCTCTTTTTAGCGAATTTATTTTCAAAGCTGTACGATCGCAAATATATACACTTCTGGATGATAATAATTACAATAATTGCAATAATAGTGATAATAAAATCCTGTTAAACATGGTGACAGTGAGGTAGAATAAACATAGGTTTCAAAACGTTACTTTTTTATCAGGGAAGCTAATAATATCAGAATGAGGGTTTGTGGAAATTGTAGTAATTTAATAGTTGAATTCATGAGTCGATTCATCATGGAGGTAGGTGAAGAAAATATTATTGGAAAAGGATGGCTCAGCATGATGTAATCAAATGTTGAAATTGAGATGAAATGTAATCAGGAGGATCATAGAAACAGAAATAAACCAGTTGAGGATAGGTCTATTAAGAAAATAGAGGGAGAAGCAGATGGTTGCGAAGGAAGAGAAGTATAAAGTAAAAGAAATTATGAGATATTAAGACGATGGTAGGAAAAGAGGTTGTACCGATTTCTTTTGACACACAGAAATTCTCTTTAGGGCGTCTGTAACTCCATCACCCTTAGAATCAATGTTCATGTGAAGTGTTTTCTTTCCAGCCGAGGTTATCTGTGCTTCAGGCGGTTTGAGTTTTATATTCTTGTCAATATCACGCTTAATTAGCACGTAAGTGGATAAACCTGTTACTCTGAAATAAACGCAACTAAAAATACCTTGTTGTTCCCGAAAACATAAATTCAAGTGACATTCAGTAGTAGTTTCGCGCAACGTTACCTAACCGACTTCTTAAACTACAGACTCATTTTGCGATATGAGCTGCGTTAAATTCTTCACGCTGATGTTTGTATACCGTGTTTCAGTTTGATTTCTATAAACTTTTCTATCCATCTAGGAGTACATGTCTGTAAAGTAGGTATCTCTTTGGCATTCAAAGGCTGTAGTGTAACCAGTCCAGTCTTTGGAGAGTAGCTACGTTAAATTAATGTTGGTTCATGATGGTAGGATTTGAAGTTTTTACATTTTGATAACTTTAATTTCTGTCAAGGAGAACGGTACTACGATAATATTAAAGAGTTCAGTTTTACTGTTGACTGCTCTAATATATGGTAGGATATGGCGTAAATAGTCAAGCTGTTGAAATTTAACAAATGTTTGAATTGGAACAAGCTTAAAAGATTTCAGCGTGTAGAAATATTTTACGCAAATAGTAATTGCTGTCATAATTTTATAAAATATAGTACCATATTTATTCTGAATTGGGCTGTTTGTTTATAATCATTTGTAGAAATCATCTCTTTATGATAACCTGTAACACTTTACTGATAAATGTTCTATAAAGTCATTCCCAGTAGTAACTGGCAACTGGAATGTAGTTAAGTCTTTCAACATTACAGGATATTCAAGACCGATTTCAAGTTCTCACAAGGTACAGACATAACGATGTCTGAATATATGCTGAATTTAATCATACTAGAAAAATTGAGCCGAATTGTATTGTGTAATCTTGAAGATCAGAAACATTAGATGTGCAGACTAAATTCCATGGCCATAGAACAAGACTACATTATCCAGAAAAACCTAAAGGCAAATCTTAAAGGAAATGGTGGGGGCCCATGATAATTTTTCTCGCTTTGTGCGGTGCATGTGTAAAGTAATACTTCAAATTACATTCCCAATAAGTTACTGTTCTTATTAGTTTTCGAATTGAGTACTATGCGAATGGTATGTCTGCGAGTGAAAACATAAACATAGATGTTCGCTTCTGTTAGTTTTTGTGAAATCACATATGACAAAGTGTATCTAACGTTTCTTGCTTCATGTATCCCTTTAAAAGGAACTTGGCTCTTTCCAGTTTACAGATTTTAAGATTTCTAACTATCTGTATGAGTGTGTATCTAACAGTTCTTTTGTGGTTAAGAAATTGTTCGGTATCCTACACAGTAAGAAGTATTTCTTTTATAATTATAACTATAATTTGTGAAACCTGTGTTCAGTTTCTATTTTTATAGGAAAAAGAATTGGAAATTATTCGTTCGCGTTTGTTATCTCAACAAGAACTTGAACACCAACTTACTCAAATGAAAGTTGTTGCCCGGCTTGCAGATAGTGAGGTATAGTTTTGTATATTTTGTGAAGAGTAACCCTTTCCCAATTTTTTTGTTTGTTTTCGTCTTATCTTAATCTTAATTATGTTCTTTAGAGTTATAGTATTCATTAGAATTGGGAATCCAAGTGTCTAATAATCCTGAGATTATTATTGACTTCATTAACGTTGGTTGGTTGTCATTAAAAATTATTGAGACCAATTACTACTAATATTTACTTCAAACTTGGCATGGTACGCAGGCTTATGTACAAGTAGGTTTTAAAAAGACTGATGGAGGTTGATTCTATATGTGATATCAGTACATTGTGCCATTGGTTGTTTAATCAAACCATTCTAAGAGGTGCAAACCTTCCCATTGTGATCTTATGAAAAGGCTGTAGGTAGTGTGGTTCAAAATTGGTCAAATTCATCGAGGTACATTCATTTTTCTCCCTCGAAATTTTGAGCTCAGTGGTATCTCATATCTTTCGTTCCTCTTCGTCTTTTTACCAGTTCATCGTAAAGTGGGGCAGTTTATACAGATACTCTCACCCAGATTTTTTCTTTTGATTTTCGACGTGGTGTTACTGTCTTGCCTATAATATTCTAAACTGCTAGCTGAGGTAACACTAAAAGTGAGAGGCCATGAAATCTCAAATATTTCAAGACGATATTCATTTATCACTATTGGAAACTATGTGTTACAAAATAGCTATCAAAAATTATCTTAGGACACTTTGTCTGCTGTGCCCTCGTTGTTTCTTCAGATGTTGCACAAAGAAACTTTTAGGTTCTGAGTGATTAATGGATCTGAATCCAATCGTAAACTAACAAAGTGATATAGTTCCATTTATCCTAAAGTAGTTGAGCGTGTCAACCGCTCCACTTATCTTGGAAGTCTCATCGGCCCTTGTGATCTGGTGTGTGACAAAATCTCAGCACGGATACAGAAGGCTCGACTAGCTTTTGCCAACTTGCATCATTTATGGCGTTGGCAAGATATCCGTCTACCAACCAAAAGACGGGTTTACTGCGCAACATGTCGTTCCGTTCTGCTCTATGGCAGTGAGACATGGACGGTAAGAGTAGAGGATATTCGTAGGTTACTAGTATTCGATCATAGATATCTTCGAAACATTACTCGTATATCCTGAGACCAACAAGTAAGTACTGCAGTTGTTAGGAAACGGGTACTAGGCAAGAATGGCAAATCGATTTGTGAAGTAGTGAAACTTCATCAGTTGAGGTGTCTGTGATATGTGTTCAGTATGCCCAACCACAGACTGCCCCGATGAGCGATGTTTTGTGTGTAGGAGTAGGTTGGAAAAAAGCTAGGGGCGGCCAGACTAAAACATGGCACAAATCCATGAAGTCACAGACAAATGAACTGAGCCATGTTGGTAGGTGCAGACTACCTGGTTGCGATCCTCGAGACGATAGCAACCAATGGTTAGAGACCCTGAATGACATGGCTCAAAATCGTTTGCAATGGTGCAGGTGTTCTCTCAAATTCTAATCTTCTGAATTCTTCATGTCCCCTTTATTCTCGTTCCAAATTTATTTCATTAGATTATACTCCTTGAGTAACATCTTCAAACCCTAATCTTTCCGATTACTGATTATACTTTACTACCTCTACCAAGGTGGGGTTTGAATTGACAATTGTATCTCTGTGCTAATGTGGTATGGCAACTCGAACTGATGTACGTACGTACAAAGTTCTACGTTGTTGCTCACGGACTGGAGTGCTTTTAGTTTCGCTATCGTATTCCCCCTTAACAAATACGTATTTTTGAAAACGTTTTCGTTTGTTAGTTCAAGTAATCATTGAAATATTCTGTAATCTAGTGGTACACAGCCAACATAATCTAACAAAACAAAGATGGTGAAAAAGTGATGGTTGTTCTGAGCTCTATGATGTTTCGCAACTTCCACGTGGTAAACATATGATTGGCCATAATGGTTCAAATAGATTTTCTTCAAGGTTAATCCATTAAGTTATGTTAGATAGGTATTATTCATTCAATTAACATGATTTAGCACAAATAATCTTCCGTATTATACTCTCTTTTGAGTCTTACAATTATTAATTCTCCAGTAGTGCTTTTAAATTTCTTTTATGTTTTATACAATAATCCATCGAAATTATTTTTAGATACATGAATTATTGTGCCATCGCGAACGACTTCTAGCTAGATCCGAAGCGGAATGCGTAGCACAGGCGAATTCTTTAATTCGTAACCAGGGTTCTACTTCAGAAACAATAACTCCTCTGTGTGACAACAGGTGTTATTCATGTGAGAACTGTCCTCAATCTGCGCATACATTTCATCCAAGCTTTGGCAAAGAATTGCAACTTTCTAATGCAGGTGAATTATCTCATGATTGTTACATTTTAAAGTACTTCTAAAGCTGATGTCCATTTAGTCTAGAAAAGTAAATTGGTCGGTTTTTAAACTGTTTGTTGTGTTTCAAGACACTGCAATATAACGATATATCTAATACCTTGTAGTATAGACAGATATTACAAGATAGTTATGGATAGGGTTCTAGGACTAATAAATTTTTTATTGTTAACTACTTCAAGTTTGCACACTGCCATTTCGAGAGATAAATCATTGATTCAATCTACGTATGTAAATTAACGTTAACATAACGTCCACATAATATTCCTACATAACACTACTACCCTCCATCTCATTTCATTATTTGATAGCTGTCATTTTCGATAACTAACATATAGGGATATATATATCGGTGAAATGGTAATATAAATTTTTATTCATCAGACTGACATCTCTATAGAAACGAAAGTAAATTTAGAAACGTAAATCCATTTATACCGTTTATGTACGAAGTTAATAATCATTAGTCTGTTCAAGTTGGTATTTGTGTATTGGCTAAACTTCGTTTCCGATTTCGATGCCTGGATTCCCTCTATCCTTCTGTCTATTTCTTAGGCACTATGCTAAGTAGTTTACTTTGATTCTCTTTTTAGATGTTTCAAACGCAGGTTCTGCTGAAAGTTTAGCTTCCGTGGTGATGATAAATAATCAGCTCCAGGATCTTGAGTCAGCTGTTGTTAAGGCACAAACAGACTACCAAATTATGAGAAAGAAGTATATTGTACAACGATTTAATTCATTGTTCGGAAAAGTCCTTGCAAAACACCGTGGCAGTATAATTAACAGCTTTCAATATTCATGTGGGGTAAAGTTAACTTATGGTTTAATCAATTTCTTTTCTAATTTACTGTTACGATTTCTGATATCTTATTTGTTCTGGGCCACCTAAGCCAAAACACAGTTGATTTGGGAAGTTACAATACCTAGTAAAGTAAAATTTCTTATTGTATCTAATCTAAATATCATTTGAGTCATAATATGTAAGTTCTAGATTCTATTTTAGACAGTCCCCTTGTGTAACATTGTTGACTTAAATATTAAAAGGGGAATTATATTTGTAAATATCTCAGCGATTGAAATTGCAATGATATTTCACTCCGCAATCTGATCCGATCCTCAAGGGGAAACAATCAAGCATCAAAATTATAAGATATAAACATTATAGTCCAAAAATTAACAATATACTAGATAAATTGTACGCTGCTAATTTGTAAACCATATATTTATCTTTGACAATTTTCATGAAGAAGCTCGAATTAGACTGTTAAATAAAATGTTCAGTTATTCTAATTTCAATCACTGATATGTTTACAAATATTATCCCCTTTTTAATAATGTTTTCCATTAATCCATCACCCAACTATTATGAAACTATTTGTTAAGTTTTAAACAAAAATTTAGGTTAAGTCATAAGCGTAGGATTATCTTATTTCTTTGTTTTCTTGTTCGCTCAATATGTGAAGACCAGTTCTGTGGGTCAGAAACTGCTTCTTGTAAAAATACCCTAGAATGTTTATGAATTGCTTGAACCTCAAAAAGTTTATTCCTTTTGCTTTACATTTTAATGAATAATACTTTCAGTTATTCTTGATGACTTCAAGTCTCAAATCACTTTGTAATTGGTAAATATGTTCAACAGCGTTTAAATGTTTTTCGAATATACATAGGCTTTGACAAGAGAACTTAATAATCTCAAATCAATGATGGATACTAGATTCGAAAAACTCTGTGAAAAAGTAAGATTTTATTATCATGTAGATCATTGAATTTCCTAATGTATGTTTTGTCTGATAAATTAATTCATTAGTCACGGAATTTCCAAGGCTTTTTATGATCAGTGAATCATGTATCACTTCTAAGCATCAAGATGACCGCATAACTTTCCCATTTGTGTTTTTCAACATTCAATGTCATGCAATAAAGGAATGTTACCATAAACGAGTGACATTTGTTTCAAAATTTACAACTCAAGTTGTTTTCCTTGCTTCTTCTGTGATTTTTACTTATACAATACTCCTAAACAGATTGAATTGTTTCCCAACAACATCGTTAGTTATAGCATTGATATAACTACAAACGACATATTGTTGTGATATGACACTAAACTTCCATTGGTTTATCAATTGACAGTAAGTGGTGTTCAGTGAGAGCTAGACATGTAACTAAACAGGCAATTTCCGATTGATAGGATATTAAAGCAGATTTGTTGAACAACTTATCGAACTATTCCTAGTCAGATGGAATCCTTTTGGTTGAGTTTCGTTCTCTGAGCTCGATAACTTGGTTTTGGAGCTTACATTCTTTTTCTGTATATTACCAACACAAACTTTAAGTGGAAGTGAAGTATCCATGACCAAACCATCCAGTACAAACAACGAGACTCCAAAATCATCCACCTGAGCTACAAATCGTCACATATTAAACGGGATCTATTTATGTGTTAAAAATGTAATTAAGAAGACATCGTTAATATACCATATTATCAATGGATAATAAAATTAGAATTTTAATCTTCATATTTGGTGCCACAAATCAGTTTCCAAGTGCTGTGTTCCGAAAATGTTACTACTAAAAATGATCTTAAAGCGAAAGGAAAATATATAAAAATGACTAATCATAGTGAAGTCACATATAATTAAAGTTAACAGATTTCTGAGAGGTAAATAGCATTTCTTGTTAAAATAAATTAGATTTCAATCTAGCTGTTAATTGTACAGGTTATTCCTTGTTTAAATCTTATTCAAGATATTTTACTGATGTCCATTTGTTATCACCAAATCACTTGACTATTATTGAAGTATCTTAGTCATTGGCGCTGTTCTACATCTAAATAAAGCTTTCCCACTCGTCTCTAAAATGTTGGATTATACAAGACTGTGTCAGATCTGTTGCATGGCTGTTTAAGAAATTAGTTCTTTCACTATTGAACAAGTTTATCCATCGAAGAGTTTATTTATTTTGGGTATTCTTAAATATTTACAATCTCATTATTAATTATGAATAAGGTTTTATTTTAGTTTTTGTCTGTTTAACTTTTGATCGGATGTTTAGTCACAATTCAATATAATTCCTTAGTTTTTCTCCATAAGTTAGAAAAATATCGGTCTTACAAACTGTGCAAATAAAACACTTATTGTTGTTTGTTACTATTGGTATAACAGTTGACATTGTCACGTATGCTGTCTAAGAATCTGCTGCTTAATTATGATGCATAAAGTATGTCTCCTTACTTTTCTTGTTAATTTTTATTTCACAATATTTTATATACAGATTCTGAGTTCGGAAGCAAAGTTGACTCAAGCCAATAAAGAAGTTACAGAGATAAAAGCTAAGCAGATAAAAATGATCACTGAATTATATGCTCAGAGAAAACAGCTTTATATTGAAATGGACAAAATACGATTAGAATCTGAGATTGGCTTTCATGATTGGGAAAATAAAGTGAACTTACTTAAGACTGAAAATTGTGAATTGAATGCCAAGGTTAGTGTAAAATTTAAATACGTTGTAGCGATAAAGCTAACTGTACATTATTTTTATTCATATAGTAAGTCGTTTTACTAGTCAATAAAAATTGGTTCTATTCTTACTCCTAGTAGCCCCATTTAAGTTTTCAAATTGGATCACTCTAACTTCTGTGGTACTACTCGACTCCACGAAATATTTTATTCAAAACCAAGTGCATAGACCTATATTTGGTTACTAACTTGCATCAACTTACTTAAATGAAAATACCTTAATGATAGCCAACTTACGTTAAACAAAAGGTATTATGATCGGATTTTAATATTCGCTTCCTACGTTAATATTTATATGTTCATTAGTAAAGAAAGTAAAATCATGTATATAGAAAATCACATTTTAATGACCTCTGTGTGGCTAAAATAAACAGATACTTAGTAAACTTCCAAAACGCGGTTAAGATAATGAAGTCAAGACTTCAAAGAATGGTTCGATTGATCTTTAGACTAATATCAGTTGTCCATCCTCTAACTATATCTTTAGTAAAACATTGATGTCAGCTCTATAGCTCTCATTAAAGTTAAAAAGGTGGTTACTGATTTACAATAATGTTTATTAGAAATTCGTAATGATCTACTAATGTCGTTTAGATTTATTTTCGAGGCGCTAATATTCAGGTATTAGCTTGGATTCACTAATTATTGACAGTTCTCAGTCTATCCAAATAATGGTTATGCCGATGTATATGTGAGGTTAAAAATTTTGTTCAGGAATTATCTTGAATCCCTCAAGTTCGAAATTGCTGAATGCCTAATTTGACTATGGAAACAGTTACTAAGCTGTTTGTGGATATGTTTTTGCAAACACTAACCAATTGCAAGTTTCTAGATTTGGCAGTTTAGGGCCCGATTTTATCTGTATTCTAAAGTGAACACAGTGTCGGTACACCATTTTCATTAATGAAATATTATTTTCATATTATTGGGTAAGCTACAATTGCATTTTAAGTCGAA
Source organism: Schistosoma haematobium (assembly GCF_000699445.3). Lineage (NCBI taxonomy): Eukaryota > Metazoa > Platyhelminthes > Trematoda > Strigeidida > Schistosomatidae > Schistosoma > Schistosoma haematobium. Next base: position 49,053,830 of record NC_067195.1, on the reverse strand, counting down.
AGCTTTTCTATTATGAATAGTCGGTTGTCATTTTCATGACTGTTTTATGTTGATTACTTTTAGCTTGCATCTCTTCATTCTTGTTTTGGAGGCAGTCATGTAAATATTGATGAAGAACTAAAGAAAATGAAAGAGGCTGATATGGAAGTATCTAAATTAAGGCCAAAACTCGTTGAGGTTGAAGGCAAATGTGATGAGTTAATAACTTTAAATGAGAATTTACGTGTTGAGCTTAATGATCAAATTAATGCCAATAAAGCGTTCAGAGAGTCTGCTGAAGAAGAGGTAAGAATTTCTGACGTAGAAACGTATTCCCTACTTATCCTTGTTTTTAGTGTTTAGCTATTTTGGAATCTCCACTAAAAGAAATGTGAATAACTGTTCAAGCCTTTTAAACAGGAAATCCTTTAGTGTTTTCATGCAGTTACGATCGTATTTATTTAATCAGTTCTAGTACTTGCCACTATATTATTTGGTACCTAACTACGTAAACTCAATGATATGTAGTGAGATTCGAGTTTGAAATCCACTACTTGAAAGGCGAAAGGTTCGAAGCCGCTAATCCATCGCTCCATATTGTTGCCGACCATGTCATGTTTAAAACATTACATGTGAGGATTGTAACGCGAGTTATTTATTAGATACAGCAAGTTACAACTTATTCTCTACTCTAGCCATCAACAATTGAGAAGTAAGCCAAGTTGAACCATAATTGAGTGATTTTATTACCACTACTACATACTTGAATTCTTATGCAAGTGGGCTACTAAATATACGATTTGTTGTGATCAAATTTAAGTTTCCTCACTTGGTTTTAAATTTGAAAAACAGCTTACTTGGATATTCTTATTGTACTTCAAAATATTCCTCGATCACCTATAAAGTTAGTGGTGAATAATATATAGAATACTTGGACCGTCTAGTCGCGATTTCTAGAAGCAAAAACAAGGATTTGTGAGAAGCGGCAAAGTCTATAACTTAGCATTTAGTCATTATGTGAAGCAAATAAAACATATCTAAGCACAATTAGCAGGGTTTTACTTATCTATAATTTCAGTGCTATGAGTGCTTATTGTGATAGACTTTCGTTGAAATCGTTTTTACTCAGAAAACAACTTTCAGGTGTCTGTATTTAACAAATATCTACTTAATTTGAATAAAGTATCATAATCATATTTCTGATAGAACTCTAGGTGGCAAAGCAAATAAATGTATTGTCTCGTTTACACCTTATTGCTTGATACCTAGATGACTTTTTGTTGAATTGTGTAACGTTCGATCACTAATTTTTCTGTATATAGGTCAATAAATTTACATCTATCCAAAGCTAAATATAATAAGTAACATTTATCACATATTACATTTTTGTGAGGAAAACTATAGCAACATCATTAAAAGTGGTTTTCACTCTTAGAGAGAGTGTATTAGATATTCTCTCAAATATAGAATAGCAGTTACACTACCAATGACAAAAGATCGTTTCTAGCCACAAGAGAGTAATCAATAATCACATCTTTCTAAGCTTTGTTTGAACATTTTTGCTGATCAACATGTTTTCTTTCAACACGCGTATGTAATCGTTATTTTGTTTTAGTGAAAATTTTGTATGTGCATATTGTATTGTATTTCAGGTAAACCGCCTGAAAGATAGTCTGGCAAATTGTGTTTCCAATTATAAATCAATTATCAACACTATGTCGGAAGAGCATCGTCGTGAGAAAGACCAAATTATATCAAACATGAAGCATGCTGAAGAGACTAAGGATATTTCTTTACAAGAAACTGCCAATTTAAAAATTTTACTAAATAATCTCAAAACTGAGCTAATCGACGAAAAAGAAAAGGCTTCTCAGGTTTCAGCCCTATCTGATAGATTTAAAAGTGAAGTAGCCGACCTACGTTGCAATCTCTCTAAAACAAGGGAACACTTATTAGAAGTTGAAGAAAGCTTAAAAGTAAAAAATGACGCAGTTTTATCTCTGCAATCAACAAACAAACAGTTAGAGGACAAACTTTCACTGACTGAAACTTCTTATAAGCTGAAGGAAAAAGAGGTTTGTAGGTTGGTGTCTCAAATTATAGAGTTAGAATCTGAAAATAAACGAAGTTCTGATAAAATTAATGAGCTCGAAAACTTAGCTAAGTCATCCAGTCATATCCAATTGGATCTGGAGCATCATTTAGAAACCCTGAGAATTCAACTTAACGAAATGGAAAGTGGATGGTTGTCTACGCGTGCACAGCTGGCTGAAACAAGGCAACAGTTAATTAAGACAGAAGAGCTACTTCATGATACGAGGTTGCGTCTTTTACGAGCAAACTATGAAAAAGCTGAAGTTTTAGAACGCTTAACACTAACCGAACCAAAGAATGGAAGAAGTAAACAATATATTTTTCTAAAATTTCATTTCATGTGTTCTACATTTTCTATGAACACACTAACTTCGTCTTACGAGTGTAATTTTTTAAGAATATGGATAAAGTAATTCAGTTTACCGGTAAATTAAATCATGAAAAATAATCGCATAAGTTCAAGGTCCTGGAATATCTATCCAGCAGTACAAGTATCTCATTTCTGAGACTTAGTAGGCCTAATTACAGAATGTATAATAGTAGTCTGTTAGCGCTCTAACCACAACTTACTTAAGATTTGTTTTAGCTAACTGTTTGCAATCACAATGAAGGCTAAAATGGAAATTTAGTATTAAACTTAACCAGCATATAAACACCGAGTTATCACGAAAACTGTCCAAGTATCATATTCATTTTGTTCTGCACTGTAAAAACTAATAACATATTTATGCTTTAGAGCTTGGGCAAATTCAATACCGTCTGTGATTGCTCACGTTGTCAATAACATAAGACTAATACGAGCGAATGTAAACTAGATGATCAAACAACATTAGTTTTTACGGAATATCAAAATATAAATGCATTTTCACTGTTATGATTGACCCCAGAAGATTTAGGAAGCTCTAAATGCTTATATACTCAGTCCTAGAAGACTTCAAACTCCGTAAAGGACTGGATTATTAGTTTTTAAATATATAAGTGTGTTTATTTTTTAAAATATACTCCTGTTTCCATAGAGATATACGTCAGTCATATTCCAATTCACTCAACCTATCAGTATGTATATCCTCATACATCAGTTGTCGAAAATGACTTCCTTACGCCTGTTACCACTCATGGATAAGCATAGGCCGCCCACCGGGATTCTCCGTCGAACTCTGTTCTGGGCAAATCTCAGTTGGTATTTATTCTTTTGATGTCTGACTCCTGTTCCTAGCACAAAGTGTTGCTTAGTCTTCCTCTTTTCCTTTTCCCTTCAGCATTCTAAGTTAGCGTTTTTCTCGTGATGCAGCTTGATATTTTCCTCAATATATGTCATCCACTTCCAGCGTCTTTTCCTAATTTTTTCTTCAGCTGGAAGCTGATTTGTTCTTCCTCACAGTAAGTTGTTGCTGATAGTATCCGGCCAACGGATATTGAGTGTCTTGCATGGAAAACTGTTTATAAATTTTTGTACCTTTTTGATGATGGTTGTTTCAGCTCCGTACAATAGAACTGTTTTGACGTTCGTATTGAAGATTCTGACTTTGATATTAGTTGACAGTTGTTTTGAGTCCCATATGTTCTTCAACTGTAGAAATGCTGCCCTTGCTTTACCAAACCCTTCATTTCCGCTAGTATCAGATCCTCCTTGTTTATCGATGAGGCTCCCTAGATATGTGATAGTCCCCACCTCTTCCAGGGCTTCCCCATCAAATGTGATTAAGTTCATGTTCTCTGTGTTGTATTTCAGGATATTGGTTTTTCCCTTGTGTATGTTGAGACCTACTGCCTCAGAGGCTTCTGCCATTTATTATTTATTTATTTATTTGAACACATGAATATTAGTACAAGAGAGCGCCAATATATATGCGCCACACAAAACAATGAGAATTCGAAGAGAAATAGAAAAAGAAGCTAAGGAGCGCAAAAAAAAGAGAACAATAACGAAGAGATTGATGTAAGGTAGTATGGTAGAAATGAGGGAACGGAAAGGTACAATCAGAAGAATTCTTTCAGTTAAGGAAGACACAACCACTTTTTAGGAAGAAAGTAAAAGAAGGTCACAGCAGCATAGCTATTGGCTTCTATTCTGAGCCATATCTGATAACGTCTCAAGCCACTGTGTTGCACCATCTCTCGGACCCCAACCAGGGAGTCGAGAAGGACCAACAGAAGCCAGCCCTTTGCAACTTTCTTTCATACTACGACACCATGTCATACACTGACCACCTCCTCTTTTCCCAACAAGTTCCAGAGTCGGCAAATAATGCTCGACGTGGAATTCTCTGGTACGACATTCGTAGAACATGTCCAAGCCACCGAAGTCGGTGTTTCAAGAGGGTGACACCAATTGCCCGAACACACGATGCCGAACCTCTGTATTACCAACATGGTGTTGCCACTGGATGTCAGCAATCCTTCGGAGACAGCGATGACCAAACACAGAGAGTCGTCTAACATCCTCAACTCGGAGAGGCTAGGTTTCACAAGCATAGAGCAAAACTGCTCTCACCGACGCCTTGTAGATTCGACCTTTTACAGCCAGACTAACATCAAGAAGGCGCCAAAGATGGCCCAGATTGGCATAAGCCGCTCTGGCTTTCACTATGCCTGAATTGATCTCATCACTCACACTACCACCAGCACTTATACAGCTACCTAGATACACGAACTTCTCGACTACTTCTATCTGCTCACCATCCAGGGTGAGTACAGGATTGGAATCCTGCCAGTCTTGTAGAAGTACTTTGCACTTCGAAGGTGTAAAGAACATACCATACCTACGGACACTGATTGCCAACTGATTAAGTGCGGATTGCATGGCTTGGGCATTATCGCACAGTAAGACAATATCATCCGCATACTCAAGGTCGAGAAGTCTTTCTCCAGGCAACAGATCCACACCACCATTACTTACATCCATCAGAGCTGTTTCTAGAATGTCATCGATGGCAAAGTTGAAGAGGAATGGTGAGATTGGGCAACCCTGCCTAACCCCACTGCTCGAATGGAACAATGGAGAGAGGTGGTTGTATGCCCTCACTCTGCCTGAGGTGTTTGTATATAGGGCTTTTAGGATGTTAATGAACTTCTCAGGCACACTCATCTTCAATAGACGATCCCAGAGAACAGTCCTGTTCAACGAATCGAAGGCAGCCCTGATGTCAAGAAACACTACGATTGTTGGCCTGTGATAATTATGACGGTGTTCTAACATTTGGCGGAGGGTGAAGATATGATCAAAACATCCTTGACCAGAACGAAACCCAGTCTCCTCCTTGCGAGTCAATCTTTCTCGGGTTATGAACAACCTAAGAAGTATGACGGAAGCCAATAACTTGGATGCGATCGGAAGTAGACTTATCCCCCGATAATTGTTACAGGAACGACGTGAACCCTTTTTGAAGATAGGGACAACTATCGACTCGTTCCATGATGTTGGTACACTTTCTAGTTCCCAGACCTTTGTAAACAATGTAGTCAGTTCCTTAGTGAGAAAGTCACCACCATCTTTAAAATGGGCCGGAGGTAAGTCATCCGGGCCAGGTGATTTGTAGCGTTTCAAGAGTTGGAGTTCCTTGCGGACTTCCGCCTCATTTGGTGGATCAATGGTCACCGGCCATGGAGGGCAGGACAGTCTGACCGATGTTGCCGGAGCAGCAGGCTGGTTGAACTGCCCTTCGAAGAATTGTGCCCATCGTCCAAGACGTCGATGGATGTTAGTGATTGGCATCCCGTCATCCTCACAGATTGTTTCGCTCACACCAGACTTCTTGCTGCTAGTGGCTCGGATGAGTTGGAAGAGCTTCCGGTAGTTACCAAATGCAGCTGCTGCTTCCAGCTCATTAGCACGCTTCGACCACCAGGCTTCTCCGTCCTTACACAAGCTTTGCCCGATTTCATTACGTAACATCCTTCGTTTGTGGTCAAACTCACGGTCAGCCTAAGTACACTGACGGGCATCGATGAATTGTAAGGAACTAGAAGAAACCCAGTGCTTATAAGCGAGACGTTTCGCGAAGCCGCAAGCGACTTTTCTCGCCATTTTCATGGCGTCATGAGGTTGCAACCAATGTTCATCTATACTTTCCTGTGGAATGGTAGCTAGCCTAGAAGCTAGCTCGGTTCGATAATTACTAGCAACAGAAATTGCAATCAGCTTGCTGACATCAATCCTTTAGTGACGATCACTTCGTTGACCACTGAAAAGTAAGATAAGATTGGCGCAGACCAGGGCATGATCCGAGTCCAGATAGATACTCCAGAAGGAGCAGCAGTCTTGTACACAACCACGCCAGTGATAGCTGATCGCGATGTGGTCAATCTGAGTCCAGGCTTGAGATGCAGAGGGAGGACGCCAGGTGGCACATCGGCGATGACTATGCCGAAAGTTAGTTCTAGCCAGAAACAGGTTGTGGTCTGTGCACAGTTGCAGTAGACGCTCACCGTTACCTGACCTGCGACCAACGAGTCCCCATCGGCCACCTAAACGACTCTCTTCTGTGCCTAGACGCCCGACCTGAGCATTCAAGTCTCCGGCTAGTACTACAATATCTTTCGAACGCACTTTCTGGAGAAGAACAGATAACTAGTGGTAAAACTCATCCTTGATTTCATCCGGGCTGCAATCTGTCAGGACATAGGCGGAGATGACGAAAACACATCGTTTCTCACGTCGATTTCTCACTTTGATGGAACTTTCTAATGTAACAGCACATAACCGAATGTTAATGTGGATCCAGTCGACTAGTGCTGCCTTAGCTCTAGCGCTTAGTGCGACACCAATGCCAGCAAGACCAGACGAACATGCCACAGGGTTCCCGGATAAACGCACATAAAACAAGCTTTTTGAAGCGACAGATGGAGAGCGAATTTGTAGTACTTCACCAAAGTCTTGAATACGGATCTCGGATAGACAACAAACGTCGATATTAAGACTTTCTAAAGACATAACCAGCCCTATCTGTTGTCCGACCTGCATAAGTGTGCGAACGTTGAAGGCAGGCAGTTTGAATGGCGCATGTGGTTTCAGAAAAACTGCTTCAGTACTCATATTCGGTAGTAACATACAATTTTCAACCGGACAGTGACTCGAGAACGTTTAGATACAGTCGAATTTCCACCAAAGACGAGCCGCTGTGTAAGTATAAAAGAGGGTGAATAATGTGGAAAATAATAATAATAATGATGACAATAATAGTAATAATAATAATAGTATTAATAATGACAATAATTGTAATGATAATTTGAACCAATTGATTGTTTTTCGAAGCGAGAAAGTAATTTCCATAGACATAGAGAGTTCATCATTTGTGTGTGGGCTGTGATACTGCCCGGGTGCCCAAACCGAAGCTTCTGCCATACTGGTTGTCTTGACCTGCATTTGTTGATGCGTATGAAATATTAGGGCCAGGTCATCTGCGAAGCCCAAATCGTCCAGTTACATCCAACCTATCCATTTTATTCTGTGCTTTCCCTCAGATGTCGAGGTCTTTATAATTCAGTCAACTACCAGAAGAAAAAGAAAGTGAGAGAGTAAGCAGCTTTGTCTTGCGCTAATCTTTACTCAGAATGAATCTGTGAGTTGTCCTTCACACACGACTTTGCAGTTTAGTCTATCGTATGAATTCCTTATGATGTTGACGACCTCAAGTACGCCACCTTGTCGAAGGTGTCATAAGGTTCTCCTATTCACACTCTGAGATACCTTCTAATCAAGGAAATTGATTTATAATGACGAGTTCCATTCAATTAATTGTTCAACGATGATCCGTAGTGTCGCGATTTCATCTGTACACGACCGATCCTTACGGAATCCAATCTGTTGATCTTGTAGTTTGGCGTCCACTGAATCTTTCATTCGGTTCTGTAACACACTGTTGATAACCTTTCCTAGTGCTGATAATAGTGTGATGCAATGGTAGTTCTTACATGTTCTGAGATCTTTATTTAGTATCTTGATGAGGTATCCATATTGTCAGTCTTTCGGTCGCACTTTTTCTCCCAAATCTTCCTTAATAGAACGTAGAGTATATCTGCCGTTGTTTCTATGTCTAACTTCAATGCTTCAGGTAGTATGTTGTTCGGTTCTGCTGCTTTCTCACTCTTGATTTGTCTAATGACCATCCTGGTTTCTTCGATCGTTGATGGAGTGACAGCTATAAGAAGGTTTGTGTATGCCTGTTCGATGTCCGATGGATTCAATGGACCTGGTCTATTCAGGAGTTCCTTAAAGTGTTCTTCCCATCTGTTCCTCTGTTCTTGAATCTCAGTGACTGACTTGCCCTCTTTATCCTTGACCGATCTCTCTGTTTGACAATAGTTCCCTGATAGTTTCATCGTTGTATCATCTGGTTGTCGGATATTTCCTTTTCTTACAGCTTTTTCAACTGTCATTGCTAGGACTTCGACGTATTTCTGCTTGTTGGCTCTAGTGCTCCGCTTCATTTGATTATCTGCTTTCATGTATCAGGCCTATGCCTTGGCTTTCTCTGCTGTTGTTCGACTATTTTCAATAGCTGTCTTCTTATTCCCTTGAATCTTGTCCAAGGTTTCGATAGAGACCCATTCCTTGTGATGATGCTTCATTCTGTCAGCACCTCTTGGCATGTTGAGTTTGTCAGTATCCCGAACCGTCGTAATGTTGTTTCTCCAGTTGCCCAGTGTTCCTTTAGTTTCGGTTTCATCTTAGCAACTACCAGGTGGTGATCTGGAGCTATGCCAGCTACTCTTTCGTCTTCTATGAATCTCTCGAATATTTTATTGTTGTAAGTATGGTCGATCTGGTTCTCTGTAGTGTGATCCGGTGAGATTCATATAGATGCATACATTTCTGGGGCAATATGGTGCCACCTATAACCATTTTGTTGAATGCACCTAAGTTTGTAGATTTGTCACCATTCTTGTTTCTTTTCTCCCAGTCAGTGATTATTGTTCCACGATATATTCATATCTGGTGTTGTGCGTTCCAACTTTGGCTTTTAAATCTCCCATCAAAAGGATCAGGCTCTTTCTTGAGCACCTCGCTATGATCGATTTCAGCCTCTCGTAAAACTGGTCTTTACCGTCTTCATTGCTATCATTGATGGGTGCATGACACTAGATAATATTCATTATGATTCTTTTATTCTTTGTTTTTTTTAAAGGATGCTTCGATAATTCTGGGTCCATGAGATTTCTATTCTATAAGTGTTATACGTGCTTCTTTGGACTGCATCAGTGCAAATTTTGTGTGTGCCAAACATTTTCTTCATGAACGGAGTACAGCAGCATATCTTCCGAATCTAATATTTTCTCTCCAACTTGAGTCTAATGGGTTTCACTGATTCTGAGCACCACTAAGTAGTGTCTTTTCACTTCCGTATATATTTGATTGGTCTTTCCGGTCTCCCACGTTGTCTGGACATCCCATGTACTTTTGTGAATTGTTGCTGTGGTTGTTGGAAGGGGTACCGACCTCGTGACTCCCGAAGAATCTCGGCTTTCACCATGAGGCGTCATAATTCTTCCTTCATCTTGGAGAACGGCGTTTAGAAGGTTTAAATGGTTTATTCTGGTTAGCGAGTTTTTAGCAAGGTTGTAATCTACGGGATATGGTTGTTGACTACATACCTAACCCTCCTTTTACCCGGTTTTGGGATCGGTAGTAACCCTAAAAAAGCTACAGGCGGAGTTATCGGGAATGACATTAACAGTCCAGTGGATATGGTGAGAAAAAGATTAGTGTAGTGTTGTGTGGAAATTTTTTGTAAGATGGTCTAGCTTATTGAGGGTGTCGTTCGATAATCCACTTTCCAGTTTAGCTAGAGAGATGTTAGTGAGGATTGGACCCTAGGGGCGATCCCACTAGCTGACCCATCTATTTGTCCATAAAATTTGTTGTTAAACGTACGGTAGATTAAGTGACTTTTCGAATTTACAAATAACACTATATTCAAGTATTTATGTCGCATCAGATGCAAACGTTCACCATTTTAACATGCAACATTTCCAAATTCATTATTGCTTGTAGTTAGACATTAACACCATTGGATGCCGGCTCAGTGGTCTAGTAGTTAAGCGTTCGCACGCGAGACCGAAGGTCCCGGGTCCTAGTCTTGCATGCGGGATCGTGGATGCTCATTGCTGAGGAGTCCCATACTAGGACGAAACGACCATTCGGTGCTCCCAAATTTTCAATGGTGGTCTAACATCCATCATATTAATTTAAACTCACCAATCTCCACAACCCTATACTGATAAATTCATTAATACATGTCTTGTTTTGACCTTTGTAAAATATCACAACAATTATGGACTTACAACTGTAGAACCTGATGATGAGTTTATTGAAAACGATTGTTCACTCAACTATTCTTAGTCTTTAAAATAATTTAGATATGAATTTCATGAATGTTGGTGTTTGTGACACATGTTTTAACACTTTGAACTTTCACTTTACTAACACTTTAACGAAAAGTATATTGATAATCTATCTACCTTGAATATGTAAGGAAGATTGTACAGGTAGGATATTTGATTCTAAACATGTTTCCAATAGTGAATTTACTACATTCCAGTCGAAAAAGCTTTCTAAAACTTTTAACCTTATTTTACAAATACTATTCATCATAGTGTTATAACTAATTATGTTTCAAATAAATTTCCATAATATATATTAATTTATTGTTAGAATTTTGCTCGTACCTATCAATTTGTTATTTATGTTGACTATTCATACAGCCCAATCGACATTAGATCTCACCTCTGATATATCATCTACAACATATAATAATGTAAGTACTGGAATCAAGCTAGTTCATTCGGAATCAACATCAGATTTTTCTTGTAAAAATAAACTTCTCAGTGTAGAAATTCAAAATAATCTCAGTAAAATTGATCATATAGGCACAGCAAGTAAGCCAGCTGGGAAATCTTTTTCAGACATTGCTGTTCAAAAGTGTGATCCACGTTCACATCATATATGTTTAGATCATTTATCTGGTAATATGAAAGGTTAGTCAGGTCGTATTTTATTTTCTATAATAATATGTATTATTTCTGTGTTTAAACAGTTTTATGTACTTCGTCATGAGGTTAAGTCGTATAAATTTATAGATAAGTTATCATTTTAACCAGATTTTACGCAAAACACTTCATTTCTCGACATCATATGTGCTTGTAGTATTTTTCTATTTATTATCATGTAATTGAAATTGTAGACATGAAATAATCTTTTAATTAAAGTCGGTTAATGGTTATCAATGGACTTTTCCGCTGAATGTCCATGAATCCCAGTGACGTTCACTCCATTATTCGAGTGCTGGTACCTTTCTCTTCGAATGCCAACGCTTTATCCATTAAACTTCTGAGTTCAGAGGGTCACTAGCTTGTGCAACGGGTATGAGTTTTACATGTAAGGGGCTGTATATGCTGTTATTGGAGACTGCAGTTGATCAGTCTCTGTTGGCATATGGGCATCCTGAGAGGGTTGCCTAGATATTGCTGTTTGGTCATAAATATTTAGTAAAGTTGGGTAGTAACTGGTATTCAAGTATGATCAATTGTAGTCTTTGACATCAAACAGAGAGAACGCAAACCCTTAGAAACTGAAATAATTTGTTCAGCTTTTTGACTCAAATGATCATGATAAGGGAGATTGAAAATTCTTTAATTAACATCAATTCTTAATTGACCAATCTTTTGTTGCATGAAATGAATCATACAGAGAAAACACTCAAATGCGTGTACAAACGAAATTGTTTAAAGCAGATCAATCTTTGACGTAGTTTTCTTCTTAGATTAGTAAACTACAAGTTTGAATGCAAGATATGTGCACTCGAGCATCTTTATTGATGTAACATTATGATCTTTTTTGAATTCATGTTTTTGAACTATAAGTAATTCTTTGTTAATAATTTTAGAATGGCCTCCTTATTCATCCATTACTGCTCCAGTTAGTCCTGGTGGATTACAAAAAGAAAATCACAAAGTATTGTCTGGTACGTCTATACCATTTCATAGTTGTCGCTTTGGTCGTCTGATTATTTCACCTGATGGAGATGAAGCAAAAGAACTAAAGTCAATCACTTATCAAACGACACACAAACTTTACTCAGCTCCATCAAAGACAGAAAACGAGAACCAGATAGGTATGTTTCTAAGCTACATGTATACTCCAACCGTTTACTGTGTGATGAAACAACAAATAAGAACGTAGTTTGTGGACAATCGTGTTGAAAATCTAGGACTCCTTATTTTATGAGATATATTTGATACTTAAAATCGACCCATTAGTGTTTTCTGAAACGTTTTTCTCAACCACAGCTTTGTAAGTATTTTTACAACAATGTTCAATTACACATCAGACTCTGTTCTCGTATATTTTAAAACTATACGAAAAGAATATGGACAGAACTGGATGACACACAACAAGCGGGACACTTTCTGGGTAACTCCAAGGTTTTCACCAGCTACTGACTCGACAAGGCACACTACTCTTTAAAGACTAGGTTGGCTTCACTACTTCACTTCCTATTGTTCGTTCAATAATCAGTCTGTACCAATCCAAGGAAAGATTTCGAATTTTTTGAGTCAAAAACATTCTCGTTTGAATTCCAGGTTGTAAGCCCCCAGAGAGATACTTGCGGTAAAAGTAAATGAAAGCAAAATAGTGGTTGACTTTAACGAACTTAGAATGATCACAGAAACTGAGTTTCAAGTAAATATAATATAAGCTATTTCTATCCACATAAAGTATCGTTGATTTTGATTATCTGTTAAGAATACTTACCTAAATTTAGCAACCCTATTTCACCAACGTTTTATGATAGTGTATTATTTTAGCGACGTCAATTTAATCCCTCCTATTGTTTCAGCTAAGCTTATTCTTATCGTGAATACAGTATATTTTTAATATCCTAATATACCATAGAAAGGTTTGGTATTGCTGTCAAAAACAAGTGACAAGATATGAGTACGATGGTCAAACTAAACAGGAGACGTTTCTCGAAAATTGAAGCTGTGACGTTTGAGTATTAACGGAAAATGTCTCGTAAATTTTGCTTTTATCAAGAAACGTGTATCTGTTATTGGTAGTGGTAATATTTTTACTCAGCTACTGTCTGGGAATCAAGATTTGCTTGAACCTACAAAACAAGGCGAATAATGTATTTGGTTATCGTATAGGAATATCTTAGTGTTTGGAGTTATTTCTTATGATCATGACAATTAACTCAAAATGACTACTTTTATTTCAGTTGAAATGGAGCTGAATACGCCTGCTACAAGTATATCAACTGACCATGAAAAGCAACCTAATTCAGAAGTATGTTTGACCTACTTATTCATTGTCAGTTTTAAAAGATTTATGTATTTACGAATAAATTTTTCTGCTACCCATTAGGATGTTTTATTTATTTAAACACATAAACATTGGTACAAGGAGGCACCAAATAAGCATGCGCCATATTCGATTAGTGTGAGGGCTGGGATACTGCCTGGGTGCCCAAACCGAAGCAGGATGTTTACATATTAGCATGTGTTATGTTCTATCGCATACAATGGTTAAGCATGTCTATTAGATAAGATCATCAAACCCGTTTGTTCATATATTGTATTCCCATTGTATGTTGATCAGTGTAACGTACAAAACACCTTGAAGCTTATGCCTTAGCACTTTAAATTTAATTTATTCAAGTTCATCGTTATGTAACATGTTGGAAACCCATAAACTGCAACCATACTACGTGATGGTTAAACTTTTGGGTATTTTATGGTCATTAGTAGTACATTTAAGTAGTTATATCATGTATTCGGAGAATCAAACTAGATTTTCAGGTAAATTTGAGTGTACACTAGTTAAACTAACAGTGGTAACCAATAAGTGCTGTGTACAAGTATTCAACAGTTGTACAACAAAAAGAAAATTATGGTGATCTAGCCGTTGGAAGTAAAATGTTTTCTGGGAACTGGTGGTGAAAACCATGAACACCTAGTTTTAACGCCGCGGTAACACCAATATCTTTTAGCAATCAACTTTTTGACATTTTTGCCTTTGATGGATATTGACCTCGGACATGTTTATTTTGTTCGTCTGATTCATATTTAACATGTAACTTTAAAATACGTTTAACTTTTTATGAAAAACGTCATGAAGCTTGATCACTATATTATAAAAACTAGGATGTAACTGGAAAGTTGGATATATTTGAGTTTCTGTCGCTTATCAGTTAATATGATCATAATATCCTACCAAAATTTGTTAAGTATCAGGGGCGTTGTTATTAGTCTTGTCTAACGCGTCTTGCAGACTTCTAAATGATGTTCTTACATTCCATATAATTTATTTCTAGTCGGTCTCACTAACTTTACCATATATACCTGAAACTCCTGCGTATATGTTGAACATGGTCAATCTTTCTCGAAGTTGCAGTGCTTATGAGATTGCTACAGTGCCACTTAAACTTTCGTGCAATAGTGATCTCTCTACCAAAAACACATTGTCGTCCACATCAAATTGTTCAATTTCTATGAATAATGACAGACCGAGGTCTAAGTATGGTAGGTGGGTTTCCAAAAAACTTCACAAACGTTCGAAGCATGGAGTTTCGCAAGATCTAAAGAATAAAGTTGGTCGATTCTTGGAGCCTTATCCGCCAAGTACTAACGACGTTCATAGAAGTAAGGAATTAAAAGGTGATTCTGCTAACAAGTCGACGTGGCATAAAGTATGGTCAAAAAACAAGTAATGGATTATCAAACAAGTTTTTATTGTACATATTTCTTTAGTTTAAAATTATATTACAGTTCTTAACTTTAAATTGTTTTGTATGCGCTTACCAAGTTAAATGAGTTTGTTTCCATTTATATTGCGCTCATTCTGTCGGTGATCCCATGAAGGTAGAGATGATGCATCAAATACTGCAGGGTTACTGAATGCAGACCTGGCTTGTTCTAGAGTAGCTACACATGATCTGTCTTTATAAACATCAACCAATTCATATGTACCATCTCTCTGACTCTAAAAATTTTTAACGTAAAAATTAATATCAGATGGGATTTGTGGATATTATAGTAATTTCAATGGTTAAGACCATGAGTCAGTATAAGCTAGACCACCATGGAAGCACTGGACGGCCGTTTCGTCCTATCGTGGGACTCCTCAGTAGTGCGCACCCACGACCTCGCCCCTTGCGAGATTCGAACCCAGGACCTACCGGTTTCGCGCGCGAGCACTTAATCATTAGACCACTGGACCGGCATCCAACGGTGTTAATGTCTAACTTCAACTAATCCACGAAATTGAGCGACGCATTCACCACTGTGAGTCACCATCTCACAACAGACCTGGTTGAACTCCACTGGTCACTACTTCGCACTAGAACTCCAGGATATACCTCTTGAAGCCAGTCACTAGTGAGCATATTTTGAGTAATAGGACGAAACGGCCGTCCAGTGCTTCCAGGTTTCCCATGATGGTCTAGCTTCAACTGACTCATGATCTTAACCATTAAAAACTAATAATTTATAACTGACTCCATTCAGTATGTATGCAGCTTTGCTTAAAAGCAGATTCATTAATACGGTTGATCGGTTACTACTGTACGTCATGATACGCCTAGTAATCGAGTTATTCATCTAGAGTTCCTTTTGTAGTATACGTGTTTCATGCCTTACCGAAAAATGCACTTGGAAAATAGATAAAAAATATTCAGTGGTACTGTGGTGTATGCGATTTATGTCCACAGACATAATTAGTATGTAAAACCAATGGGAAGGGGGGAAACCCTAGCAGAAGGCTAAAAAGATCGAGTTGAAGAGAATAGAAGGTAAGCCCCCAAATGCCCTGGTATGGCCGAGAGTGTAGTGGGCCCGCCCTCCCACTCGAAATGCTCCCACACGGCCACGCGCATACTCACTGCCTTCTCGTGGCGGGGGTGTTGTTTACGAAAATGAGAGGACGAAAAGCAAGTGTCCGGCGCTTAAACCGGATCCCAAACGAATGGTGCACATGGGCTCCAGTATCCTGAGGGAGCAAATGGCGTATGAACCAATCGTTGGTCACCGGATACCATGGGACTGCATCTTCTCGCGATGCTCTAGTGCCTTGTGGGTTAGATCTTTAGGTCAAAGGCTCGGGATGTGGCCCCCTAAGAAAACCACCTGGTTAGGTCTGGCCACCCGGGCAGTATCACAGCCCACACACAAACAGAATGAAATGAAGATACTTACGGAAAATACTATACTTGCTTCGATTAACAATCAAGCGATTCACGTTATTATTATTTACTACGCCTTTTATTCCCACTCTGTGTATCCTTATTTTCCGACTTGTATGCACTAATATATTGGATCCCCATCAACAGTTAATTATGTGCTGTTAGATTAGAAAGTTCCATCAAAGTGAGGAGAAACGATGTGTTTTCGTCATCTTCGCCTATGCCGATTAACTGTTCTTCTCCAGAAAGTGCGTTCGACAGATGTTGTATTACCAGCCGGAGACTTGAATGCTCAGGTCGGGCGTCTAGGCACAGAAGAGAGTCGTTTAGGTGGCCGATGGGGACTCGTTGGTCGCAGGTCAGATAACGGGGACACCGTCTACTGCAACTATGCACAGACCACAACCTGTTTCTGGCTAGAACTAACTTTCGGCATAGTCATCGCCGATGTGCCACCTGGCGTCCTCCCTCTGCATCTCAAGCCTGGACTCAGATTGATCAAATCGCGATCAGCTGTCGCTGGCGTGGTTGTGTAGAAGACTGCCGCTCCTTTTGGAGTACCTATCTGGACTCTGACCATGCCTTGGTCTGCGCCAATCTTATCTTACTTTTCAGTGGCCAACGAAGTGATCGTCACTAAAGGATTGATGTCAGCAAGTTGGTTGCAACTTTTGTTGCTAGTAATTATCGAACCGAGCTAGCTTCTAGGCTTCGCGCAACGTCCCGCTTATAAGCACTGGGTCTCTTCAGGCTCCTTACAGCTCATCGAAGCCCGTCAGTGTGCTCCTGGAGAAAGACTTCTCGACCTTGAGTAAGCGGATGATATTGTCTTACTGTGCGATAATGCCCAAGCCATGTAATCCGCACTTAATCAGTTGGCAATCAGTGTCCGTAGGTATGGTATGTGCTTTGCACCTTCGAAGTGCAAAGTACTTCTACAAGACTGGCAGGATTCTAATCCTTTACTCACCCTGGGTAGTGAGCAGATAGAATTATTCGAGAAGTTCGTGTATCTAGGTAGCTGCATAGGTGCTGGTGGTGGCGTGAGTGATGAGATTAATTCAGGTATAGTGAAAGCCAGAGCGGCATACGCCAATCTAGCATCAGATATGGCTCAGAATAGAAGTCAGTGGCGATCCTGCTGTAACCTTCTTTTACTTTCTTCATAAAAAGTGGTTGTATCTTCCTTAACTAAAAGATTTCTTCTGGCTTTACCTTTCCGTTTCCCCTACTATTACCATTATTATTACTATTACACTACATTACACTAATCTGTTCGTTATTGTCCTTGTTTTTTAACGCTCCTTACCTTCTTTTTTTTCTCTTCGAATTCCTATTGTTTTGTGTGGCGCATATAAATTTGGTGCCCTCTTGTACCAATGTTTATGTGTTCAAATAAATAATAGAATGTAAACAGGAGATTGTGACTTAGATGAGTCATACAGAGTGTGGAATGAAGCATTCAATGGTTCTTATATTTCAACAAGTTATTCCGTAATTTTATACTAAAATACATTCGGTTGTCCCCTCCGCACCTGTGTTCTCACTTATTACAATACAAGCAAGGTCATATCTAATTGAATTTAAAGGAGCTGGAGAGCTGCTGATATATCTGGTTCAAAGCAAGTTGAATCCCTCATATGTAGCATGCACAAGTTATGTAGAACATAGCTGTCGTCCGGTTCCTTTTGTGCCATGTGCATCGAATAAAGTATATATGGGTTAACCACAACCTGCAGGCTACCCACAAATAATTAGGAATTATGGTTTTTCCATTCGAAGTTTTGAAAAAAATAGCGTTCGAAATTAAACTCATTCTGTTGTCTAAATGACTTGAAGAACGCTCTTTTTCTGACGATAAGCACATAAATGGTCTCATAGGGGAATAACCACTGGACTTTAAGGCTTAGGTAATAATTTAGTAGCAGTAGTTTTGCGATTTACACTTATATTTTATATCAGTCTTACTAATTCACACATAGAAAATAAGTTACAGGATGTAATGATTTCAGGATAGTTCTGTAATTCCAACGCAGAACATAGGGTTTTCACTTTAACTTCTCTAAAATGAGATTCTTGCCACTCAATGATGGGCGAATTTGTTACCTTCTTTGCATAATCTAAAACTAGTTTCATCTTCGTTGATGGTATTTTTGATTTTGCAGTGGCAGTGGGTTACATTAATGCCAGTTTATTAACTGCATGTTCACCATTCATCCAGGTTTAAAGTATTTTAGTTTTTTGTATGAATTTTAATATCAACCTGGTTCAGTTCGGCAGTTTATTAATCTTGGAGAAGATCTGTAGCCCAAATGGAGTTTTGTTCTCTAATTTGAGTGATTTAATCGGGAAGCTTTTATTGTCCTTCTGGGCGTGATAGGTGTCAACAACCAAGATCGACAGAACAAGCAGTCATATGTGGAGAGATTCGGAAACCTTACTCTAATCTAAAGTTTCTGCTGATGATGTACGTAGGGACAGTGGAAGATTCTTGACAAAACCAGCCAGGTTAGATAATGAACCTCATTCCGTATAGTTATCACACATACCCTCTACTTCTTTTTGTGTACACTGTTAGTGATATGGTAGGTTTTTAAATCAAATCTACGAGTTTATAAGTACCTTTACAATAAGTATCCAGGGTATTCCCAAGCGGCTTTGATCCAGAATTTTTCTACCCAAGCTTAATTCTTTGCGATCATCCACCAAAATGTCACCAAGTAACTTGAAGTTGATGGAATCACTTTGAATGGTATCGAGGATATATTTCAGCTCATCTGGATTCACACTGTCCTTGGCCGTTTCCTTCAGGTAAATAGAAAAACGTCATAATTGTATCTGAAAGTTAGTTTGTTGGTGTTTCATAAACAGGACATTCTTACAGCCACTTGTGGATAAAGTTTAGTGAAGTACTTATTTATAACGATCTAACCCTTGTGATGGTTCGGAAAAAAAGCTAGCATTCATACCGTGATCTCAGTCATATGTACTTACTGCGTAATCAGGTGTTGACATCACTTTAATAGGTGTGTACAGAAGACATACTTGCTTTGTGACCAGCTTATTACAAAAACATGTAGTAGTAGTAGTAATACAACAACATTACGAGAACTGAACTTCTTAGTCGTTAGAATCCATATTTAAAAGTTCCCATATTACTCAAAGTATAAACCAACTACCTTCTGTAGAACTATTGATCCGCTGTATGGTGCGATTCGGACAGGCCATCGAAGCTGTGTGATCTGATCTTTAGATTTGTCAGGAAATGCAACTCTTGTCAAGTGTTCGATGCAGACGGCAAGTAAACGTGATATTCCAAGACCATAGCACCCCATGAACATAAGTCTAGGATATAAAATATATGAAGTGATGTGTGTCATTTTATAAGATAAACATCATACGTAAAATTTCCAAACACTAAAAAAATGATGAAGACAATGTAGTTGTTCAGAGGTTATTTCACTACAACTTACTTTGAGCCTGAAGGGGATTGATAAGTGGCATCAAAACACTTTGAATATCGTTCACCCAATAGGAAACAGTGGGCGACCTTAAAAAAATAAACATGAAACTGTCCAATCAGTGACATTCAAAGCTAAGTACATCGTGATGTCAAACGAGACCTATAAAGTTACATCGGAAGCAATGATTTAGGGTTCTTTCCAACCACATTACTACGTATCTTTCATGAGTTCGATAGAAGTGTGCTCTTAAAGCAGTATTAAATGACGTGTACTAGATAATGATAAATATAATCTATCATGTCACATAATAAGCTACGAAAGTAACATATCCCCTTTACTTTAAGCAGTACAGGTATCCAACTGGTTAGGGATGCTTAAATAGAAGAGAAAAACAGTAAATCATTTAGGATTGATTGTGTTTTGAATTTTAAAAAATTAACACTTTGCTGGCGAATTCTGCTCTCTGATATCCGTTCACTAAATGTGTCCATCGTTAATTCGATTTCAGAATAATCGTTACTCAAACAAATGAATATAAATAGTTGATCACGCAAGCACTATATCACTGTTGTGCCATGAATGTACACTTCAAAATAGTTTGATGACAATGCGTCCAGTTAACTAAGGGGCATGTTGAAGTAATGGCGGCTAATGTAAGGTCAACAGTCACCAGCTGAAGTTTTTTACGGACGGAAACAATAACTTTATAAATAAATGAATATATTTTTAATATCCCAATGAGTAGAAAATCTAATTTTTCTACATATTGGGATATTACAAATATATTAATTCATTTATAACAATCTACCCAATGCTCCAATTATTCGAAATTAAGTCCAACCTTGGTAATAATAACTAATAACTCTTTCGCTGATAATTCTTGATTACTTACTTCTATACCTTGAACTTCATTGAATACTTTTGGGCAAGATTGTAAAGAACACAATGAGCTGGCAACTTCACCTGTAAGTAATTTCCTTCAGAATGATAAATACCTTTAAGTTCTGAATTGAATTTCAGGGAGCATCTAAAGTGAATCAAGAAGTGTGATGGATATTTGGACAGATTTTTAAAAGAAATTAACTGATTTTACAATTTAAGATTTATACAAGCGAAATGTAAGAACAAATGTTATGTTAGCATACTTCACTGCGGCCTTAAATAACTGAAAAATAATAGGTAAACGTGGTTAGGTACCTTACTATAATTCTGAGACAAGATATGAGAAAGAACATTTTCCACAATAAAATAGACATGGTTTTTACGCCTTGGCAGGAAACTAACGTTGCTTGTTTTGGATAATATGGACATATATCGGACGGACAACATGGTAATTCTCAATATCTTATCATTAACGCTAGAACAACTTTCGAAAATAAAGTATTTTCGCATGCTTAGTTGGAGTTTCGCTGAATGGACAAGCAAGCATTTCAACTTTGTAGTGTTTGGTATTATCTGGGAGTCGAAACAGTTTCAGTGCCCTATTAGTCACTCGTTAATTCGACTTAACATTGGGTCCTTCATAATACTTTATGTTTAGGTATCTTTCATGCCTACTGTTCACTACCATTGATACTACTTCAGTGGTATTTCTTTTGATAATTTCATCAACCTTTGATTACATGGTGCAATACCTTGGGCCAATGTAGATTCGTACCAAGTCCTACATTGCTTATAACTAACAGCTCTCATAGTTACCGATAGGTGGTGAGGGACAAACAATTTTGCTTAATTCACTCTACATTATAATCAGCTTCCAGAAGATTGATGTTAAGTTATTGTTTGAACCAAAGAACCTATGTTTTGTTTAAATAAAGTGACATACTTTCCTGCCGTTTAAATTCATCAAACTGAATTAGAAAGAACTATAAACAGGAAAACACAGGCATCTATTATTACCCATTCATATATAACTGGCTGCTTCAAAAGCTGTAAATGGTACTCATAATGTGCTAAGTGCTTGTTAATTTTCAATAAATAACCATTTTCTAGTAGCTTGGCTGATCAAAAGAAAGATCTAGAGAATACAATTGTTCGATACTACGATGTTCACTGTAAGGTAACACTTTGGACTTACACAGAAAAGGTACATTACTTCAATGCCCGCGATAAATGTAGGTCTATTGACATCTGATAGGGTAATTTTCATTGGTATAGTTAATAGGTAAAACAAACCATGAAACTTTGGTCATTTGGAACTATCGACCACTTTTCGAACGCAAAGATCTTATTTTCGATCTTTGAAAAAACCTTAACGTTTAGAAAGCGACTTATGAGAAGTATTTGAATAATATTATAAGTCGAAGTTTAGGTTTTATGAGGTCCAGTGAACCGAAAAGATCAGTGCACCTTTGGTTTACTGTTTTAACGATTCGCCGATAAGAATGCCAGTTCTGTCCATATCCCCCGTGTATATTATTTCGGCTACAGCTAGCGTCTTAATAATTATAGAGTAAAAATGTAAGTGCTAATAGTCCGTAAAGTAGTTCTAATAGTTACATTTCCAGTATTTGCTCAGTCACATTTGATAGATTTTGCAAGGTATTTTTATTATTTATTTTATTTCAACACATAGATAATGGTACAAAGAAGCACCAAATGCATATGCGCCACACAAATCTTATTCGATGTGTGAGGGCTGTGATACTGCCCGGGTGCCCAAACCGAACCGGGTGGTTTTCTTATGGGGCCACTCCCCGAGCCTTCGACCTGAAGGTCTGATCCACAAGGCAGTGGAGCATCGTAAGGAGATGCAGTCCTATGGAAGCCGGTGACCAACAATTGGTTCGTACGCCATTTGTTCCCGCAGGATACTGGAGTCCATGTGCACAATTGGTTTGGAATCCGGTTAAAGCGTCGGACATTCGCTTTTCGTCCTCTCATTTTCGTAAACAACACCCCCGCCACGAAAAGGCAGTGAGTAGGACTTCCCTGGCAGAGGCTGTATACGCGTGGCCGTGTGAGAGCATTTCGAGAGGGAGAGCAGACGGATTCCTTTTTTAAGTAAAGACCAATCAGATAAGTGGGTAAATCTGTTTGAATCTATATGATGAGATTAAATATGTTAATCAGAATAGCACAAAATTGAGTACAACTCACTTTGAACACACTAATATTCGGTCTTCTCCTACATCAGCTTGAACGTGAAATTCCTCTGAAATGAGACCACCAACATTTCCTGGATCTGCAGATGCTTGATTTATAAAGAATGCCAAAGATGTTGGGATGTAACAGATGGAGTTAATAAATTATAACTTAAAGAAATGAAAAAGGATTGAGATTTCACTCAACAGCAAATTAGAGGAGACCTGGTGAAGGTTAATATGTATATGATGTTGATATAGTGCTTGTAGTTAACCACCAGACGTCAGTTTTCTCCCGTTACTTTTTAAGAACGTTTATAAGACCTTGCTTTATTAATTATTCGCAACACCTTTTATTTTACCTTCAGACGTATATGAGACAATCTGACGACTACTGATTGTTCTTATGACCAAGACAATTCACTTTCATGCAAATCGGCATAATCTCTTTTGAATATACATATATGTTTTGCATAACATGCAGATTGGTTGAAATCTATGTCACTTGTATGCAACGTAATAACGGGACGTATTTCAAATTTATTTCTCAATGGTGAATTGATAATGTATTTAATTCGGACACCCGAAAATCGGACAACGGATGCTTATAGTAGTGATTTTGACAACTTTTTAATGATGAGATTTTTAATCTATCGAGTGCTTTCTACTGACATAATACACCAGGAGAATATTCAGATACTTTTTATGTGAGCTCTCAAAGTAAACGCTCATTACCAACACCAACAAACTGGAGATTAAAGCTAAAATATATTCGTGCTTCATATTACTGCTGATTCGTTTTAAGGGTTCATATCTCTGAAATATCCTAAAGTTCATATCATATTAATTCAGTGTTAGGAATTTAGATAGAACAAAAGGGGATATATTACCAAAACTCAGGTGAACCGCAGTTACTAGTCAGTGGATATAGTCACACTTTATCAACTACCGTGCGGAAAATAACGAGGACAACAGGACTGTGCTTTAAATGAGTACTAAGTTGTGAGATCTAACAGTTGACTTTTAGGACTGATGCCCAGTCTTGTGTGCTGTTAAGGGTATGAGGTCTGATGTCACTTCCCGGCTGCCCACACTGTGGAAGGGTACTTCTTGAGGAACCTGAAAAGGAAGTTGGATTAATGTTGGTCTTAACGACCTGGGAGCGTGACCGCATATCCCAAGGGACAACTGCTTGAGGCCGGTCGCGCACGGCCTTTTTGTGGGGTTTTTAACGTGTTAGCTCCGTTCTTCAAAGGGCCTTACCGCCGTGGACGGAATTTCGGGAGGTAAGGTGAGGCGTGACATTTTTAGGGTCGACCTTCTCTAACCCCTTCCTTCTTTGTGAGAAGGAAGCAGTGCTGCAGATGCTGGTTGTCTGAGGGAAACACTTTACTGCTGTCACATCCCTCTGCAATCAGCAGTAAGACTTTGCCCTCAAACCTTGAGTTGCTGCTTCTAGTCTTACCGTTCTCCAATCGACCTGCCTGGCATGGTAGAACCTACAGGAACATATGTTTCAGCAAATATGACTCCGTTGGATTACCACGATGGGCAAGCCCGACCACCGCGTCAAGGTAGCAGCTAGGGTCGGGACTGATGTTACCAACATAGCATCCAGAACTTAAAATCATGGGATGACAGCTTACTAAAAATGACTATACAAGTAGTTTTTATGAAAAAGGGGATATTTTAGATAGTGTATTCCTAGTGAATAATTACCTTAAAATAATCAGTCGTTTATAATTTGCAAGTGACATCTATCGATTATACTGAGGGACTAGCCACAAAAAGGGTCTGCTTACCAACTAGGTACGGTAACCCAAGGTTAGTCAACAAGTCAGAATACGCAGTCTTCACACGTCTATACGTTTCCTCAGCTGTCTCGGCAGAAGCATCAAATGTGTAAAGGTCTGGAATTTAAACAGAATAAAGTGCCTGTACCTTGCATTACAAACTCACGTCCCCTGACTAGACCATGTTTTGGGTGGGGTTCATCTCGAAATTTGCTGGTTATCTTGAAAACAAAAGTATTTTTATGTAGCTTACCTGATACATCAAAACAGGGAGGGACTTATACGACAAATTTAGACAGGCAATGAAATTGGTTATACATTCTTCATGGGTCTAACAGAATGTGAGAGAATTATATATTACTGGCTGTAAACAATACTCATGAGATAATCTGTCTTTGACTCTGAATAAGCTACTCTGCATGGTAGACCATCGACCTGTGCGGTTTATAAAGACTGTATATATATATATATATACACATACCAGACTTTTCCCAGATGTGTCTCGGACCTAACGTTGGGAGCAAAACACGCTGAGCTCCTAGCTGTAACATGTTATTGTCAACTAAACTTTCCAGCTTTCGCAGAGATCGCAGTACTTCCGGTCCAAAAGCATACACACCGGTGGAGTCAGAAAAGATGAGACCATACAACCGCAGAAGCTACATTTTAGTCGGAAGTATCGAACAAAAAACCTTTTGGCTGATACAAAGAGTAGATGTTACTCCAGGTATGTTTATTAACGGGGGAAGGGAACGAGATAGAAACGTGAACACAGACATACAAGGCACGTTAAAAAGTCAAACCCCTCTAATGCCGCCCGCCGTTTCGTTCCAATGACCTTGATCACCTTTACAAGAGGCGGTCATTGCGTACTTCAAGTGTATAGGGTTTGTTGCGTGTCTGTTTGATCACACAAATATTAGGTTTTCTCATATTTAAGTAGTCTTTTGCTGCAGTAAAGTCAAAAAATCACTGCGAAAAGCACTGATTTAGCTTTTTCTATTGTTGCTTAGTAACTTGGTCTGTGATACAAATGACTCTACTGAACCTCAATGCCTTTTTAAACTTTTTGATCAAGTTCAGAAAACAACCCAACTCCTGAATCGTTCGCCCTGAGAACATTTCGAATAACACTTCCAAAAACCTAGTCACAAGCTAGATTACAATAATTGGTTTCTGTACTTGCCTGCCCTGACTATGCTCAGAGGGCGAAATCGCTCTGGACGGAATAGAAGAAGCCTTCGTTTAACGGATTTCCGTATCTACTGGTAGTAAGTCATCGATGCCTCTAGGTAGAATTCTAAATATATTTGTGGGGCCACTGAAATATCACTGAGCCCAAGACAAATCATCGGTAGTTGGTTCACTGAATATCGAACAGATCATCGGTCCCTGTCAAAGTCAAGGACAGCCAACACGCATCATTTAATCGAATGTCATGGACTGGCCAATGCCATGGCGGTCTCATTATCTTCTCTGTACTCATTCCTACTAATACATTTCCATCATAACTTCCTTTGTGTTTTACGGATTTCAAAGCATCCATAATACCTTGATACGGAGAGGAATTTCACTTTAGGTGCTGACCAAGAGGCGTGCTTTCGACGTTAGCCGTTGGTCATACCATTCTCGTCTAACTCCAGTAGGTCCGCAATTATCTGGCATAGATCATCTACGTTAAAGACCTACATATTTAACGATGAAAAGAAAAATACTAATAAACTATGGTAAGACGTTGTCCCTAATCCTTGAGACTTCTCGGATTTCTCTTGGACTACTTTAGTCGTCAGTGATTTCCAGAGTTTGTCTACTCTTAAATCATGAAAAATGTGTCTACAGTCCGTTCTGTTATGTTGTGTTTCTAGTTTCTGGATGCTTTCTTTAGGATTTGTGTTAGAACTGAGCTTATGTAGGTATCTAAGAGGATATCCATAAGTCATTAAAAGGTCACCCCTGAGATGCCTATACTCTAGTGTGTGAAAGTTCAATGATTGGAGGCACTCTTCATAAGGCTCGAAGTCGAGTCCTCGAACTGATTTTGTAACTCACTTTTATCCATATACTTTTGAAATGAATGTGGAAACACTATGTTTCTGCTCTCTAAATAGGACTTGATAAAACTGTTGAAGTTTAAAGGGGATTTTCTGCCGTCGAACTGGCCAATTTGGAAAGAGAATTAGTTCTGAAGCCTAAAAGTTCATTCCAAGAAATAAAAATAGCATGTGTTAACTACGAGGCAGTGAATGGACTTGATTTTCAATCAGTGAAAGTTTCTAATACTTCTCTTAGTCGTCGTGATGAACTTCATTCTCAATGTCGTTCGAGCTCACGTTTGGTTAATAATGGTTCTGATTCTCGTGAAAATACAAAAAGTGAGTTGCAAGGCAGGTTATAGAAGTGAGCACAGTTTTAGTAAATGCTTATCCTATGGTAGATTTCGCTTATGTAATTCATGTGTCTTTGTTATATCTAGAAGGTTGTTCTTGATATACCGCGTATAACGTGAGCACTAGAACGCCAGAACACTCTCAAGTCGCAATGAGAAGACAGAAGACTGATGAAAGGAATATTATTCCCAGACAGTGTCAGTTATAGTACAAAATTGTCAGGTATTTATAGTTTTTAGTAAGAACGAAATCATCATTACAGTCCTCCAATCCACATACAGGGGAAGCTACATGTAGGAATTCTAGTATATTCTTCCAAAAGGTGATTGGATGAAATATCTTCGGCTCCTTCTGAGCCTCTTACAGCTTCCTCGAGTTCACCCGTGTTCCGTCGCCACACCTTCCTTCTTTAAACTCTGTTGTGTAAGACTTTTTTCTCGGATCCACCTGAAACTTGGTTGCCACATTCCTCTTGCGGTCCATCACTCTCGAGGGTTGTACTGCTTTGCCCTTGCGTTGTTTACATCTTCTATGTTTGCGCGCCTGAGGGCAATTCTGAGATGAATCTACGAGCAATTGAAATGGGAGTCGGCTTTCTGAGACCATTGTACTGCCGTCTCTTCGCATTTGATTTATGTGTCTTATACATTTTCCGACACCTATCCGAACTACGTACAGTACATTTCCGATTCGACGTTCTATGACACCTGGTTCCCACTTCCTATTACCTTGATACGATTTGATAAGTACCTTTTCATCCACCTGAAAGCTACGAGTGACCGTACGATACTCATTCGTGGGTTTATTTGTCTTTCTGGGTGGCAACATACTGTTAAAGACTGTCCGGATTTTCCTTCCGAACATACACTCGGCTGGTGACTTCCTTCTGGTACTGCCGGATTAGGGGTAACTCTGTAAGACCTTAGGAACTTACTGATCACTTGTTCTGGGGTACCCTCACCTCCCCTTTGATCAGAGCTCTTTTTATCGTATCCACGGATCTTTCTGCTTGGCCAGTCGACTGAGGATGATACGGAGGAGATTTTCACTGCAAAAGCGTTTGAAAGCGGATGAAAACTGAGTACCGTTGTCGGTCACTAAGAACTCTGGAACCCCGAAACAAGCAAACAATCCTGACAATCTTCTTATTGTACTCTCTGATGTCGTTTTCGGCATGTCATATACTTCTGGCCGTTTTGTGAAAGCATCGACAACAACTAAGTAATTTCTGCCTTGTATTGGTCCGGCGAAATCAGCGTGTATTCTTTGCCAAGGCCCGTCCGGTTTGGGCCATGGTTGTGGTTCAGCTTTCGTTGGATTCTTCGCAGCCTCTAGACAGGACCAACAACTGCTACATTTTTGTTCTATATCATGGTCCATTGACGGCTAGTATGTATAGCTGCGAGCTAGTGATTTAATTTTACTTATCCTCGGGTGCCCACTGTGGAACTGCATAATGAATTGGTGTCGAAGATTTCTGAGCATAACGATACGGTGGCCAAACATGATGCACGAATCGACAACCGTTAAGGACTCTCGTCGACGAAAATATTGTAAGAGATCTCCATGTAGTCTAGATGAATGCCACTTGTTGAGTATGCAGTGGCGAACAATCTTCAATGCATTATCCTTCTTGCTAGCTTCTTTAATGGCTTCGAATGTGACCGGGAGTCAGGAAACTGCGTCTGCCAATACTTTGTGAACCTCAGCCCCAACATCTATGGCAGCTACAGGCACCTTCTCTTCTTGATTTGCATGTGAACCAATCAATCTTGAGAGGGTATCTGCCTATCCAAAATCCGTTGTCGGTTGATACTTTACCTTGAAATCATAGCCCAGCAGTGTAGTTGCCCGTCGCTGTAGACGGTTTGCTGTATATACAGGGATACCTTTTTGGATCCAAAACTGTCAGTAGCAGTTTATGGTCTGTTAATAAGGTGAAATGCCTGCCAAGCAGCATCTTGTGGAACTTTTTTGCAGCAAATATAGTGGAGAGGGCTTCTTTCATGCTAAATGCCTTAAGTGTGGCAAAATAGGACATATGAAGTCGGTCTGTAAAGCTACTGCTCAACTCGCCACTAGTGATGATAAACCTTCTAGTTCTGATTTTGTTAAGTCGGGTGTTTCTAATGATCAGTTATCTTTATTCACGACTTCGAAAAGTAATTTGCACATTCAGAAGTGATTACGTACCACCCTTGATCGATTCCATAATATTATTGTTAACACAGGCAGTATAGAGTCCCTTCTTTCATTGAAAAACTTGAAATCTCTAGATTCTAACTCCGTAGTACGACTCGCTGAAGACCCAGTATTGGGGATACTGGACACAAACTGCTTATCCGAGGATTATATGAATTGCTAATTAATGATGATAATTCCTAATATATGCCTTGTGAATTCTAAGTTATTGAAACAAGACCGTTAATACTAGTTTTGAAAAACTTAGAAAGGCTTAAAATTTTTAAAGAAAGTTATGATGCTTTACTTAAGGATTTGGAAGCTACCTGTGCTAACTACAGTAGAGGGAATGTGAATTCAACCCATCAAACTTCAAGTACAGGGTGATTCAGTCTTTCTTAAAGGACGAATAATTCCTTATGGTCTCCGAGAAACAGTACATAAGATATTGAATGATTTGTGTACAAAAAGTATCATTGAACCAATTCGATCTGTTGCACAGGATACTCCTATTGTTACGCGATTGCAGTTTGATGGCAAGACCCCTAGAATATGCGGTGGCTGTAGATTAACACTAAGCTCCAGTTTGTTGAAGCAAACGTGTACAATGGAGGAAGCTGAAGATATTCTTAGTTGACTTCATAGGTCTAAGGTATCCTTGAAATTCGACTTAAAAGATGCTCATCTTCAAATTATTAGGGTCAATCTTCATCTATTATTATTATTATTCACAAACATCTTATCGGTACATAAGTGCTGTGAAGGAACCATTTCGGGTTTCTTCAAAAATGCAATAATACACAATTTTCAATAATGTCGGCATAATACTTGCCATTTAAAAAAATTTAGAGCAATAATAGTAGAATATTAATAATAATAAATCGGGTCTGTGCAATTGAGAAGAATATTGAATTGAGTTTAAAGAAGGAAATGGAGAAAATAAGGGAATAGAAATAAAGGAGACGTGAAATATACAAACAGTCTAATAGGCGTGTTTACGAACACAGAACAAGAATAAACGACTATGTGTGTATCGTTAAATTAGTAACAAAAATAATTAAGAAAAAATAACTTATAATGGCAGTAAGATATGACGCTAGAATAAATGTTTGTGCAGTTATAGTTTGGAGTGATGCTATGAAAGTTACAATTAAATGAAAAGGATAATGAAATATCAATATGTATGAGACATATATGCATAGTGAAGATAAAACGGGTTTGAGAATTTAATTTAAGTGTAACACAATTTATTGTTTTAATTACAAACTTCGTAATCTTAAGAATAATATTTATTTGGAGGGAAAGAAGAGAGAAAAGAAGTGAACACTTAGTGAAAAGTTCTGATCCATGATAAGAATAATCATTGTGTAATGAATATCAACCTCAGAAAGAAACCAGCAATTGAAAAAATAAAATAATTATAATCCGTTAAAGCACTCGGATGAATACATTTAGATTCATGTAATAGTATACAGGATGAAACCGGATATTAGTATAAATATTTGTGCAATAATAATTAAGATTGATGCTATGAAAGTCAAAATTGCTTTTAAAGGGTAATCTGGAGTTAAATATGTTTAGAAGGATAAGAAGATACAAAAAGAATATCTAATGTGTCGGAGAACTAATAATGTTATTAATAACGGTAATAATGATAAACACGAACATAAGCAGATTTCATATATTAGGATAAATAGAAATAAAATAAAATAGACGTGGAAAGACTTAAAGGTTTTATTTTGCTTTTCAAGCAATTAAATGGATGACGGACCTTGTTTGTACAAATCATTATTGAATACATTGATATTCAATAGGTGACATAATCCACTTTCGGAAAGAAAATCGTCAAGGAGACTTTTAAACCAGGTTGTAGTTTCACTGCAACGGAGGTTCACTGGCAGTCTGTTACACATGGTTGAGTAGCGAAGAAGGAAAGAATTCTGACGTAAGTTTGTGTGGGTTCTTGGAATCGCTAGAATATTCTCCTTATTGCGTAGATTGTGGGATGATATCATAAGGTATGAAGGGGTGGATACCGAGGAGTAGGAAATACCGTTAATAAGCCGGTAGATAGAGACAAGATTTAATTTGATACATCTGATCCAGAGAGGTCCTAATTTGTGTTGTTGACATCTTTGGTGATAGTCTTTTTTGTCGGAATACCCCAGAACAACTTTGGTGAACCTTCTTTGAACACCTTCAATTTTAATCAGGTCATTATGCCTGCAATTACTGTAAGCTAAAATACCATATTCAAGAATGGGTGAGATACATTTTCTGTATAATAATAATAATAATAATCTCGATTCGATATTATTGAAGTTTATCACTATGAATCCGATGAACTTTCTAGCTTTGGATACTTGAGATATAATGTGTTCAGAAAAGTTCAGACTATTGCTATATCTTAAACCCAGGTCACGAACAGTGTTGAGAGGTTTGAGTGTATGTGTCTGTACAGTATTTCGGCCCCTATTAGCATTATAAGCCACACGGCCAATAACTGGAGCAGTGCAGTCAAGTCAATATATGAGGTTGTGGTATAGATTGGAAAGCGCAATGTCAACATTATTTGTGGTAAAATAAGTTTCCCATGGTAAACATTGAATGAGAGCTTCAGTCCGTTTCCATGTTTGTTGATCAAAATGTCTGCTCTGGTACGTCATTGAAGCTTTAGATTTCAATTGTATGGCGTTTAAAGAATGAATAACACTCAATACAATTCTATGGTCACTCATAAAAAACTCATGATTGGTATGCACTGAGATAGAGTCTATGTTGATTGTGAACATTAAATCAAGTGTATTATTCCCCTGGTTGGTTTTCGGACCTGTTGAACCCATCCACAAATTTCTAATGTTTCAAGTAGCTTGTTATATCGACCTGGTACCGGAGTCAAGCCCCATGTAATTTTTGGCAGATTAAAATCACCTACGATGATTTTAAAAGTATGCGGTTGGTGCGAAGCAATGGAAAATATTTTTGTTAGTAATTTGTCAAACTTAGTATCCGCATGAGGTGGTCTATATATGCATCTCACAAGTAAATAATTTTGGGATCCACAGTTTACAGTAACCCAAGTGGAGTCGTCTATAGTATCAAGGGATTTATCCTCAAATTTGCACGCTTGAATGTCTGAACGGATGTAGATAATTGTACCGCCTCCTATTCCATAACATCTATCGGTTCTAAAGAAAACGTGGTTATCTACATTCAAGGAATGATCGGATATAGATGAAATACACCACGTTTCCGTAATAAGTGCAATGGTTGGATTTACAAGGAATAAAAGAGTTTTAAGATGAATAATTTTATCGGACAGAGAGCGGGCATTGAACGAAAGAATAAGAAACTCAGAGTCATCATAGTGAAGCAGGTTAGAGTATAAATCGCAATTGGTAGTTCCATGAATACTCATAGGATTAGCTAAGGTAAGAGTCGTTTTGCGAGGGAAATAGATTCAACCACTTTGTCACCATGTGAAATATGTTTACCGTTGCCGGCAGGAAAGCCGGCGGAATTACAAAAAGTCTTCTCATTGCTATTGGATATAACATCTGATAAGGGCATACTGTACATATTGGGAGCCGGACCAAGAAGGCTATCAGGTCTATGGTTGTGACCGAGTGGCCAATTACAATTCAGATAACTATTTATACCTGACGTATGGGTAACGTGTTTAAGATGTTTGTTTCCAAGGTTTGTGGTTGATTTCGGCTTCTTCATAAGTTGGAGAGGATTGTGTACTGTTAAACATACTTGCGATGGTTTGCGAGGTTCGAATATATCAACGTTAAGTGCGTGGTCAGTTATATGAATGTTATGATTAGTTTTCCTGTTATCCGTTGCACAGTTACTGTAACTGGGTGTTGCACTAACAGGGGTTTGGATTGTGTTATCCCATTCTTCATCAGCACAACTACTTCGGGTTGAATCTAAGTCAACATTCTTAAGTGGATGGACACCACCTACATCGGGATTACTTTCTTCTGGGTTTTGAACTTTATGAGATTCAGAAGAGTTTTTCGGTGGCGGCAAAGTTGTTAAGCTAGACGTCCTCTTAGAATCGGACTTAACTTTACAACCATTAGGATTATGATGCGTTTGAGAGTTTGACGCTGATGGTCTGTAGTTATCCCTTCCTGCTTTTCGCTGGCATGGTGTTTTATCCGGAAGAGTCTTAATATCCTTGAAAATCTGTTTTCGTCTCAATGAATTGGAGGAATTTAAAAATTCACTGGCGTCTACAGATGAGTTGAATTTGAACAAGATCGGTGAGTGCATACCAGGATGAATTCTTTTTAATCTTGTGCATACACATGGTACGTGTGTCATATTGCTGGCTCTAAGCAGACTAGATTTGGTATTTTTAAGGGCATGTGTATCCGGTATATTAAACACAAATGCATTGCTAGATCGCCTTATTCTTTCAAATACCTCTGATGCAACACGATCTAGGAAAATATTTATGTCATTCATTTGATCTGGAGTCTCTGTGAGGTTGGGGTTGATGAGATATTTAAGCGGACTGAGAATGTTCATGTCTACTTGCAACTTTTTTATAGCATCCATATGGTTGCAGTTGCGATTACCATCACTGTTTACCATCAGAGTTTTCAACATGTCTGGAATGGAGACAACTGGTAAAAGCTTGTCTGCTTCCGGATGAACGGAGTGGCTCGTCTCGTTGAAACTGTTGGAAATCGTGTCAGTAGTGGTGTTAAATTGTGTCGTTTTCCTACGTTTGGCTGAACGCTTAGGAGCAGGGGTCTTCACTTTCTTTTGTGGCATGATAAGAAAGTGACGTATAGCAAGTGGATTGAACAGAATGTTGGAAATAGAAGGGGGTGAAAAAATCAATTCCGAGGGCTCAAGTTAGTCTAAAAATCAAAATCTATGTTTTAACCAAGAGTGAATGTATCGTGAGGATTAGTGGTGTTAAAATCAAAAGATGACAATGACAGGAAGATAGTAGGGGAGATGAAGTATTTATGTCAGTATCTGTGTGGAGGCAAAATAGAATATAAAGGAGCAAGTTCGACGACAATTAACACTCCTTTTAGTCTATTCAAATACAAGTTGTTCTCCAGTTGTATTTGAGGAAGTGATGAATGATGAATTACGTAAGAGATCTCCATGTAGTCTAGATGAATGCCACTTGTTGAGTATGAAGTGGCGAACAATCTTCAATGCATTATCCTTCTTGCTAGCTTCTTTAATGGCTTCGAATGTGACCGGGAGTCAGGAAACTGCGTCTGCCAATACTTTGTGAACCTCAGCCCCAACATCTATGGCAGCTACAGGCACCTTCTCTTCTTGATTTGCATGTGAACCAATCAATCTTGAGAGGGTATCTGCCTATCCAAAATCCGTTGTCGGTTGATACTTTACCTTGAAATCATAGCCCAGCAGTGTAGTTGCCCGTCGCTGTAGACGGTTTGCTGTATATACAGGGATACCTTTTTGGATCCAAAAACTGTCAGTAGCAGTTTATGGTCTGTTAATAAGGTGAAATGCCTGCCAAGCAGCATCTTGTGGAACTTTTTTGCAGCAAATATAGTGGAGAGGGCTTCTTTCATGCTAAATGCCTTAAGTGTGGCAAAATAGGACATATGAAGTCGGTCTGTAAAGCTACTGCTCAACTCGCCACTAGTGATGATAAACCTTCTAGTTCTGATTTTGTTAAGTCGGGTGTTTCTAATGATCAGTTATCTTTATTCACGACTTCGAAAAGTAATTTGCACATTCAGAAGTGATTACGTACCACCCTTGATCGATTCCATAATATTATTGTTAACACAGGCAGTATAGAGTCCCTTCTTTCATTGAAAAACTTGAAATCTCTAGATTCTAACTCCGTAGTACGACTCGCTGAAGACCCAGTATTGGGGATACTGGACACAAACTGCTTATCCGAGGATTATATGAATTGCTAATTAATGATGATAATTCCTAATATATGCCTTGTGAATTCTAAGTTATTGAAACAAGACCGTTAATACTAGTTTTGAAAAACTTAGAAAGGCTTAAAATTTTTAAAGAAAGTTATGATGCTTTACTTAAGGATTTGGAAGCTACCTGTGCTAACTACAGTAGAGGGAATGTGAATTCAACCCATCAAACTTCAAGTACAGGGTGATTCAGTCTTTCTTAAAGGACGAATAATTCCTTATGGTCTCCGAGAAACAGTACATAAGATATTGAATGATTTGTGTACAAAAAGTATCATTGAACCAATTCAATCTGTTGCACAGGATACTCCTATTGTTACGCGATTGCAGTTTGATGGCAAGACCCCTAGAATATGCGGTGGCTGTAGATTAACACTAAGCTCCAGTTTGTTGAAGCAAACGTGTACAATGGAGGAAGCTGAAGATATTCTTAGTTGACTTCATAGGTCTAAGGTATCCTTGAAATTCGACTTAAAAGATGCTCATCTTCAAATTATTAGGGTCAATCTTTATCTAATTCGACGACAATTAACACTCCTTCTGGTCTATTCAAATACAAGTTGTTCTCCAGTTATATTTGAGGAAGTGATGAATGATGAATTACGTGATCTTAAAGGTGTTGAAGTCTATCAACGTGATCTTACTATTGATGGTTCTGATAAAATAGCTCATGAACAGTGACGCATTGCTTTGTTAAGTCGTTTGATTGAAAAAAAATGCATCTAGCTTTGAATGTCTTGGATACCCAGTTGATGGTGATGCTTTTTAACCAGGTTTGAAGTGACTAGCCCACCACCAAATACCCATCTTTGAGAAATCTTACAGAACTGCGTTCACTTGTAGGTGCTCTTCTAAACTATTTCCGTTTTGTTCCTTAGTTTTCTTGTCGTGCTAATTGTTTGTTTCAAACATTGACATCCATTTCATTTAAATTGGATGAGGAACGAGGGTCGTGACTACTCAGTCAACTAAACTTTCTTGAAAGTGATGCTCTTCTTCGAACTTGCTTCCTCCTAGTGCATACCTTGTACTAATTACTGATGGATCATATGTAGGTATTGATGCAGTTTTGGAGCAGAAAGCTAGATCAGTGATCTGTGCTTCACTCAAACTTACTGTTGCTGAACAAAGTTGTTCGCAAACTCAGAGGGAAGCATTAACTGTGTTCTGGGCTGTTAAACAACTTCATATATACTTGTTTTTAAATAACGTCATCATTGTTACAGCAAGCAATTTAGAAAGATGGTATAAGTCAAAAACTCATCATTTTAGATACACTTCATGGTCAGTATCTTGAATTTGAGTACTTCTAATCATCATAGTGTAACGTGACGTTCGAAACTCGTTTATTCAGATGTTGAGTAAGGCAATCAATTCATAATGACGTGATACTAATGCATTTGAGCGTATTGATAAAAGATATGATTGATTCTATCAAAGCGTTTGGGAAGGCAGAGTTCATGATTCACGTCCTTGCTATCAAGGACGGTAGTTCATTTGCCCACCGCGGTCAGCAGGTTGATTTCGCAATATTGTTCCTTCGTCACACCGTGCTGTTGGAGAGAAGTGAAGTTGATGGATAATAAGTAGTCACGTAGACCGTCGAACATCGGGGACTTCAGGATTTTCGTATGAATTGAGGGAGCTTCTACAGGCCGTTAGTTTGGAGGTTCACTGAGTCGTCCTTTCTTGAAAATTGATTTAATGTGAGCTAGCTTACAATTTCTGAGACCATGCATCAAATGAGGGGATGTGAAAGCATCACGTTAATCGGTTTTTCTGATATTTAAGTTGCTTCATTCAGTATAGCAGAATGAATTATATCTGCGCTTGGAGGTGTGTCATTAGTTAGATGCTGAAGTCTTCGAAACACCAATTCAGCGCCCAGGTTCATTCCTGAGAGTCGTGTTGGGCTGCATGTAATGCTCCCGTCGATTTAGTACGTGCGTCACGGTTGAAATATTTGAAAACACTGTCTGACATTATCTCGGCAATGCTGTTCGTTTGACTATTAGGATCTTAAAACTGGGAAACTCCTCTTTTGGCTTTTCGAAGAGAGGCCGCGTGATGGAATAAAATTATCGGGTTGGAAGCCAATGCTTCGGAGACCTGTATGATTCTCAAAACACCTTAAATATATGCTACACGGACGCCCATGGTCTTCGAAATAAAGTTTGATGGTAGATGAGTTAATTCCCGATATAATCGTCACAAAAAATTGGCTCACCGTAGATATAGACTGTTCTCCCATCATTATAGGCTACATTTGTATTAGAAGGGTTAGTTTTAAGTCGCATTAGAGGAGGCATAATGTTATACGTTAGGGATCATTTTCGTGTTCATTCAGTCTTACTAGAGGCTCTAAAAGTGGTACATGTGAGGTAGGATGTTGTACAATGAAGTCTAGAAACGGGTTAGTGACTATAGGGGGAATATGCCGTAGTCCGTGTTGTCTTGCTGACGACTTTATTTTTAGACACATCCATTCTTGGAGTAAAGCAGAATGTTGTGTCATTATTGGAGACTTCAACGCATCGCATATCAAATGGATAGAGTTAACAGCTTCCGGTTGGGTTTTCGATAGCGACCTTCTATCAACCATTATTCATTGTGCACTTGTACAATGTATCTCAAAACTTACACATATTGACTTGAAACATGACCCGCCATTGCTGTACCTTGTCCCCACACACCACTGTGAGGATGTCATCGACATTCAGCACCTTTCTTCACTAGCGAATACTGATCACATTGTATGATGAGCTTTCAAAACGCATAAATCTTTCCCCCTTGTCGTATAGTGGGACGCGAGGTGATCTTATACTAGCATTTCGTATCTTTTACTATGATTTGGGTGTCAGTATGTCTTATCTTTTTGTTCCCTACAGCACTAAAAATCTCCAAGATCATAGCAAGAAGGTTCACAAACCGCGATCTAATAAACTTAACGTGGGTTCCCGTTTTTCTCATCCCATAGTTAATAACTGAAACGCCTTACCCGAACAATTGATATCAGCCCCATCAACGAAAAATTTCAAAGACAAGCTAAACCTTCATTTGAAGGTAATCTTTCAGGATCAACATAGGTTCACCAACCTACTATCCAAGTTACTGAAGACTGAAATACTGGCGGGTTTTCCAATTGGGTTGTTACACGGGGAGGCATAGGGCTAAGTCGTCAGATCTATTTTATATGAAAGAAATCAGGTCGATATCCTATATTTGGCCCTAAGTTATCATTTTTCTGTAAAAATAAGTCCTCAACTTATCAAATTACTTTATGTACACAGAAGCAATACATCTTTATATAAAGGTGTTCAGTCTTTCATTATCGTCACTGATACATTGCCTCAACTCTTTTATTACTCGCCTTATTAGTCTTATCCCTTTGTGCTAATGTGGTATGGCGAGTTGGATAAACGCACGTTTGAGTTAGGATCTATGTTGATTTTCACTAAACGGCCGTAGATGAATGCATAAAGTTTTGATGTGATTACATTGTTTTTGTGTTAAGCGTATAAAGTGACTTTTCTGATATCATTATACAATGGTGTCTTAATTTCGACAAAAATTTGGGAAAGCCGCCATAGAAAATTTTGGAGAATTGACACCAAAACCCCAGTATTTTCCCAAAATTTCCTTTTAACCTTGGTGACGGTCATTTGGCTTTGGGGATTTCCCCAAAAATTTCTCCGAACTTTGGTGAAGGTTGTTTGACTTTGGAGGTTTCCCCAAACTTCGGAGATTGGGATCTGCTACTAAGACAGTAGTATTGATATACAGAGAATAGGTGAACGGTTTCGAACAGCATTTAAAAGCCGCAAACTCTACTAAGAAATATTCGAAACAAAAAGTTCCATCCCATTTGTCAATTTCCTAGACAACTATCTGTTCTATTTATTGACTAAATATTTTTCTAGTAAATTAATAGTCGTTCGTAAAATTCAATGTTATAATCGTTGGGTCACGTGCTCAGATTTTCTAAATCTATTTCGGTCTAGATGTTTATAATATATCAGAGGGCATCTAACATATGCCTCTTATCGCCTTCGTTATCATTTGTTAATTAGATAAATAGTTACATTTAGCATCTAATATCTCAAAAGACTAAAATTTATAGTATTTTCTCATTTAACATTGACTCATTGCAAATACTAGTGGTTTTGTTCATTTTGTAATACTGTCGATGTTCGGTTTTATTTTACATCTACTTTATATTTTACTAGATCCTTGATAATGGGTACTTTAGATCCGTACCCCAGCTCATCAACTAGTAACTCAAAAAAGTGTATGAATAATCCTATGAAATTCTCAATTAATAAGGATGTAATAAAAAAAGCTGAAAATCAAGATGTGAATTCAATTCAACGTATCGTCGCATATGATCACTTAGAATTTGAAACAAGTATGTTCATATTCTTGTTTTATTTTTCCATGAAGGTGTTATTGAGCAAGCTAAAAATACTTTCAAGAGAAATAACAGTCTTCAGATCAGTGTGACAAGGGAAAGACTTTCTACTCTAGACGATGATATAATGTATGCTAATATTGTTTATCTCTCATTTCACAGGTCTTCTCAACATGAACTGAAAAAAATGGAACTATCACTTGATACACTGCTCAGTCAGGTGTCTACTGAAGTGTCTAATAGCAGTTTGGAAAATAGGAAAATACGTTCTTTAGAGTTGGAGATAGAAACAAAGGCAAGATTCACTCCCCGTAAAGTGTTTATTGTTTTTTGTAGATGAAGCTTATTGACACTTTAATATCTAGAAAATCCGCTCTGTTGAATAAACTGTCTTCTTTAGAGAAGGCCAACTTTATTTCAGATGACAACGTTTCAAGTGAGTATTTTATTCAAGTTTTTGTCATTGAAAAGTAATCGCACGCTCTTCGAGTAACTGCATCTTACACTACAAAATACGAATATATACCAAGACATGTAGTCAATGCATGTTCATTTTGATTATTTTGAATTTATAGTTATGGTAATTTGTCCACATTACATGTGATTCTTTTCAATGGAGAAAAAACAACTTATCTTTACGTTGAAGTGTTCAAATCAGTTGTATTTTTTCTGCCTAGAATAGTATCTCTGACTTAAATTTCCCTATCATAGTAAATACATGGTGGCGACTTGTATTTCAGAAGAGGAAATTCAGTGTTTTACACTCCGTACATAAAGACAACAAAAAAGGCAACGTGTATATTCGTATTTTCCTGAATTCTTTGGGTTCCCTTCTATAGAACACTGAATAGACAACTATCGAGTAGAATTCTGTCAAAATGGCTCTTTTTGCTGTGAAATTTAATATTATACGGTCATAAGAGTTTACAGTGCAAATGACAGATACTTGAAAGTTAGATTGTAAGGGTTCGCTATAATTACTAATAGTAGTCTAGTGAATAACTTCACTTTGGTAGTACATATTACTTTTTGGTTGGATATTTAAATGTACTTGTAGATTAGACTTTTTTTAACACCGATCTGCTTAGAATGATACATTTCTCTACTACCAAATTGCAAGACTAGTTTTTGAAATCGGATTATTTTGTTTTTGTAGTTGTTGTATCGTTTTATGCGCTACTAATCTTCGTCATTTAGAGTTACTCGTTTTACTTTCGTAATTTAATACTAGAACCAGATGAAGATTTGCTAAGTGTGAATATTGTGAAACCACTGTCCACAGATGACTTTAATTCTCCTATAAAACACCTCAGTACAAAGTTATA
The DNA here is from genome assembly GCF_000699445.3 of Schistosoma haematobium. Taxonomy (NCBI): domain Eukaryota; kingdom Metazoa; phylum Platyhelminthes; class Trematoda; order Strigeidida; family Schistosomatidae; genus Schistosoma; species Schistosoma haematobium. Next base: position 49,012,985 of record NC_067195.1, on the reverse strand, counting down.
TAAAGTAAAACGTTGTGAAAACAATGCTGTGGAACTGAAAAAGCTGTCTAAATCTAAGCATAATGATGATGCTGATATAAATGCGTTTCAGGAACGATTGAGACGTCAAAGACGTACTGAATTATTAGAGGAGCAATTAGCTAGAGAACATGAGGTTAGTATTTTTTGTATACATTTTTAATGAGTACATTTTACCTCATGATGTTTTTATTATGTTACCAGACCATCAGTCAGTTATGTAATTAATTACTAAATGGGTAGTGAATGTTCTAAGATTTTTTGTTCTTCGAGAAGTTACTGTACAATGGGAGAATTTCCCCCACGTAATGTTTACTAATGATTATTGGTTATATTTGAAATAGGATTACTCTAATTCAAGAATGTCGAGTAGTTATATTTTACTGATAATCTGAAGTGAAAGTTGTAATTAGAAGTGTTTTATAGATCCTGAGATAGTAGCTTGTGTTCCTGTGACTAAGGTTTGTATTCTTTTGAAGGTGAAAAGCATTGTTTGATGATAGTCCTAAAATTCTATGTCTGGATTACTGTTATTATTATTATTAATTTTAATTTTATTATTAATAATGTCATAGTGATTATGAGTAATTGGTTTCATGAGACTGTTAAAATGTTTTTGTTTGTGGGATTTTGTGTAATAAGTATCCATTTGCTGTTTATGTACGATAACAAGTCATTAATATCATGGTCGTATAAGTGGTCCCACGCTTTTTCTATATCTATTCATTTCGGTGTTGTATTTGAATTACGAATTTGTTATGATAGTCAATTTGGAAGCTGTTATAGTTATCAACTTTTTAGCTTTCAGATATTTCTATGCGGTTTAGTATAGCTTATTTCAATTTGGGTGGATTTGTTTGAACTTGTAGTACTGTCATTTTTTCTTATTTATGTGAGTGTATTCCTCCCTTCAAATGATGATGCATACTTGGAACCATTGATAACTTATGTGGAGAGTTAGATAATATATTACAACATTGGTCTCTTAACTGTTGGGTCATAGGGCCAAAGCTCACCCCATGTATTTTGATTTAAGGAACTAGGTCTTAATACACTATCCTCCAAACAAACAGTATGGTTTGAAGTCAAGTAAAAAGCCTATATGTCTGGAACTGAACGTTTTTGTTGTTTACTTCTACAAATACCAATATCTCTGTTCTTTTTTTCCGTTGAACTAGTTTTCATTTTAACTAATGCATAACTGTAATAAGATTTACTATAATGTACGTCTTACTATTGTTCTCGAATTTCTTAAGAAAAAGATGAATTCATTTTAGGTACCTTCTAGTAATCCTTCTGATGAAAAACTAGATGGTGGATTTTGTGTCCCGGGTTCTATTTGGTGTCGATTATTTGATTATCAACAAAAAGGTGTCAAATGGTTATGGGATCTTCATCAAAAAGGATATGGTGGTATTATTGGAGATGAGATGGGTTTGGGAAAAACCATACAGGTTAGCTTCTGAATTTAGTGTACAAATTATTTCTCATTGTTTGCTTTGGTGGTTTTGTCTATTTATCTCTTTTGGTCGTTACAGTTTTTATAGGTATTATTTAGTGACAAGTTACGTATAGGTTCACTTAATAATAACCGAAATTTATTATATAGAAGTTAAATACTACTATATTGATGTCGCTGAATTTAATTCAGTAGATTTGAATCTGCTACCCAGCATTTGATATTCGATTAATTAGATTAAGAAATTAAAACATCAAAATGTGCGCTATGGTTTCATTTATTAAGGATTTTTTACTTGCATACAAATTTTATGGTATATATTAATCACTGGACAGAATTCAATCCCATGTTCAAATCTTAAGTGCGTTCATTAACAACTATTAACAATATTTTATTGAATACTATCCATTTTTTTCTGTTTAAAGGTCTGAATCACTATATAATCTGTTTTACTTTTGACATAAAATTCATTATGGGTTGATATGTGATTCTAGTGCGAAATGGTAATATTAGTAGAGCAGTATGATTTTTACCGACATTGATATTTGCTTAATTTATAACGAAGTTGATATTTTATTCAGGGTGAACTTGAATTAGATTAATCTTGACTAATTTTCATTATTTTCAAGATTATTGCCTTACTAGCTGGATTGCATTATTCGAACATAGAAGATAGATCATATCGTTTATATCTATCTACTCGTAATCTAACTTCGGAATGTCAGCAAGAGTAAGTGAGTTCCTACTAGTCGATTTTCAGTGTATTTGTCCTTTCTTTTTTCACTAATCTATTCGATGATAGTATGTGTATTGACCAAAAACAAATACTGTACATGAGCTGAGATGGATAATGGCTAGCAGTGAAATACAGGACACGTGTTCCATTCTATTTTGATCTACTGGTCATATCGGGGCAATACACACAGGATGCACATATGCCAAAAGTAGACTGATCACTTGGAATTAGTGGAAAGATTCAAACAACCAATGCAAAAATGAATAACTTTACATGTTAATAGTACAACTCAAGCATAATATAAACTTTTTCCAACCATGAAATCTATGACCATCATACTCTATTTTTAACACAAACTTGTGAAATGGTGTATACGAATGTTCGTCAATATTAGAACGAATTGTTTGACAGAAATTGGGTGCCGCGTATGTAGAAGACACTATATGTGAAAATTATATTTGAAATAATCTCGGAAACTGAAATTGAAATAACTCCAACGTTTCGTCTAACAGATTTGTCTGGACTTCTTTAGGGCAATAATCATAGTCAAAATTATCAAAGATTTTGGTTATTATACTGAAGAAGTCCAGACAAGTTTGTTAGATGAAACGTTGGAATTATTTAAATTTCAATCTCTGAAATTATTTCAAATATAATATCTTGTGGAATGGTGGTTTATTGGTTGAAACACTTTTCAATTATTAAGTTGAAAGTTCAAACTGTGCCATAAATATTTCAGCTTATGCAAATGAATAGTATTATTAGCAGCTTCCTTACACAAAATGTATAAGTTAATGCTGATTATATAAAACAATACTTTATTACTGATTTGAATTTATAAAATAATTACCTACATCTTTATATATGATTGTAAGTTTTATAGGTTCTATACAGATGTGTTCTATGTGTATATAAGAAGAATATCGTGGCTATAACATTCGAGTTTCTAATTAGATAATTGGTCGACTACTTTTTTCTCTAAATCTTTTATATTCGCTAAAAAGATTCTCATCATATTAAAACATAGATATATGGATGGAGAATATGTTTTTTCGATAAATTCCCTTCATGTTCTACGATTATATACCTATTATTATTATTATCATTATTATTATTGTTATTATTGATGGCTTTATTCAATATCATATTTTTGGTACAATACAGAATTCTCAGCGCAATGTATTTCAACAAGTTTTCTTTTCTTATTTCCTAAATGATCCTGACAATAAATATTGAGTGATAGCTAGTTAGACGTTAGCAGTCCAGGGATCGATATCTGAATAATGTTCATTCTTTTCATTGCATATCGCCAGCCACGACGATGTCTCTGATTGTACCTTCTTTTAGCCTGTACGGTGAAAGGTCGTGAACTTTTCATAAACGCACCTGAACAGGTTATGCGAATAATAGACAAAAACAGATGACTTGTTGATATATATATATATATATATATATATATATGGTTGTAGAACTTGAAGAGAATCTTTTATATGGTCAGTTTTAATTTCACTGAATAAATTTCCATAAAACACTGTCGATAATGTAAAGTATCAGTTACGGTGAAATGAGCGTCTAAAAATGAAAACATTTATGTAAATAAAAGGATTTTCTTTTCTTCTCCAATAATACTTGTTCAGCTTTCATACATCTGTAGCGTGTGAAATTTTCTGGTATTTTGTAGGGGAGAAAACTGAATATAGTTTTCCAGTCAAATTACATTATTCTCCTTAGAAGGTAATACACTTATTGGTTGTGTTGTTACCGGAAAATTCCTAAACCTCATCATTCTTGTCTTACTGTTTATGGACTTTAGGTAATATTGCATCTCCAGTGGTAACATATTTTACCTATATCAACTGTATAGATCATATTACTTAATTTTCTCGATGGAAATATGTGTTTTCATGTTATTGTGTATGAACTTATCAATACAATATTAAGCAATATGAATTTTAGAAATATTATCGTGAGCTTTTAATTTCTTTCAGACTTATCATGTACATCAGTGTACTCAGTGTGGAGTATTTTTTGCCTACTATAGCAATATTTATATAACCTTAGTTCTGGTATTCTTTTCTTAGTTTATTCAGTCTTTACTAAATTCGTTTTTCACCTATGGATCACTGTAGGTGTATCTGAAGAACAGAAGTTAACTGCTATAATCATTACGACACTAACAATTCGGCAATTACAGGTTATATTTTTATACATATTCTGTAACATAAAAGGATCGACTCATGAAATAGCACACTTTGATGTTTAATTCAAATTTATCAATGACATATTTCACTATTTATTACAAATGATCTTCAGTAAGAATACAATAATGATTTGAAAAGGTTTTACATAATTCCATTTTCTTTTTTGACTCACAAAAAATTGTACACTGTTGATGCATATCATTAACTCATTTATTAAGCAATAGTGTATTAAGCAATAGGTTCATGCAATCGCTTTCTATCCAGACGTTAGTTGTGTAAGACTTGGTAATATTAATCTACTGCTCGTACTGATGTAAGTGTTTCAGTTGAGTTGAGTTCTTTAATCAGTAATCCATCGTCCGTCCACTGTTAGTTTATAAGCTCTTAAGAGAGGTATGAACAACCTTGAGTAAATTCCACTTAGATATCATTTTGTTAAGATGAGTAGTATACCTCCCTTATAATGTCAATTTAATTCACAAAAATAAGAAAACTTTTGTGGAAATTCAAAAACAGAACAGTTGTAAGTAGTTAATGCTATCCACCGTCTGATTGACAAAATAAGTGTTTTCATCGTGTTCATTGAAAATAAAAATATATTGTCTCCAGATCATTATCCAAATAAGTATATGGTGAGTTAGTAGGACATATGATATTATATGGTTGTGATTTAATAATCCAAAATAAATAAGTAAGAATATTGAAAAATAAATATATTAGTCTTCATTGTACAATGATTATAAGTTGGATATTTTTTACAGGGTATTTTAATCGGGTTACTTTTTTCATCTTTTACCATAATATAAAGATTTTTAGGATTAGGTCCGACCTTAATTGTTTGTCCAGCTACAGTATTAAACCAGTGGATGTCAGAACTCCATTCATGGTGGCCTCCGATTCGTGTGGCCATATTGCATTCGACTGGATCCGGCTATGGAAAGCCAGTAAGTGAACTCAATGTAACTTAATATAATTTGTATGTGGTAAAACCTCGAAATAAAAAGTATATTCAATTTATATACTACCTTATACACTTTTGTATATTTTACACTGCACTCGTTTTTAGCTTAAAGTTTAAAGTACTCAAACCCTAAATATTAAAAGTTATTTTTTATGATCCCAATTTCGTAACCTTACGGTCGTGCTTAAATTCGTAACCGGGAGTCGATTCAAAATAATTAAATCCTGCTAGAGTTGTGTTTAAAATCATTAAGTGATAAAAAATGGTTTCAAAAGCCATGGAACGAGAAATATTACTCGTTAACAGATGTAATTATCTAATTACCCCACATAATACGAAGTATTGAAAGGGAAAGTGAGATAAACGAAGAATTGTCCAAAAATGTGTTTATCAAAACTACAGTTATGGAAAAGTAAAGTGATCTCTGTAGCGTATTCATACTTAAATATAGATAACCGACACTTTAAGAATACGTAGGTATACTGAACGGTTTAACGTGGTTTCAAAACATTTGAATGGATATTTTGATTGGCATTAAATTCTCTGAGATAGGGGTGGTAAAGGATAGCTAAATATAATAGTTTTCAAAGTACATTGGTTAACATAACATTGTGTATGATTATCGTACGTAACATCACAAAAAAATAGAGAAATCAACTTGTAAAGTTACCACTAATTGTATGTCCTAATTTGAGTGAATAACTCTTATGCTTTCTTAACAACCAAGTTGTACAACAATTACTTAATGGGTAAAGCACTTAACTTTTAATCACTTAATGGCAGTTTAAAATCTTGCAACATTCCGATTGTATTACTAATCTTCACACAACAGAGTTGTGGCTCATGGCGGATTGCATGAACTTGTGTTTTCGTATGAATGATTTATCATATTCAAATGACTATTTTAAAGCTATGTTTATCAATCTGGATTTATGTTATCGTTTATATTTTCATTTTAGAATAAACTTATACAAATGATAACTAATAATCCAGGAAGTGTTCTTCTAACCACGTATTCAACTCTAGTGACTTATCGTGATATGCTAACATCTCGAAATTGGTCGTATGTTATACTGGATGAAGGGCATAAAATAAAAAATCCAGAAGCTGAGGCTACATTAGCTGTTAAACATGTAAGTATATTGTTCTTACATCCTCCAAAAACAACTGATACAAATCCCATAAATTTTTAGTTTTCCACTCCTCATCGTTTGATTCTCTCTGGTAGTCCAATTCAAAATAATCTACGTGAATTATGGTCACTTTTTGATTTTGTGTGTCCTGGACGATTAGGACCTTTGCCAGAATTTATGCAACAATTTTCTATACCAATTACTCAGGGAGGTTATGCTACCGCTTCACCACTTCAGGTAAGCATCCTATGTTAATTGAGTTTATTGTTCCTGATAACTGGATTATTTGATATAAAATTTCAACAGTTACTGAGATTCATTCGTTTTATTCAAACTAAGTGCGTAATAATCTGTTTTATAATATATTTAGTTTTCCTTTATAGGTCTGAGGTAACCGCACGTCTCATTAAACAATGTTCACAATATCCTTTTGAACGCTTTCTTTTAGTGTTATTTCTTGTTTAATCTGTAAAGGTTGAAACAGCTTATCAATGTGCATGTACTTTACGAGATCTTTTAAAACCCTATCTCATTCGAAGACTTAAAGCTGATGTACAAATTCAACTGCCAGCTAAATCAGAACAAGTAAGTTCTAAATATTGCCATATTGGGTATTGACTAGTCACTTTCCCAATTTTTTCATTTGTTACACCGATACATACAAGTTCACATTTAATAACCTAAGTTTTGTTCGTTCCCGGGAATTAGTTATGATATGAAAATTATGGTCACGGGACTTTCGACTCCTGAAAGGTGTAGATTTTGTGAAGAAAGAATTTAGAATAAGCAGAGATCAATAATGGCTAACAATGTAATCCAGGACGCGCGTTTCATTCCATTTAGGACTAGTCACCTTTATATACCTGCATCTCAAAGTTGATGGTTACTCCAACCCAGTACCTTCTGCTTCAAACGCCGTCGTGTTATTCACTTAGCTATTGAGTTCAGATAGCCCCTGGCTTTTGCAGTGGAGTGAATTTTAATTTTAATCCTTATATATATTGGTTGTTTAGACTTTCCGATTGATGTTCAGGACTGATATCGATCAGACTATTTTCGGTATATGTTCATAATCTTGAAACGAGTTTTTAACTTTTGTTCAGTTAATTACTCGAAGATGAGTTATGATTAGTAGGACTAATCACTCCAATTTCAACCAGCAACCTACTAGTTAATATCAAATCTGTTCCGCTTAACAAGATTCAAACAAACGTTCAGTACAATTAGCTCTAAATCAATTGTCGTAGTTTACATCCTGGTGCATGAAACTTTAACGAGTTGCTGATTTATTTTATTGTTGAATACTACATACCTCATGTATAATTCCGGTTATAAACATTAATACTTATCAGAATCCATAGATCTAGTGTGACTTTTGTATAATTATCACCAAAGATTTAAAGACTAGTTATTTTATATGATCAATTAATACTTGTTAAAAAATTCTTCATCAACAACTGTTTTGATCCAACTAAATTGTCGAAAGTTATTTAACTGATGGTAGGTTATGATGGAAATAATTTTATGGTATTGTTGTTCCATTTGTGTAGCCTCTGTTATCATATGTATGTCCTAAATTCCACTAATGATCGCATACTTAAATCACTTTTAAAATTTCCCACAACCTTTTTTCACTCAGTCAATCTTTTTCTTCTGTTCAGGTTTTGTTTTGCCGACTAACTGATTATCAGCGAAAACTCTATCGAGAATACTTAGAGTCTCAAGTATGTCAAGATTTACTAAATGGAAAAGGCAATGTAAGCTACTAACTTTAGTGTTGCTATCAGTAATCATTATATTTTTAAAAAAATAAATTATTAAAAAAGTATATAGATTTATTAATTTCGTTGTGTTGTTTTAGATTTTTTACATATATTTTGTTTTTTGTTGTTGGCTCGGTTTTTTCTGGTGTTGGTTTTTAAAGGTTTAGGAACTTGGATATTTACTGTATTTTAGGAGTTTCTGCGTTATTCAAAAGCAGGTTATCGGTACTTATATGCTACTCTCCAAAAATAGGATGTTATCTTTAAAGGAATGCCGATAGGGCGGCTATTTGAAATTAAAATAAATTGGTCGATTACGTTGTAGACTTAGTATATACTGAGATGGATAATGAGCTTGTTAAACATGTTTATCGATCACCAACACTGATGTGTACTATGATGTGAAGTGGAAGTGGATTGGAAAAAAGACTTT